>NW_015090811.1:1599377-1641877 GCF_001431845.1 Calidris pugnax | reverse complement strand
AAAAAAATGACATTATTTGTATATGATTTAACTTCTGTTAGTTCCAGGCTGCATTTTAGTCCTTTTTCTGTTTGTTTCTGTGGCTTTAGTTAGTATCACTCCAAAAGCTTCTCTATAGCATTGTGTAGTGTTGATCAACATGAAGTTGCATGAATAATATATAAATATAATTATTTGGGCACATATATATTTATGCTGCTGCTTTTACTATAAGCAAGAAAGGCACACCATTTTGAAAACTGGGCCCAGTCTTCTCCTTTGTCTTCAAAACCTTCTGCTAAAAATGTGTTGAGTTCTTTAGCAATCTTGTGGGAAGACAGGGCAAAGAAGAACATTTTTTCCCCACAAAAGAGCATTGGCTGGAATACCACATCTTTTAAAAATTCCTTTCATCTTCCAAATAAAAATATTATCTTTACGGTAAAAAGGATGTTTAATATTTCCCTACTTTTTATAGTTTTATAGTTGCCTACTGGTTTTTCTCAAATTTTCAAATTTTGTGCCAGTTTTCGGCCAGGAATAAAATTTTAAGCCAAGTTATAAACCACTGAAAGAGAAACATTGGTACAGCCTTAAGTATAATAACAATGCCTCTGTGTCCAGTATTTTGATATCTGTGATATTAATTTGTACATTTTGACTTCCTAGAGACACATTTGCAATAAAAAGCGTAGGATTTTTTCTAATTAGGAGATCATTGCTCCCTACCGGTTGGAAAAGCAGCTGCCACTGGTTTGTGTTATGGCTGAAATCCCAAGCAGAAACGTGGGAGCTGCTGCTTTCTTCAGTTCCACTGGTGTCAGCAGGAAAAAAAAAAGCCTTGCTGAAACTCATGGTAGAACGGGGTGTACATGCTGTGAGAGATCAAAATTTAGTTCCAGAAGAAAAATGATGGGTTCCACTGAAAACAACAGGTGCTGTTTCAAGGAGAGAAGTGCCTGATCCTTAAAAAAAATTCTCAACTTCATGGGAATGGCTTTCCACCATAAGCTTAAAAAATTAAGTTAATTATCTGCTCCTTTGAAGCAGCCAGAAGTGTCAGTTCCAGTGACATCGGAAGCGTTAGCATTAGCAGCTCTGACAGCTGAAGGAGTGACCGGCGGAGGGGCTGGCACCACTCTAATTTGGATAAGAGGAACCTTCAATTCCCTGAGTGTTGGCCAATACTGTAATGGAGGGGACATTTCCCCGGGCGGGCACCAGGTAGCTACCATCATCCCACGATGGGATGGGTCATACTGGAGGGTTTCCTGGAGCAATCCTGATTAACCTGCTCACAGCCACCTGCAGAAGGACACAGGTTGGTTAAATTGCAGAAATGGGCTTTTTATAAAAATATGTGAGCACAGTCTGGGCTGCATGTGTGTGGTTCTTTTGATCTTTCTCTGAGCTCTAAGTCTTTTTTTATCTGACTACTGGTGGTGTTAATATACAATTTTTATATATACTGGGCATGTATAAATGTATATATATAGGGTCTAAATACCTGGACGTTAAGTTTTGGTGCAGCCCGGGCTGTATCCCCTGTCTGGTGGGTGAGTGCTCAACCTGCTCGTTACCATTGGAGGTTTCAGGTGTTCACGTTACACAGTTCACCAGGTTCAGCTGTGAAAAGCAGGTATAAACTCAGCTGGGGGGGCTTGGGAGCTCTGGGCCAGTGTCTGTGGTGCTGGGTGGAGGTTACAGCCCCTTCTCTGTCTCTTGGGCAGGTAGGTTGTTCTGCTCATTTTATTTAGTCTAAATGCTTAAGCTAAGTTCTTGTGCAAAAGTTTTAAACTTCTTCTAAGCCTGCTTTATAGAATTCAGTAACTTTAATAAAGTAATGAACTTTTAGCTTCTCCTGCTATGTTTTATGCATCTGTAGGAAAAAAAAAAAAACAAACAGAAAAAACCTCAACAAATAACCCAACTTTCCCTCTTTCTCTTAATGTTAAAATGATAACTGGTCCTTTATGGCCCGACCCTTATGCTTTTTGCTGATGCTGCTCTGAAACCAGTGTTATTAGCAAAATAGGCTTGTAAAAATTTTGATGGCATATTTTTCACATTTTCTTTAAAATACTTCAAATTCATTTTTTTTAAATTTTCTTCTCTTGTTTAAAGACAAACATGACTCTTAAAGTGAGCTGAAATGCAAGTTCTTATTCTGAGTGGCTCTGTCTGTGGAGAAAGTCTGTGTTTGATGTCTTAAGGTCATGCCTGATGAATTTTCAAGAGGGGTGTGTACTCAAGGAGGATACAGCAGGAGGGGGAAAAACTCACAGAAAGCTCTATGGGCACCGCTCTGTTGCTCCTGCTGCTTCTCCTGGGTTGATTAAAAACCCCAGTGTTTTTCACCCTTATTGGAGTGGCACACTTAATATACTAAATGGGATGAGTGGGAATTGTGCCTGTGTAACTGTGAACAGTGTTTTCTTAAGGTGACTTTCAATATTTTATTATACCAAAGCACCTATAGAGCAAACCATTAGATGGAAAAATGTGTGCTTAAACAGTGAATTCTTTCATCTGTTCTGAATACTTGGCCTTCTGTCCTCCACAAACATCCAAACCTTTCTCATTTGATAGGAGTGAACGATATCAGGCTACAGGTTCATTGCTTAATATATACTTCTTAGTTATTTTCACTTTTTTCCCTTCAGTAACATGTTTATCTGTTTAAATGGTAGAAAACTTGATTAGTAAGACAAATAATAGTCATGGAGTGAAGGACAGAGACACAACTCTGTTCCTATGTTTTAGGATATTAGAACTTCTACAGAGGTTACTGCAGAACCTAAATTGCTCCATCTTGACCTCTAAGGTATCAATAATACTTAAATAAAAAAAATGTAACAGGGTTATACTTCAGGCATTGTCTGCCTTAATGGAGAAATGATGGCTTGTCCCAAAAGCAGCATTTGCAAAGATGCTCTTTCTGGTGGGGAACCTGAAAGCCAGGCAGGAGCTGGAGTGCAATGAAATACCAGCTGCTCAGAGTTTCTGTGATCAGGATCTTGCCTTCTATCAGGCTAAAACTCACCTGGAGTGAAATGTTCCTTTAATGTCCCTCTCAAATACCATGTTGAGGATTTATATCAAGTGTAGGATTTTCAGCTCAATGCGGACGTGTTGGTTTAACTGCCCTGCCTTGATGTAAAGGGTACTGGAAGCAGTCACTCCTAGGTAGTAATCCAGGGTTGCTTTCTTTTCAAAGTGCTGATTTAACATTTTGGCTACTGAGCACAATGATTTTAGGTTGGAAAAATAGTTAGAGAGAGTCCTGACTGTACTGCTCCAAAATGGAGTATCCTGTGTCAAGATATTTGTGGGTGCCTGGTGTCACACAGGGTGAGCAATCAGTAAATGGTGTGAGATTTGTGCATGTATCAAAATATCAGTAAAATGAGATTATTGGGTGACTCGCTGTGGAGAAAATTGCATGCTGGGGAATTGAGAGGTCATCTGCTCCCCAAAAAAAGCTGCTGGTGGAGATGTACCACCTCCTTTCTGATGTTTTCTCAAGTCATGTTTAGCTTGGTTGGTGCATGGAGGAGAGACCTCCATGCTGTGGGAGTGATTGGTGGCAGGGGTTTAGCAGGAGGTGTTTCTCTCTCTGAGCTCCTAGTGAAGCAATGCTCTGGTATGACATCTGGCTGTTGTCATTAAGGTACCACTGGGTCATCTTTATAAGTGTTGATTTCTAACTGCCAATACATGATGCTGACTTGTGCTTTAGTAAGAGTTCAGGTGGAGTCTGTTTTCTCCATGCTTTGCAGCTTTAAATAAAGCATTGATTCAAGGAAAGGGCTTGTGATAATAGTGATGCTGCTGCTTTTTTTTTTTTTACTTTTATATGTAGAACTGCTTGTGGCTTATGCTCTCTGATGTGATAGCAGAGGTTTTAGGCACTGTGGTCGTGTCCGATCTGTGCTTCAAGTGTATGTGTTTACGTGAACTAGATGCCTCTGTGGGTTTAAATGGATGTGCAATTCATCAAGTCTCTGTTCCTAATGCTGATTGCGTTGTAAAACAGCCAAAACTTCAGCAAAATTAATTTATTGTTAATTTTTGAGGGGAATGAGCAGCATACCTATGTATTATATGTGTCAATTAGACTTTTTTTTTAAATGGCTTTTTAGGATCATTTCAGATTAAAGGTGGACAGAATGCTTTCCTGGGAACCGGGCACTGATGTGAGATGTCTGTAGAAGTGAATTGCTGGGGAGCTGCTGATTATTGTGTTGTGGGGCTGATCTGCCCGGGTAAGAAGCCAAATTGCAGACGGTGTTTGGATGGATGGGATGACCTCACCTCCAGTGGGAAGCTCTCAGCAACATCTCGGGTAGCTGTTGCTGTTTGGCAAAGTCTAATTCTGGTGAGAAGGATGAAATACCGATGTTGGAAAGAGGCTATGAGGCATACTGGTAGCTTTTTACTTATACCTACGTAGTCTGATAGATATATAGGAAAACCAGCCTTTGCTGTGTGTCGCCACTTGTCTCGAGATCCATTAGTAAGACAAAAGTCTTGTTCACTTCAGAATAAAAATTATTTGTTTAGCCTGGTTTAGCAGCACCATAAAATAACAATCTAAAATGCCAGAAAAGTTCAGATGCTGCTTTGTGCCCCCATTGTGGAGGTCAGAGAGTGATCCGGGCTCTGGGCATCACGTGGAGAATGCTTCTGCATCCTGGCGTGGAGAGGGGACCAAGTGGCTCCTATTGCTCCTTTCTGGGCAAGGCTGTTCATTAGTGGATGTTGTAGTCACTTTAAAAAAAGAGTAATCCTGCCTTCCACTATCAGAGCTCCTAAAGGGCCCTGGGTCCAAGTGGGGACCCATATGTGCGTGGCACCAAGCTGGGAAATCCTTTGTTTCTGAGATGCTTAACAGAAATTGCACCCTGTGTTATGGATGACCTCCCTCCCATGCTGAAATCTGAAAAGGGGGTGATCAGGAGAAGTTATTAACCCAGCCCTGTGCTTCCATGTATAAAACCCTTGCACGGAGGCCAGTGTGCTGGAGGAGGACTTCTTGGTTTGGAAAGGAAATAGTGATTTTTAGTGTGCTGGTGGCTAGTGTTCACGTGGGCAGCCTGTGGGGACCATTTAAGGGAAGAGCTGGAGTGTGTTAGGGAACAGCACAACCAGGTGTAATCCACTTTTGGTTTTTAGTGCATACTCCACTTATTTAAAAAATCTGTTTTAAAAAAAAATAATAATCTTCCCTAATAGAATATTGCTTCTTAATGAATAGACCCCCTTGTTATGGGACAGCTTAGTGCTGTTAACATTTTTCTCTCTTGTTTGGCTTTATTAGGTGCTATCTCCCATGGCTATCTGTAAAGCCAATTAGTGGAGAAAATAACAGCCATATTAATCTCCCAGAGCAGTGCAAGAAAAAGAGTCATAATATCATAGGGAAATTATTCTAAGTGTGAAAAATTACCCACTTCGTCTATTTCATTTTTCTCAAACTCCAAAATTAATGACTTTCTGAAAAAAAAAGATATATTTATCTCTGCGTAAAGGGAGAGATTTGATGAATGTTAAAGAGAAACCAATAGAGCTTTAATAAAAATGTATATGTCCATAATCCTATGAATCCTACTCCAGCATGTTAAACTGCTGATTTGTATCTCTGTGTCAAATATAATTACAGGCAAACAGGAGCTGTGTTATAATATCTATTAATCAAGATTGTAATTAGGATTTTAAGAAGCTGCCTGTGAGAGTTGGGAACAGCAGGAAGGAAGTGCCAGAGCTGCTGAGCTTTCAGCTTGTGGTACCACTTGCAGTCTGGGCACAAGCCTCATGGGTGCTGGTGCCCAGCATCCCACAGAGAGCAGACTCTGTGGGTGGGAGGTGACTGCACACAAGATGAGGTTCAACCTCTATTGCTTTGTACATTTGGGGATGTCAATGGGAAAAGTGGATGCCAGCTGAACGGATGCAGCCATCAATGCCAAGTCAGCAAAAAATCATGCATTTTTGGGAGGTGGGGGGCTTTCATGCCATTTAGGCAAGTCTGGTTTGGTAGCGCTGCGTCCTTGCTTAAAATACTTGACCGAAAAACATCTTAGGTCAGTCTGTGTTTCCCAGCATGGGTGGTAAGGAACTATGCACCAATTGCTATAGATAATATTTTTTTGAGCACTTAGGAGCCTTCTGACCTCTGTAAGTGCCATACAAACAAAATAGCTTTTGGAAAAGGAGGGGATTGATGAAATTCTGTTGTTGGCACAAGAGAAGGAACTGATAAAGGTAGGCTTAGAAAGCCAAATCCACTGTTAAAAAACTTGATTCAATATTTTAACACATCCAGGTTTTTTGGCCCTCAAAGCAATAAGCTTAAATGGTTAGGTCTTTTCCCCTCTGAATCTTGGTTTTTTTCCTGTTTAAAAGCTGCCTGATGCTCATGAGTTTGGCAAATTTGGATCATCTCCTTTTTCTGTTTTTTCTCTTTCTCTCCCCACTTTTCTTTTTATTCCACTTTGTTCTCCAGGTGTATTTTTCTAACTTCTACCAGGTCTAGTCATAACAAGCTGAACATGGTGTGAATGTTCCCAGCCTCATTTTAACTAAATTAACTACACTTACACCCTCGGTGTCAAAGCTCTGAACAATGAAAGCTTGCCACTGAACACATGAAACAAAAATGAAATTAGCCAGTGGTAGGAAACTACAAACAGCTGAGGCATTCAATTGTTAGCCATTTGAAGGATTAACTTCTAAATCATGTAGAGCTCCCTTGGTAGTTTAGCTAGTTGGGCACTCAAGGGTATATAAAAACACACTTTAAAGTAGAAATGTATTTCTTCACCTATAAAAAAGAGATTTACTGGCAGGTTGTGATATTATTAATACTGGATATTTCTGCCATCGTCTGTAGTACTTAATCACACTTTCTCTTACTTTCTACATACGCTTTTCTGTTGGGTTCCCAAGGAAAGACAGTGCAGATGAACTTGCTGTTGGGAGATGGATGACACTATAACCTAGAAAAATATTTTACCAACTTCAGTTGGTAACAACTGCCTACTATATGCAATTGTTCTATGTGAATAACTTCCTTCCATGGATATTTATCCACTAGATGTAGAATATACTCCACTGGTCTTAAATATTTGTATGTGGTTGTTAATAATTATACAGAATTCTTTATGTTTGTCTCACTCTACTGAAAGCTAAGATATGCCTGTGAAATAGGTTTTTAGTAAGAGCTGGTAGAAGACTTTCTTAATTCAGTGTGAGGAGTCACCAAAGGCTTAATCAGAACCACAGGAAAGTAGACTCTACTAATTATGGTCATACATTTGTTTGAATTCAGTCTTTTCCTTATCACCCGAGAACACTGTCATGGACCTATGGAACTTCATAGGGGAAAAATTCCTCAACTCTTTCCTTAATGTTTGCTTCAAACAAGACTCTGAAGTCTTCAGACAAGTGTTTATTCAATCAAAATCCTTCAGATTGCACAATTAAGATTGATGAATTTTTGTAGGAGTCTTTTTCTTTTTAAATGAATAGCACTAAACAGAGGTGACTTCCTCTCCTATCGCAGACTTGATAATGAAGCCACTAAATTTACTTATAATATAAATATATATTTGTCCAGAGAGCCTTTTGCAATAGAAGTCCAAAGCAAGGAGCTCATTTGGAGGAAAAAAAGAAATAACAGCAGCAAAAACAACACAAAGCTGAAATAAAGGGGAAAAATGTAGAATCACAAAGAAAACCTAAACAAATAAAGTGCAAACAGAGAGTGACAAGCGCACTCAGCCCCTGGATTGGTTATGGATGAGACGACAAGTATATGATGAAATTAATGACCCTCTGTCAACTTTTTAGATCTCACTTTTAAAGAGAATGGACCAAAAATCAATAGCCCCCAAACCACTAGTACTCCAGTGAACCAGTTTATCATTTATCTTACTGCTGGCACTCATATAGAAAGTGCAGCCAAGCACAGCATAGGACTTTCATTGGTAGTCATCATTACATGCAATGTTTGAGCACTCCAGTTAAAGGTCAAAGGTGTGCAGTACAGCTCCTCTGAGAAGTACCTATTTGAAATTACCAATATCTGTGTATGGCTTATCCATGCTGTACACTACTATTTTTTTCCTCCCTGTGTGCATTTCCCCTTTCTGAGCTTTACCTGCCGGCAGAAAGAGAAGCCGTGGGGCTGTAGCCCGGCAGCAGTGGCTCTGTGCACCCAGGGTTAAGGCTGAGCTGATGTTTCTATTATCTGTTCTGACTCTCAGTGTTGTGTCTCAATTATTTCTGGTGGTATCAAGCTGGAATCACTGACATATGAGCTAACACCTCTAATGAAAATTGTTCTCTGCTCTCCACCCTCAAAAGTTTTAGAATCGTATTTAACATCTGGCTTTTAGATGCTTACTTTAAGAAGTCCAGAGAAGGCTCAGCTGAATTTAAAGTCTACGTATTGTAAAAGACTTTTCTGGTGGCTAATTGTAAACCTGGAGGACTAGCAAGAGCAGTCAAAAAAAATCTGGGGGAAGTGTTATGGTGACCTTTTAGTCATTTCTGCTGTGCCAGTTATTGTTGTTGCGTGATGGCAGTGAGATCAGGATGAGTTGTGCCAGTTGCTCTGCACACACAGTAGTCATTGCCTTGAAATGTGCGTGGTCTGAAGGGATAAACTAGGATAAACTAGGGCAATAAACGTTATCCCCTCGTGTGGATGGAAACTGAGGTGTCAAGCAGGTAATAAGAGGCAGTTTGCATAAACACCTGAGTTAGAAACTGCCTGTTCCTGTGGGAATGCTAATGAAGTAGAGACATGAATCCTGGTTTTCCAGTCGATCTTCTAGAGTGTTGGCCAAGGATCCCTCTGGGTTGCTGGTGCCCTGTCAGAGGGGACTTGAGCTGGCACCTTCCCAGGTGCCTACACCAGTGTTGTGCTGCTGTTGGGGGAGCAGCTCCATGTGTTTTGTCCATGTAACTGGTCTGTCTGTGCACTGGGGTTACTGGGGGTTTCCTCCTGGGTTCCTCGGTGTACCCACCCGTGCTCCCCCCCACCCATATGTGGCCAGGGCACATGTTGGTCACATTGGGATGGAGATGGGTGTGCAAACAGGGCTGTGTTGAGCCCATGCATGAGCCTGGTTGTGTCTCCTCCTCGTGCATGTGCCAAAGACAGGGTCAAAAAGTCTGCCTTTAGAGAGCCAAGGCACTCTGAAAATGTTGGCACAGCTGAGGGAGAGTAAAATATTTCCTGCCACAGCGCTGTGGGAAGGACGGCAGCTGCCCTGTGCTGCTGCAGGCAGCAAGGTATTTTAATGTTCTTTTATAGCAGAGGGGTTTTCTCCAGATATTTTTGGTGGTTGTACCTGGGGATGCTGCCCTGATTTGCGGCAGGGGAAGCTGTGTAGCCACACTTCCTTTGATTGCCATGGGACGACACAGTGGTGGCCATGGAAGGTGGAGTCTCCCAAAATAAATCCTCACTGCTCGATGGGTGTAAGGACGTGTTGCATGTGCCAGGGAGGCAGACGGAGGTTTTGAAGGGCTTGGAAGAAAGGTTGTGAATAAATAGAAGACTTTGCCTCATCAAAAAATGCTGTAACAGACAAGAATGATTATGCGGATTTCCTGGTGACCCTGTAGGTCCTTAACACCATCCTGGTGGTTGCAGTGGGTAATAGTGTTCAAATTTTAAAACCAAACCAAAACATCCAACAAAATATCTCTACAACAAAAATGTTTAAGGAAAAGAATGCTTTATTCTAAAATAATTCTACACCAGTGGACAGTAGTGAAGGGAGAAGCAATGTGTTCTTGGGAGGGAGTGGGACTGAAGGAAAAGAATGCTTTATTCTAAAATAATTTCTACACCAGTGGACAGCAGTGAAGGGAGAAGCAATGTGTTCTTGGAAGGGAGTGGGACCAACAGCATGGAGCATCACTGAATTTCTCAAGTGAGGTGTGCATGCAGCAAAGTTCAGGCTCCTTGGAATGTACGTCAGGTCTGCTGGACACGAGCAGTGGCACAGGATGCTCCAACTGCTGAGAATGGAAATGGATTTAATGCAGGACATGGTTTTGGGTGCAGGGGCTGAGGTAGGATGTGGAGTTTCAGCGCAATTCGTACACCAGTGCGATGGGCAACCAGAAAGTTGAAGGCTGCAGATCAGAAGAGCAAAGATTTTAAGTTCTTTGCCTAAAATTAATTTTGGTGGATCAGTGTTGGAAGGCTTAGCAGAGAGAAGAGAGTTTGCATCCACAGGTCACTGGGATTTAGTGCTACTTCCACTGACGTCAATGGAAAGAACTCCCAGAGCTGTGAAAGTGGGGGCTGGATCTGCTGTGGGTCTGTCTCAGAGCTGCAAAGTCAATAGATAAAGCTAAAACCCGTGATCAGTGGCTATGAACAAACAAGCAGTATCTTCAATATTCGGTCAACATTTTTTTCCCAGCATATTAAACCCATATTTTATCTGTAAGAGCGAATAGAGACAATCAGTTGAGTCACACCTATCATATCCTGTTTGCTTGTACAGTAAGTGCCCGATACCAGAACGGTGAGCTCGCATTGTGTGTTCCTTTCAAACAGAAAAGGCAAGTTGCTTCAAGTAGAACAATTCTTCTACTAATTGCAACCATTTCAAGTTTGCCACTCCAGGCTGGTTTCCCTGAATGAACATGCTGTTAAGACTTGTAATATTGTTAAGACATTTAATACATTTAATAAATATTTTCTTTTTAGTTTCTCTTTTTTGTTTTACAACTAGACCAGAGACTTTTTTGGTGGAAGAAACCAGGAAAGTCTTGTTTACTTTGACATTAAATCATTCTGTATTTAATGTGGCGATAGCTTAGCTCCAGGGGATACTTGATAAATGGGGGAGAAGGGGATGATCTCTGATACAAGCCCGTTCCTGGTTTCTGGCAGAAGTGCTTGAACCAGTTTGCTACTGCATCCCTCCTTAGAGGGACAGGCACCATTACACTTGCATCCAGTGCCAGATGCACCTAAATTTCTAAACTTTTATGATCCAGACTTTCAATTTTGCTCAGTTCACTAGAGGAAGGAGGAGGTGGACGTGTTTTTCCTTCCCTGCCTTCGTGAGCAGTACCAGCATCAAATGGTCGTATTTACCAACTTTGTGCTTTTATGATCTGTGTTTCTAATTGTAAAGTGAATGTTAAGATCTGGGTCAGGACAATAAAATCTTGCAAAATGATTTAAAGAGCTTGGAGCTGCTCTTTGGAGCACTTTTTGGAGCACATATTTTCCTGGTGTGGGCAGGCTGTCCTCCTTTGCTCCCCCTCTCCACAACCTGCTCATAGGGGTGTTGCTTCCTGCTGTGGTCAGCTGGGGACCATGTGTGACCTGTCATCATCCCCCTCTGTAGGAAAGGAGCACACCTGAGCTGCTACCTGCACTGAGATTGCATATGATTTGCAATTAATTAGTGTCTGCATGCCTAAAGTGTGTGTTGTTTTTAGGAAAAAGCTTCCTGTATCTTAACTTGGAAGGATCATAGCTACTTTTGTGCATATTAAATAGGAATCTTTCTCTTTAAAAACGGGTATTGGACATGTTGTGCATATTATAACTTAAAAGCTTCAGCGGAGCTGCATTTTTGAGAGTTGTATTCATTCTGGAACTGTACCACAATTCATCATATTAAACTTCATTTGTTGGAAGCCTTGCACTGGAATATGGGCTTGGTCTCTAAGGAAGTGCTTCATTTCTGTATTCCTTACCAATAACAGCACACAGCACTGTCTTTTTATTACTCTGTGGCTAGCACCATTCATATCGTGCATTTCTACATCAGGGCTGGAGAGACCCCCATCCTGCTGAAAAATTTAGACGGCTACAGCAGCAATCAGAAATACCAATAAAGTGTCCCTGGTTCTAGGTGGTGATGTGGGATGGAGGGAGAGAAAGATATAAAAATGAATCATGATGTGAGACAGCATTGCTCTGGCAACTGCTTCAAAACCTGAGTGCACTGAGACCGTATAAAGGCTTGAGAATATTCCTATGATCCTAAAGAGACCTGCAAAGACATTGCAAACTCATCAGGCGGCCAGTGCTGCGAGGAGGAGGAGAAATGCTGTTTTGAGTCATTCATCCCCAAACAACAGATGTGCCTTAACCTAGAAATAGGTAATATGGCTTCCAACTGAGGTGAGCTGCTTTGGATAAACCTGGTTAAAAAACAGCCATACGTTTAATGCAGGAAGCTGTCGAAGGTGTAAAGAATGGCTAAGTAAGTGAGTGGGACACCATTAATCTTGGTTTGTTTCAGCACTACATCTTTAGCTGTTGAAGAAAAAAAAAAGCCTTGCTCCTAGCTCATAACCCGAGTGTTAAAACTGATGTCCTCCCCATTAGGGCCTGTAAGCTCATTAGCACATGGCAATTTATCCTCTTTTATTTCTTCTCAATTATCCTATCATCCATTGTATCTGGATCTGATTACCCTTTCCCAGAGTCAAACATTATCTTGTAAATCATTTGCTTTAAGTCTAAGCCTGCCATTGCATTGCCCAGGATTTGCTTAGGCAGGTAATAAATCAATTAGCATTAAACTTGTGGCGTCATCAATTTTCTGTTCTTGTGACTGAAAAAAGGAGTACCTGAACTTTACGAAGCTGTATCAAATTTCCTTATGCTGTCCACACTGAGATTTCCCTCCTCTTCCCCTCTTTTCCCCAGCATCCCAAATCAGTATCAATATACTTTGTACTGAACTGGAGATGAAAGCAGTCGGGGAAACTGCTGTGGACCTGGGTGGAAAGTCTATGGAAAGAGTCTTGTTGACTTGGGATCCTTGTGGATCAAGCCCCGGGTGAGACCCCTGTAGCCAAGGGACTTCTGGGTTCTGCTACTTGATAAAGCGTTAAAACCCAAGTAGTGATGATCATTGAGAAAGACAAGCCTGCAACCTCAGGAATGTGAAAATGATGTGATATTCCTGCCCTTCCAATGCTGGGAAGGATCTGCTGGTCCTCTGCCAGCTCCACGCTGCCCCAGGGCTGCCTGTGCTGTTATTTCCAGCGCTTCCTTGGGGTGCAGGCAGCCCCTGGGGCAGTGGAAGAGCAGCCCTATGCTCCTGTCCCTCCTCCTCCTCCAAGGCTGATGCAATTGGTGTGGTCGAGGTGTCTCTGCCCACAGTGGTGCTTTGACACAAATGTGATCCAGAACTGGTGTGGACAGCAGGAGCACAACTGGCTTTCATCTGCTCCTACACACTTCTCCTCTGGACTTGCTCCCATGACTTTTTGGCGGATCCCCAATCGGGATCTGATCTGACAGTTACAACAACATTTATTAGCTGTAGTCTGGGTGAATGATGCAAAGGGAAACATTTCTTACACCCTTTGCATATAACCTACCAGGGCAGTTGCTGAATCAGCTTTCTTGTGCTCGGATTTTGATGTATGCAGCCCCTATGGAGTCATACCCTTTTTCCACATTAAGCCTTCAAAATGGGAGATGTTCAGACTTTAGCAACGCTGTCTTGCCGTACTCCAACCACAAACTGATTGTGTGTGAGACCTGTGCTGAGATCTATGCAGTGGAATACCTGAGATTAGGTTTATCCAGTTGTCTTGCTTATTATGAGACATGTATTAAAAAGGCCTAAAGAATTGACTTAAAATACACTTTAAAAAACCCTAGACTTGTTCAGGGGTGGACTTGTATATTAGGGCTTGGAGTGCTAACTCCTGTGGAATATGTGTTATTCCATATCTGCAAATTGGCCCTGAAACCATTGCACCTTCCTTTGAAGGAGCTGGTGTTGGCCACTGCCAGAGATCATATGGGGTCACCCAGTGTTCAAATCTGGAGTCTCACATCCCATCTTGTTGCCTGCTGAACCCAGCTGCTAAGGCACGGGTCTACAAACTGCTGATGGACGTACCCAGGGCTCATTCAATGTCTCTGGGCCGCTGTTGCTATGGAAGAAAGTTCTCCTGCTTTTGTTTGGTTTGTTGTAGGGTTTAACTGGCTATTACTGTGACTTATGTTTTGGTTGCTTCACGGTCAGTTTCATGACTTTTTGTTAAAAATGAAGTGTAGTAGGAAATAAGAAATGTGTACATCCAGGTGATATGTTACTCATTCTGAAGAGAGCTCACTGGAGGTGCCTGGCTGTCAGTAGTGGGGATTAGTATTTGGTTTTGTGGATGCCAGAGCGTTTCCTATGAGTTCCAGTTGTTGACTCAAATTCACCCCAGTAGCTAAGCTGGGGTGCAGGCTTCCAGAGGACTTTGTGCCCTGTCTCTCCCTACCTTATCCTGCCTCCCGTTACCATCACCTGGGGAAGGTGCTTGCATCTCCCGTCTCCTTTTTAATGTGTGTCTGCTCTTGCCCTCTTTGAATAATGGAATCTCATCTTTGCATTTAACTGTGTATAAATGGACTAGTGCAATTTCTGCAACTTAATTCTGCAAATGTTTTATGCTTGAGGTGTTTTCCTAAGCCACATCATGCAATTTTTGTGATTCCGAAGGCAAACAGGCTCTTGCTTCGATCAACTGATGGGTCATAAGTAGAGGTGCTCTCTCTACAAGTAGAGCATCTGACCTGTGGAATGGAATTGCCTGGTGCGTTCTTGAACAAATTTGCAGAAGACTTGTCTAAGATGGGCAATACTGCATTTTACAGATATTTTCTAACTAGAGAAACTGAGGCAATCAGCAATGAGATGGCAAGGTCATGCAGAAACTCTTGGGCAGAGATAAGAACAAAGAAACCCCAAATCTCAGTCTTGTGGTGTAACTCCCAAGACTATTTATTGATACCTCCCTCTTCTTACATCCTCCCAATATAAAGTGTGTAGGAATAAAAGAGAGACAGCAGTTTTCTTCCCAACAGTTAGGATTTGAAATATGAACTTTTTTGAAAGTTTTCATTAAAATCCCTGGGGATACCAGATATAAGGCACTTCCTGGGACTCTTAAAGGTCATTTGTTGAACAGCTTCTTCTAAGCATATATGACAAATTATTCCCTTGGCACAATAAACAGGACGCAAGCCCTTTAATTATAATATAGCACTCAATATCTTTAGACATTTCAACGTTTCCTATGTATCCTACACATTTCATTACAAGGAAAGGTTGAGCAGAATTAAAAGGGTGACGTTACCCGAAGATTGATAGTTTACCTGTCCAAAAGGGAAAAGTCGCAGTACAAGGGAGCACAAAGGAAAGAAGGATCCAAACCAAGTTTTGATTACAGAGGAGACTTGGATAAGAGAGTTTTTATTATCCGCAGCTTTTAGCCTTATTTACCATCAGGCTATCTTGCCACAAGCATGCTTTTTAGTTCTGACAGCTCTGAATTATGACCATTGTGGGATCCTATCTCATTAACTGAAATGGGAGAATAAAACATCAAACAATCATAAAAATAATTTGGCACTGTGAAACCACTTAGGAGCAGCTGTCAAACAGGTTGGAAGATAAAGTTCTAAATAAAAAGAATAGAGAGAGCTGCAATGTCCTGCCATATGCTTCCTCTGCATTATAGACTCCTTAATAATATGAAGTGCCTGTGTTTATGCAGAATAGGCCAGACACTCCATATATGATATTGATTATGCCTTAACCCCAATTTAGTAAAGACATACTCCTCTTTTTCCTAATCAGATATTGCAGAAGCAGTTTTCTGAAAATGTCCCTAATGCCAAGACATATTTTATCTCCGAAGGCTGTGGCAGGAGATAGGGCTTTGTCTTGCCTGTTGTCATGGCTTGGAGCCCAGTTTTAGGACAGCAAGGCCCCCGTGGGGCTCTTCTCCAGCAGTTTTCATCCAGCAATTCAAAAACATACATCTTTATCAAGCTGTTGTTGTCAGACAACATTAGATAATTAATAGGCCATTTGTCAGCCTGCACAAAACATGTTAAAATCCCAAACACAATCAGGATAAATATAGTTGCCTGCTCTCTGAAGGCTTTTTGTTCTGACATGCAGGCATTGCAGGCAGATATTTACTATTAAACAAGACTCATTATTAATCACATCTAATGTTAATTAATTAACCGCCTCTGTGCATTGAGGGCTCTCTGTGACTTTCAATTGTTTTAAGGAGCTAATTGGTAACTTAGCAGTTTGCATGGAAGTTGTTTCTTGTTCAGTTCACATCAACTTTTTCAACTTAATAGAATAACCGTGTTCATTAAATACAAATAAAATGGGATATTTTTAGCAGTGCAAATTAATATTGAAATAAGCCCACATCTGAGCTTTTTAGGGAAGGTTTAATGATTTGGTTCAGACCCAGTTTTACCATCAGCATTGCTGAGTTAGGGCAGGTGTGTAGTACAAAACTGAAAGCCAATTAATGGAATACAGATGATACTGTATCATGCCCTCACAGCCCAAGCAAAGCTGCTGGCAGATGCTGAGCACCTGGAGACACCACAGCAGCCTTCTTGAGCTATCAGGGCTAAAAGGCAGAGCTGCTGAGAAGCAGAAATTACAGAGATGTCTTTGAAAACCCTGATGCCTTTATGGTTTGGTTCTAATTCTCCTTAGCCCTGCGCCTTGACTCATCATTGAGAGTGGAGAGTAAGTGTCTACGTGTAAAATGCCACCGAGCCTGGTTTGCATTCTCTTTTCCTGATATGTTTGCCTGACGAAAGGAGCCATTGAGAAGCAGACCCTTTCCACTTAGAGATGCCCTTCTAAACGCTGTTTATTTCTTGTGAAAGGAGAAGAGAGGCAGGACTTGCCAACATAGGTTAGCTCAGCAATCCATGTGGAAGCCAACAAGGCAACACAACGCTTAAGCGGTTGCTTTGGCTGCAGAATTCTTGATGAACCAAACAGAAGGGCCATGGGCTTATAATTTGGCCCAAAAGCACCACCAGGCTGTATGTGCCTCTTGATAACACTGCAAACAAGTGTCATTTTCTTTAATATTTTTTTTTTCTTGACATGCCCATTTTATTCTACATTCTGAATGTACCTTGGATGCTGTAATGGCTGGCTGTGCCAAGTAAGCATGTGGTGACTAAGTGCACACATAAGAATTAGCTTGCATAACCATATAAAACCAGTCTGTAGAAATGGGGGTGGGTGGTATTGCTTAATTACCTGTTTCTAGAAATTTTGCTCCTGCGAATTTCCATGGAAATCAGCAGGAGTCCTGCCTATAGAGAGCTCACCGCGCTAATCCCAAACATAACTTAGGAAAAGTGCCGTTCCTTCATGTTCCCATTATATAACTTGGGGGCATAAGTGTCTGGGCTACAAAAACTATGAATCTTTTAAAATAGTCACTTATTTCATCACCCACTAAATAAAGATGACATTTTTTGTGAAATATTTCATATTCAGACTGTCTGTCCAGCCATGCTTTTGCACTCTCTCTTCTTTGCTGTGTCAATATTTGCATTACCAACCCTATTTTGGAGGGTTTCTAACTTGATCTTACATTTATTTTGGCGAAGAACGTGGAACACAACTTCTTACTCTGAGAGAGAATTTGTTTTAAGAGATGATGATGATGATGGGTTTTGACTTGGAGAGGGGCTGGAGTCCTGGAGGAAAATGCAGCCCTCCTGGGCTGGGAGGAGTTGGCTGCCCCTGGCTGGGAGTGTTTTCCTGAAGCCCAGTGGCCCCGTGGTGGGAAAGCGGTATCAAGGTCTGGCAAAGGTGGTCCATGTGCTTCTCCATTACCATGGGGCATCACCTCCCTGTTGAGTCTGAAGGTCTGCTCAGTGAGGAATTGCTTGTTAGTTTTTTCACGTGTATTTTTCTTAGCACCTTGTGGTACTGCGAGTCTTGGGTCCATGTCCTACTGCTTCTTTATTTCCAGCAGGATCTGCAGTTCTTCTGCAGGAAGAGCAGACCAGTTTCTGTTGCATGTTGCCTGAGGCTGCTTATGGTCAGCAAGCAAGCCAAACCTTCTAAAACTGCCTCGTTGCCCAAATCTCAATGTTTGAGGCTGAGAATTGCATCATGGCTCACTTCTGTCAAGCTTCTGGTCAAAAATACCTCAAATGATTAGGAAAATTGACTTTTGGGGGTTCTGGATGCAAATATAGTTCATAAGCCCTTTTGAGACTGCCTATAACTTTGCATTTTCCGCACTTATTTGCAGATACATACAAAAAAATTTGTACCTGTGCCAACAAATATATTCCTACACATGTAGATGTTCATAATCACACACATACATAGGTACATACATTTCACACTTGCATTTATAATGTGTGTGTATCAAGTACATCCTTGCACAGATATATCTAAATAGCTCTCCCATAAGGGAGCTGCAGAGCTTGGATTGTTTCAGCCTGCTGAAGGGCTGACACAGAACTAAATGAAAGGGGGAGCTCAGTACAAAGTGAAAAATGTCCTGTAGCTAACAAAGCCCGGTGCTGGGATTAAACTTAAATCAGTGTTAGCATTACTGAAGAAGCCTCATTGGCTAAAACTGTAAGTGTTGTATGAAGTTGCAGTATATTCTCTCATCGTAAGCCCAACAATATGCTTCAATTAAACATATGTCACAGGCACTTATCCTGAGAGCATGAAGCTGTTGGGAAAGTTTGGTTTTTCGTTTGTAACGGTGGCTCCAAGCATAGGGTCTTTGGGTGCATTTATCCAGCCATGAATTCTAAGGAGATGCTCAGGTTGTCCACGTCACCTACCAGGGGTGTAGATCACAATAGTGTGCTCTTGGTGCATGAGAAAATAAAATACCCTCTCCAAGTAGCCTGTTCATCACACCACGCGTTGCCCACTGATGTGGGCTTACATTTGAGTTCCCAGGGTAGCCCATTCATCTTGCCCGTAGCCCCTGGGGCTCCAGCACTGCTGAGACCTCCGTGCCCACATTGTGCCTGCCTGGCAAAGGTCTGCCCTGCATGGGAGCTGTAGCTGCATCGTTATCTTAGGAGTATGTGTTAAAAAATCTAACAAAGCATGTATTTCAAACACGGGCTTCAAGAGATGCAGGATTAAGTGGTTAAGTAGGTTTAGGGTAGTGTTTCAAGCAAGGCACATACTTGAAAAATAATATTTGTATTGGCTCTGTGCTAGCAAATATACAATCAAGATACAAACCAGAAACTTTTTCTTTCGAGCTGTAATGCTGTTTCAGGAGGAAGGGATATTTCAGTCCCCAGATAGAGGAAGAAGCTTCCCTCATCCAAGCTCCGAGCTGTGAAACACTGTTTCAAGCAGAGAAACACCCTCAAAATCATGGAAATATTTTAAAATCGTAACATTGAGCTCTCCCTCCCCTGTAACCACAGATGAGCAAAATTCCAAGGAAAGAGATGAAAAGCACAGCAATATCTATGGAGAATGCAGGAGTCTGGCACAACTTGCACTTTCCCCACCTGTTCTGGACCAAAGTCTTGCAGCCGTTCTCGGTCTGGGTTACACCTACACCATCAAAAACACATAAAAAGCCCCTTAGCCCAAAAGGCAATTTTATTGAATGGTGTAATGATTACCAAGTGGTATCTAAGACTGACCGATGAGGTTATAACCTAGATTTCCTTCTGGACTTCTAAACAAGCTTGCCAGGGGTTGGGTAACGAGAAATTTAAGACTACCTCCATTCTAAAAATGCAAAGCCATTTCAAAGCAAGAAATAATTCTGAAGAAAATTTGTATATGCTTGATTGATTATCTTATTTTAATCCATATTAAAGCTTTAAGTCTTTAGGTGTGGCTCTTTAGTTCTAACATCTCATAAATTATGGCTATAATGAAGCAGTCATTTATCCAGGGCTGATGATAAATGGCTTGCCCTAGGAGGAACTAAAGAATAGGCAAGTAGATCATTTTCATATTTGGTGAAAACAATATTAAGTACCCAGACCTCAGTGATTGCCCTAATAAATGAATAATCTGAGGTGAGGGGCTTGGCAGTCAGTGTAAAAAATAACCTGAGCTTTCTCTGTCATTTGTCAGGCTTTGCTATGACAGCATGCATTATGGGTAAATGAGCAATCAGCAAGAACTATGTTATGGCTGGGATGTTTTTGAGAAATTTATCATATGCATTGCTTGGTACCTTTAAGACCCTAAGGCTTAATGGCTATAGTGCATGACTGCAAGCGAACACAGTTCTTATTTACCATCCTATGCTTCATTTGCACTGGATCCCCGTTTTTTCCATGTATTAGGGGAAGGAGCCTCTGTTAGTGTTGTTTCCCAGACTTACTTTTGCTCATACAGGATATTCCAGCCCACTCCGTGTTAGTTCTAAGGCACCACGATATTTAAGGGATTTTGAGGATACTCTGCCCAGTCTGGTAGAGATGTCAATTTATATTTAATGAGCTAAGTCAGTAACACATGGATAGGATGTGTAAGAACAAAACCCAGGGGAAATGCAAGGAAACACAATAAAGTGCTCCTCCAAACACCCCAAGTGTAGTGGGAAATTAGGTGCTGTTACCTCTTAATTAGCCATGAAACATTCGGGTACAGAGTGGGGACCACAGTGGAGGGTGTTAGCAGGTGTCTTGGCGTGATATAAACCTATTTTTCCAGACTGCTACCCATGGGAGTGCAGCGTCAGTGGTGTGCTATGTGATGCAGTGCATGATGGCTGATGGGCTTACGGTGATATTTGACTGTTCTGCTCAAAAACTTCCCAAATTGGTGTCCTTTCTGCAGCTGAAACTTAGCGCTTTATCTGATGACTCTTCTCCAGGTCATCTCAGGTGTACCTTAGTGGAAGGGAAGACACAAAAGCAGTGAAACTCTTATATCTCCTGCATAATAATGTAATGGAAATATAAGAAGGCATTAAATGATGGAGCAGAAGTGGGGGGACCCAGATGTGCCGAGGCACTGGGAGGAGTGGACCAGCAGTGCTGAGACTGCACACGTGGAAGGGGAGTCCCATGCAGGGGCCACTTCTGGAATTGTTGACATAAGTGATATCCTCAAGTGGGCACAGATGTTGAAATCCAGGGCCTGGATTTCTATGAGACTTCTCAGTTGTGACCAAAATGGATAGGAATTTCTCTCTGCCTAAACAAACACAGATTAGCAGGAAAAGCAGTGAGGCGAAGGAACAAGCAACGAAATGTGTTCTTTCACTAGGCTGAGGCTTGTGAAACAAAGCTTGTGCTGGCATCGCCCCTACCTCTTCATGGGGTGGACCATAGATCAGATTGCTGTTCTCTTAATTTTCTTAATGTTTTTGGAGGAAGAAGTGATGCAGGGACACGAATATTTTTATTTTTTTAGTATCTGGAAAGCAAAACTGTCCAAGCCATGTTTTCCACTGGCAGCAAAGACTGTGAAGATGAAGCTTTTAGGGGAGTTCTTATCTACAGTTTTCTGTTTTCTGCTCCTAAGGCATCATCCTGTGAGGTGCTGAGGGCACTACCAACAACAAGACTGTCTTTGCTTACTCTTAAGCTGGGTACTGTGTTGTTTTTCAAATGTAAGATTGGATGTTTCAGTGGTTTGCTGAATCAGGGTAGAACTACTCAGCATACTCCAGGATGAGACCCACAAAGTCTCCTCTCTGCCCTGCTCAAAGTTTGCCCACCCTTCTGCTGATGTGCCATCCTCCCAGCAACCATAACTTTGGATTGTACTGGTTTTGTTGGGGGGTTGTGTTGTGTTTGTTTTTTTTTTTACTATCATAGAAGAAAGGAATGTTAGAAAATGCTCTGATCTAGCTTTTCTGAAAATTTAAATGCTAGTCTGACACAGCTTTCAATATCTCTTTACCTGCTGCCACTTATACCTTTCACTTCTCATTAAGGAAACGAACCCAGAAGATTAAAGCACTCCCAATTTAGCTTTCTAAATAGGAAGTGAAAGTTGAAAGCAGACCAGCTGAGAATAAGCGCCACTGAGAACTGCAGCTGGGCTGATGCTATTAGAAAAAAAGAGACCACTTCTTGCTTCTGATCTGTCATTTAAGGAAGCTTGTTTATGTATAGGTCTGACATCAGATGAACATGTAGTGACCTTTCTCATTGAGATGAAAAGTTTTACTTTAGACCGATCAGATATCACATCACTAAATACAAAGAGTTTTATAAAAGTAAGGCAACAATCCTGTCTAAAAACAAGTTCATCTTTGTGGAGCCCGTTAATATCCCAGAGATCTGTGTGGGACTGGAGCCTGACATTAGAGAGAGTGATTTCAAACCCTCTTAAACAAATTTTGGGAGACTAAATCTGGATCCTGGCTGACTAATTTGAAGGTCCGGAGAGTGGAGGGAAAGGAGGGCAGAGAGAGGTTGAAGGTTCCTGATGTGCATCCTTATAATTCTAGCTAAGTAAAATATCTGGATGCCGTGCTCATTACAGTGGTTTCCCCATATGTCTGTATCTGTTCAAAGTTGGCAAAGCAAATGGGAGCCCTCCAGACCAGATCCTTAGGGAGTAGGACTTGGAAGCAGCACCAGAGGACACTTAGCAGGAAGGAAATCACTGCAGGTTGTCCATGAGGCACAGATGAGCATGGCAGAGGGTCCAGGAGCTCAGCTGCTGCAAGACATCCCTTGGTAACGCACATAGATGGAGAAAGAATAAATAAAGTGGAATAAGATGCTCTGCTGGATCAGTGAGTTAAATGGGCTAGGCAAAGAAGGATCTGAGCAGTCCTCCCAGCACAGGAGGAGTAGGAAGACTTCACATCACCCCTGGGTTAGGGGTGATGGGAAGGTAGCCACGTCCAGGAGAGCAGCAAGCTCCTACATGGCCTCAGCCCTATTTGTGTGACTTCGGTGAGGTTGAGCTCAGCAGTCAGGAATGAGCCAGCTCCCTCCTTAATTGCCATTCAGTCCCTCGGTGTGAAGCCTACTTGAAATGGTGGTGTGAAGGACCTGGCTGCCAGTGCCTGCTGTCTTCTTGAGAGGCATCATTTACCAGGAAGCAAGCATTGTCCCTTTGTCTTAGGGACAGAGAAGCGAAGGGCCCTGGGGCTGTGACATTTACTGGGTCAGACAGAGAGGGATCCCTAGGAGAACCAAGTGACCTCCTCTGGTGGCCTCCTTCCCCAGAGGAGAGATATGATACAAGCTCATATACTCATCTGTTCCTAAGTCTAAAACTTCATGATACACTTTGGGTTTACTCTTTGTTTAGTTTCAAAATGGTAGCTGTGAATCATGAAAGTAACTTTAAAATATCTTGCATAATCAAGTTCCAAATGGGTGATGCTTATTAAGACAGGCAACATTTATATACTTTTTTCCAATGTTCTGCTCTGTATGTGTCTGATATCAACAGGCTCTAATATTGAAAGAAAACATTGAAAAATACGATATGAAGTAGCATTTCTAACAAGACTCTTGGCTACATCTACATGTATAGTTTTTGTGTAGGTATCTCACTACCCACAAGATAAAGAGATGATGTTGTTATAGACGTATCTCACTAACCTGGTGCCAATAAGAATAGTTTGTAACTGAGATATCTAAAGTGATTATTGGAAACACTGGAAATACCCCTGTTACTAATATACTTGGGTGGTGTGATTTAAGCTTTGTGTCTGAACATCTGATGCGTCTTGCTGAATCTGAGTTAGCATCAGCAAATCAAAGGCTTCACTTTTTCTTGAACTCATTTAATAGTACAGTTGCAAATTGAAAACACAGAAATAGGGTTTGCTGTTTGGTGTTCCCCGTATGGGATGTGGATGCTAAATCTTTACCCTGGTCGGTGTTGTGCACCAAGTGATCTCTGTTTATACTAGAGTATGTTGAGAGTATCAGTTTGCTCTAAATATATTGCTTTTAAATAACTCCTGACAAAGGAAAAGAGGGTCTGAATATACCATGTATTTTTCATTGCTTAATTGTTTGCACTGATTTTAAATAATAATATTTAAACAGGAAACTGACTACGGAACCCCTCCCTAGTACAATCTAGGAGCATTGGTATGGCAGAATTTCTCAGTTTGATGTGACTCTATCTTTGACAGTTCTCCTAAGGTAGGTTATTTTGGAGAAAACATATGTTTCCATTTTCTCTCCCTCAGCTTCCCTTTTAGTCCCCAGGCTCCACTAGGGTCACAGCAACATTAAGGCTTTTGTCACTGTGATTAATAGCTCTTTAGATCATCTTTAATTCACTCACTAATGACTGAGGGTCTTTCTGCTCTCCAAGTAATCGCGTGATGTATGAGCCGATAGTACACCTTGTGGCAGAGGTGAAAATCATTCAGGCAATGCAAATATTGTCACGGGGACAAATGTTTTCCCTGTTAATAAAAATTAATGAATTCTACCCAGGAGCTAGTTAAAGAAGCTCTGGTGAGAGGGATCCAAACGTAAACAAGTTCTTGCTGCTTGGAAGCATTAATTCAGGCTTTCTAGATATGTGAGGATTATTATTAGCATTTCTGCATCTACATAATAGATGAGGCAGTGGCAGGTTGATTTAATTATACAAATGCATTGCACTGCAGGTAGATCTGTCTTTCAGTTATGCCCACGCGTTGGTCTTCACTTGAGAGCTGTTACTTCCTTTGCCATGGTCATGCCATGGGTTTTGATGCTCTAGAGGAGTAAAGTCCAGTTCCAGGCTGAATGCTTAATTCCAACCAAGAACTGCCTTTGTCAGGAGATCGTAACTGTAAAACGATGCAAGGATGCTTACATTTTTTCGAATGATGTTGCACATCATAAAAGGTTGATGAAACAGGCTGTAAATTAATCAACTGGAAGAGGAGGAAACGCTTCGAGTATCTTATTCTATTTATTGCACACGTATGAATAACAATAAAAATGCTCCATCCCTCAGCCAGGTCACCTCACGGGGCGGTTGTTCCCCTTCCGATCCCTTCCCTCGGCCGGGGCTCAGGATTTGGGGCACGGAGTCACTGGAAAGGTGCGTTTCTTATTTACTGATGGAGCACGCGCCATGGTTAATGCTGTTGTCTTTTTGTTTCATTTTGATAGTCACCAATTCTTTCTTCTGATGACAAAAAGCTATTGTCTCAGTGGAATAAATATTTCTGAATTACTTCCCAGTCCCAACCCTATCATTTACATCTTAGAACAAGAAAACAGTAAACTTTTAAAAGACATAATTTTACCTCTTCACAGTGCTTATCTACAAAGGAACATATTACTGAGGGGGGGAAAGAGCTCTAGTTGTTACTATTATTTCTGGTAGACACCCAAGGAGAGTAGCTAATTTGTTCTTCATTAATGCCAAGGACAAATAAAAAAGCAAGGACTGAATTATGCATTTATTTCCATTGTGCCTCTAACATGGGCTTCCCACTCCCCATCATCCTCCAAAAGAATTCCCAAACCTTTGCTGTGCATTTCATGTGATACCATAGGGTGCAATAATATGGTTTTAAAAGAAGATGAATTTAGTGGTGAATCTTAATCGAAGGCAGAAAATTACATGCAGCCCCCCTGCTGAAAGGAGGATGGACAGTTGGCTACAATCAGAGGGGTTTTTTGCTGTAGCTCGACAATAACCTTTTAGTATTAGTTCACAGAGGCCTGGGCAAAAACCTTACAGTCAAATTAATTTGAAATTTGAACATTTTTTTTTTATACCTGGGCATGATGGTAGTTCTTCGAATTGCCCCAGTTGTCTTCATTTTGTGATGTGCTGAGCCAGTCTTGGACATCAGCTTGAGTTGTGGGTAACTGGAGACGAAATTCCCAGCCTGTACAGCCCCTTGCAAAATGAAAGGTAGATGGAGCTGACCTTTGAATTATTAGCACATGAGTGTATGTACCCAGGTCCTCCTTTTGACAGCTAAATGCCACAGGGCCTGAGCTCAGCCCCTTGGGGTTGAAGGACATTTTCAAGTGATTCACTGGGCTTTGGATGTGTCCCTTACAAAGGTTTGGCGCTTGCATAAAACGCAAAGCACTTGGATTTGAATTTAATAGATTTTTATGTGGCAAATTCTCTTTTATTCACTGCAGAACATAAAAGTATTCAATGAAACGGGTTTTTAATTTTTCTGTCAGAAGAAATGTTTGGCCCTTGTCTCAAAATGCTGTGATAAATTATATTTTCTTATATATATATAATTAATAGCATATTAAAATATTAAAAGAACTGCTATACTGTAGAATACATGTTCTTACTAAAATGTTTAAAACAGCATTCAAAAATGTTATTGCCCTACTACAGACAGAGCCAGTTTTGTTCTAGCAGAATAACTGGAAAATTAAGGATGATTCTCCAATGTGTTTCTGGAGAGATGTAACCATGACGTATTTGGGGAAATCAAAATCTGGATTTCACAGCTCGTGTCTAACTTCAGAAAAACAGGTTATATTGATTAAAGTTTAATGCACACACAAAAAATTGGGATGGATTTCTTACTGCTCCCCAATGATAAATTGCTGCAATGTTTTCTTTTATTATCACCCTGCTAGTCCTCTACTGCTCAGCCCCCAGTTAGGCATCTAAATAAGATCCAGATTTGCCAAAGTGCTCAGGAGTCAAGAGTTTCCACCGGGAGACTTTTTCCTGAACTTCCAGAAGAATTAGGTAACGGAGACTGCCCGTTTGGTGTCACAGCGGGAACCAGTCTGTTTGGCAGCCTTGACCCTAAAAGGTTTCAATTTTCTGGGTGTTGTTGCTTCTGCAGTTTCAGGCGTGTCTACAGAATAGTGGAGCTATTTCTTTATCACCTCTTACTGGAGAGCTCGTGCTTCTGGTACCGGTTGGGGTGAGAAGGGACAACATCCTTCCAGAAAGCTACACTTGTTAACCACACTCTTTTAAAATACCTGAACCTCTCCTGTTCCTTTGGGTGGTTGATTGTCAACTGCTTTCCTTGACACCAAATTATGACCAGGTAGAGCCATTGCTAGAAGAATATTACTAAAGCTTTACTAGAGTATAATCTGCCTTTTATTATTCTGGTGGAAAGTTGTAACTCCGTCAAAAGTTGGATATTAATATGTAAATATATACGCACACACTAATTATTAGTAAGGGAAGAGCATGGCACTTTGTCCAGCCATGGAGCAGTACTTCCCTGTGAAGAACCAAATTATCTTGAAGAACACTTGGCAGGTTTTCATTTTTTGAGTTTCTTTCTAATTTTCATATTCTTGGGCTTTGTTTCTCCTTTTGAGTTTCTTCTAGTCCAGCTCTTTTCTGTGTGGAGAAGAAATGTCTCCATACTGCAGAGAAAATTATAACAGAAACTAAACCAGGCTCAGTGCAAAGTAACCTCACTTCCTAATCATTTTGAGGTGGGAAAAGCTGAGGAGAGACACCAGCAGGACTTTCCCAATCCTTCCCTCTCTCCATTTCCCCTTTGGGGTTGATGAGCTGAAGCCCAAAGTTCATCATCGAAGCCTGGGCTTCAGTGGGATAAAAGCCACCCTACCATAAATGGAGCAGTTTTCTCTCCACATTCGGATCAGTAGGTAGCAAATAGGTACAAAAGAAAGAGAGCTGAGAATTTCATTAAACTGATTTTCAAAAAGGAATTTAAACAATTGCATTAGAAACCGGGCACTATACGTTGTGTAGGATGTGAAGGATTTATATTGGATGACTGTCTAATCTTCCGTGTAAGTGGAACTTCTTTGGCCTTATTTTGAACCTGAAGTAATAAAGAAGGAAATGAAAGCAAAGGTAAACTTAAAGTATTGTTTTACTCTAAATGCTTTCAGTAAAGGGCCTTGTTATCTAATGATTGGTACTAGATGGCTGGTATAAATCGTGGTGTTTGTTCTCTGCACTCATGGCGAAGGAAAGCAGAGGCAAAAGGAAATCAATTGGAACTAGCAGGTAACAAATGACCAGTCTTAGGCAAGCATAGCAGATGGGGAAAATAGAGTTGTGGGCATACATTATTAGGAAATGCAGTGGCGACTTCTCCCTGTTATTTAGGAAATGCAGGAAATAATATTTTTGATGGAGGGGGCAGTTCAGACAATTAAGAATAATGTGCAGATGTTTCAGTATCGAATCATGTTTTCAATGCTACCATTGAGCAGGTAGCAGGGTTTCTGCCCTGCTCAATTATCAGTATCAAAAGGGTGATGGCAGATCAGGAAGGGTGATGGCAGCTCTTGTTGGAGACAAGTGAGCCCACTTCATGCCAGCTCCCCAGGGAGAGCGCTGGTGGAGCCAGCCCAGCAACGCACAGTTCAGAGGCAGCTCCAGAGTTGCCCAAGGTCTGGGGAAATACCCTGGCAATTTTGTGCCAGACTGATCCCTGCAGAGTGGCTACAATATTGTCAGATCTGAATTCAGATGAGGAAAAGTTCTGGTAACTTTCTGTTTGGGGTTCTCTGTTTTTACTGATAGATCTTTATAGTTATTCAAAAAGGTTTGGTTTTGTGGAGTATGAAACCTCCATAAGATAGCTCAAGAAAAAGCTCTGCTACAGTGGAGGAATAGGGTTTTTCCTGGAGCTACAAGCAGAGAAAGGACCAACTGGGCAGCAATTCTCTTACAAGAACCTGGTGGGCACCTTGGTACCAGAGGGGTGCCAGGGCTGGATCAACCAGAGCTTGGCCAGTAGTGAGTTATTATCCCCTTATTTGCCATCTGCACCCAAAATACCAGTTTTGCACCCCTGGTGCAAGTGAGATTTCTTTTTTTTTTGAAAGCTGGAGCTGTAAGGAAGAAAAGTGTCTCATGGGATAAATAAGCAGTGGGATGCAGCAAGGTGAGGAATCTCTATCCTTGCTGGCTTTTGAAGACCCTCCAGACCATGCTGTGAGCAGCCTGGCTGGGACTCTGTGTTTGCCCTGCCTGG
The DNA here is from genome assembly GCF_001431845.1 of Calidris pugnax. Taxonomy (NCBI): domain Eukaryota; kingdom Metazoa; phylum Chordata; class Aves; order Charadriiformes; family Scolopacidae; genus Calidris; species Calidris pugnax. The sequence continues at coordinate 1,613,206 of NW_015090811.1, read as the reverse complement.
AGGCTGATGGCCAAGGTCCCCTTGGGTGGATCTGATCCTGGGTTTGCCCTCCTGCTGTGCTTGCTAGGCTTCTCGGAGAGCTTAACAGCTTCTCTGAGTTATTAGTCCTTTATGTGTGAGCATGTGTGTATAGGTAATGGGGAAAGCTTGCTTTTTTTATTTTTTTATATATTTTTCTCAATGCATCTGAACAATATTCTCTGTATGTTGCCACAGTGTATTAGTTCTGCAAGCAAATCCAAAAGTGCTACAGAGGGGACACCCTAACACCTTGAAAAGTATCAGTAAAAACTGCTGAAAGCATTAAAAATAAATGAATCATAGGGTGAGAACTAGCATGACAGGTAAATAGGCAAGACATAAAATGCCTCTGGAATCTGTGGGATATTTGCAGGTACAAGGGGGCTTCTAAGCCATGGTTCATTTACAATGTCTGGTTCCTCTCTCCGGGAAGGATTTCTAATAGAGTCAAGGAGACTCCAAGCTTTTAGTAGGTCTTGGGAGAAGAAAGGCGGCTCTGTAAGGGAGAGAGGTTCGGTTTGTTTATGGAGAAAACGCACCAGTCACGTTTCATATTGTGTCCTGCTCGGAAGAACAACCGAAGGCTTTCACGCCGCGGAGGGGATGGTGTTTCCATACAATAGCTGTGGCCATTGTACGGAAAAGCCATCTCCTCCACCTCCTGAAAGCCTACCTGGACACGGTTGTGCAGCCTCCTAGAAAGTCCCTGCTCCATCAGGAAAACATTTGTGTTTTACAATTAGATGCTGGGTGTTTCTTTTTTTTTTTTTTTTTACTGCCCCGGATCTGTTCCAGCCTGTGGCTGCAGCAGTATCTGAATGGTGGAGTTTTGCCAAAAGCAAACAGCATCGAATACTCTGTTTTACCATAACAAGTGCAGAGGTGAATGAGCGCTGTCAAGAAAGCACCATGAATACTCTTTTCTGTTATTAACTGAATTTATTATTTTGCTGGTAAAAGTTAACAGCAGAAGGCGAACATTCATTTCACATCTGCGTGAACTTGGGCTGGAAATGTTTGGGGGCTCATCGGGTTGGGGGGGGTAGGAGCAAGCTTTGACTGCTCGTTGCTAAACAAAACAGCTCAAATCTCAAATATTACCAGTCAGTCGTGACTTTAAAAATATCCAGAAGCCTGTTTGAATAGGGGACACGTAAAAGAATATCATAATCTGCTCAGGCTATTATGTGAAACAGAAACACGTTGAATAAATCATTACCTGTATTTATTCACCCAGTTCCTGCTGGTCTAACACCACGGGCTTGTGATGCCTCGGTGGTGTAAAGCAATCTGCTGGCCCCCTCTAATTGCACATCAGTCCCAGCAGTAGCTGGCTTGTTGGATAAATTAATGTATTTTTATTTCTACTTCATCAACAGCTCTGAGCATCTTGTTTGGTTCCTAATAGCCAAAGAAATTGTAGTAGGTGTTTCACTGCTTGGATTTTTCAGCCAAAGCTTTAAGAAAATCACTATCATGGCATGCTCTATATGCAAAGGAATATTTCACTTGCTTTTCTCATCAGGAAGAATATTCCTTACTCATCCTAGGAGGATTCAATGGAAATATCCTCCTAGAATGGTGCAAGAAGATAAAACTACCCAGTTAATCTAATCAAATCTCTAAATTTTGATGGGAGGTTTGAAGGAGTTCTTTAGCAGCTTAGAATTAAAATAACTAAAATGAGCTTTGACGCAGCTCTAGGCTGGATTCTGCATGAATCCTCCACCCTCCTTAGAAATTGCCACACGCTGCTTTGAATGAACCCACTGCTGGGTACGATAAAGGAAATATTATGGTGTGACTTGGGCAGAGAGAGATGCCAAATGCAGATTGACCTATTTGATGATGAAAGGCAAAGTGAGCAAACGCAATTATTTCATTAAAATATCTAAGGTGGGGTTATTAGTGCTAGTGAGTAACTTCTTTTGAGGTGTGGAAAGTTTGACGTGCCTATGTCCTCTCAGCTCCCTCTCTATGAGAGGAACTCTTCCCTTTTTAATTTCTGGAGAGTATTGCCTGGGGGGGGGTTCAGCCATCAGATGGCCTTTTATTTTAACAGAGAAACAGGTTTGCAGTTCTGGTTATCTTCATTTATGGACTGGGTTTGCAGAATGTTGAATTGACTTCATTGAGGTTTGTGTGGGTTTTTTTTATACATCACAGAAGCAAATAAATATTCAAATCAGATCATGATAATTAGTGAAACTAATTATGTTTTCCCAAGCATCTCTCTTCTTACCTACTCTGTAATGAAAAATCATTTGCTCAGGATGTAAAACAGGAGAAAAGAGATTGCTGTGACAATTAGCAGTAATTAATGAGAAGCTTTGAATTGCTTGGTGTTAACCTCAACATCTATTAGCAGGCGAGGCTTGGATTTGCCTGCTGAGGGGCGTGGGTACACACAGACTTCTCCCCTCTTGGAAGGGAAGCAAAGAGATGTGGGAATATGGCAAAAAATTAAAATGCTTTCACCTATTTTTAGTGAGTGTTCGAAATAGTGGTGTGCATCTGCTGCAGATTCACATCTATCACCAGACTTGCAACAAGCACAATGATAATGAGAAGTATTTTAATTTTTAACTCTTTAGGCCGTATTTATCTTGACTTGATTAAACACGTGATCACTGCAGCTGCCTGTGAGATCTTACTTATTTTCTACAGATGGCTGTTATGTTTCAGAATTTATTCTTATTTCACACTGGAATGAAAGTAAATCTATGGAAAATTTTATGAAAAGGAGCCATATTAAAAAGATAGCAATTTTTTAGATCAGTAAGATCAAGTTTCTCTGAAGACAGGCCTTTGAAAAGAAAGGTTCTTTGAACGAGAAGGCACACAGGCACATACATACACACATATAAATATATATAATGGAGTTCACCTGTACTCAGTAATGGTGCACTTCAAAAGATGTTCCCATTTAGGTTAAATAGCAATGATTGAAAACACTAGGACAAGCTCACACAATTGCATTTTTGCAGCTTCTCCCCACACTGCTTGTCACCCACATCCCTGGCACGTGTGAAACCTGCATGACAGAGCCTGATAATAGTGCAACAGAGAGCACAGATGACATCTTGCCCCACGCCATCAATCAGTAGTTTGCCTTTAACAGCAGAGAGATCAGAATTTAATTGATGTATTTTGGATTGTTCCATAAAATGCTTCAAAGTGTTTTATGTAATTTGAAATCCTGTGTGGCCAGTAGATAATATTTAAATTTAGGGAAGTTTTCCTTTGGAGACATTTAGATTTGAAGTTGTGAGCCACGTGACCAGCTCTTTCCTTAGAAGTGACATGTGGAAGAGCTGAGAAACAGATCTATCTTCTGCACTGCTGCTTCCCTGTAATTGCTTCCGAAGAGCAACTTGTCCTGGACATGATTTTTGCAGCAACGTGGGAGGAAGTCACATTTAACTCTCTGAAAGGGGAGATGCTTTCAGTTCTCCTCTTGCCCTTGTTTTCTCTCCTGAGTTATGGATTAATTGTATGTTTGCTCTCGACACAACTTTGTGTTGTCTCTGTCATGGTGGCTGGGATGATATCTCCCATTCTGAGGCTGCTTGGTGTTAGAGTTGCACCATCTCTAATTGAACAGCTGATGATTGATAATTGAATAGAAAAACAGGCTAAAACGCTTGGCTTGTTTAGCTGAGGAAAATGAAGGCTGATAGAGGTCATGACTGATTCCAAAGGTGATAAACACACCCAGCAAAACATTTAAGCTAAAGGACAATGCTGGAACAAGTACAAATCGGCAATAAAGTGCCCATGAATATTCTGAGACCAGAAATGAGCTTTACAGCAATAAGAGGGGTAAAAGAGAGAACTACCTCCTCCATAGGAGTGATGGATTGAAGACAATCTGCTGGAAAGGTGCCTCCAAACACCATATTGGTGCTCTTGGCATCCTGGTGGACCAGGCCACCATGAGATCAATACTCTTGGTAGGTGTGTAATAGCAGGCATGGATTCCTTGGTGTTGCACCCATGTTTGTACCACCTTTTGCTGTGGATCAGAGGAATCAGTCTGGTTTGGTTTTCATGTGTTTCAAAATGAACGCCACAAAGGATGAAAAAGACAGTAAAACTCATTTTAGTATCTTCTCTCTCCTTTCTGTCACTGTCACACTCTTTGGATCCCAGGTTGAACGTGACAAAACGAGGGGTAGGAGCCCTTGTAAGATTGAGATATTTGACATTGAGAGCTGGTGGGGTAGAATAAATGTGGAGGCCCTTTGTCTCAAGGAATTTAATTCCTGAGCATCATGTTGTTTTACTCCTGTGATGTACGACCTATTTCGCTATACTCTCTGCTGAGTTGGGGAAATAATCTTAGAGAGGTGCTTTGTGTGAGGGTCTGGCATTTTGTCTCAAGCCGCGATGCCGGAGTTTTGTGCTTGATGGTGCTCAGTCCTCAGTGTAATAATTTTGCTTTCAAGAACTGGCGTTTTCAAAAACATTTGTTAGCCTCATTTTTCTTCCACTGACCTGAGCAGTAAACCCCGAGAGCGGAGTTAGCCAAGGTGGCTCGCTTTTGAGAAGCCTTTTCCATGCCCAAGGGCTCTGCATCAGGCCTTGCTTTGCCTCAGTGTACACCTGAATTGCTCCGTGTGTCGTGAATTGCTTTCTGTCACTGCTTCTAAAGTAAAGTAGTTTGTTACTGGAGTTTGAAAGTGCTTCACCGTATTTAATCTAATCAGTGAAAACTTCCTCATCCCATTATTTGGGCAATTTTGGGGGAGGAGTGGTTGTTTTCATTTGGGTTTTATGATTTACACTTTATTTTTACGGCGTGTTTGTTCAGGAGGAGGATTTTTCATTACTTTCCTTTGTAGTGATTGTTTTGTACTTTCTTGGGACAAAATCGGCTCTTTTGAAGGTCCCCATGCTTACGTGCAAAATATTGGCAGATCTGAGTCTGAGGAATGCAGTGGAAACCATAGTGCATCCTGTGCTTTGATTTCTGCAGATCTCTCTGTGTTGGTCATGGTTATGAAGCAGAGTTTCTTGCTTCTCACTCTTACCCAACATTAGCTTCTAAGATTGATTTTTACTCATATTAAGCTTATTGGTACCCACTATCAGCTGATTCATTTCTATTCTGGAATTAGCCATGAGGCTTTAAATGTTATGAGCAACATTACTGACAGTTCCTAATGAAACTAGAAAAATAGCAAAACTGGAAAGCAGTTGAAAGTTTTCTGGTTTGGTGGTTGAGCTTTGAGGCAGCTGCACGGTTTTCTGGAGTCCTACCGTGAGCAGGATAGATCCTCAGCACCTTAAGGAGCCAGGCCACTGGTAAAAAAAATAAATAAAAGATTTCCACGTATATATAATAAGTCCTTGGTTTAGTTTCTTCAGTGAACAGTAGGATAAGCGTTATCATTGCTGTTTATATGCTCTATTTGGTTCTTTGCCCTGGTGTGTTTAACTCGCTAAGAATAAAATGGCTTTATTCACACGACTAAAATTGGATTTAAGTGACAAATCACTCAGCAACGAGCATGAAAATTTTACAGTCTGATCTTTGGTTTCCCTGTAAGAACTGAAATCCAGTACCAGGGCTAATCTGCATCGCCCTCCTCGATACGTTTGTCAGCAAAGTTCATGCTGCAGCTCAACTAGTTGGGAATCGTGTTTTATGTGTAGCTTGTAGGGTTGGAATTGGAGAGAAAGAGGACAGTAACATTCAGGAGTTGCATGGATGTCAGCTGAGCTGGTTTGCATCTCCAGAAATACGATTTGGAAACAGCCAAACTGCTAAAATCAAAGAAAATTTACCAAGTCCTCTTTTTCTGTTGTTTTTTTTTGAGGGGTTTCATGGGGGTTCATCATTGTGTTTAGTTGTTTTGTTGTTGTTGTTCTGGGTAGTCCAGGTTAATTTGTCAAAGCTCCTTTTCCTATTTATTTTTATGGCTGCTTCTCTTCTAAGTGTTAATTTGCAAGATTACATCTTGTTTAAATTTCCCCATTGTATGCGCGTCTTCAGCTTGTTTTTCTGCGTGCTGTTTTCAGGGGAAGTGGAAGGGGAAAAGAGGAAAAAATAATCCTGCGTCATTGAAAATAATACGAGCTCTGAGTGTTGTGATGTCCACTCTGTATCATCAGGTGGCTCTTTTGTGCTGGGAGAAACACGGCTTTCCAAAGCCGCTATCCCTTTGTGGGTTAATACTTATTTTCCTGGGGTTTGTCCCTCCTTTCCCATGTTTTTCTTCCTCAGAAATATGTCAGCTTGCAAACTCTGGCAAAAGCCTGATTATGCACTTGGAACCTGTTAGTTGAACTCTTCCCAAATGGAGACTTTTTAAGGAAATCTCACGGCATTCAACACTCTGTGGTTTTCTTGTACAGCAAACTGGGTGCATCAGGCTGGCAAAGCACTGTTTAAGGGATTATTTTTTTTTTCCTTTTTAATCCCTGCCCCAAGAGACTCTTGCACTTCGGGGCCCATCTTGTTAATTTTATTCATCTCATGGCATCTGTCGCTGGTGATGAGAGCAGGACACTGGGGTTCCTGCATTTAAACACGGGCAGCTTGTTCTCTTCTGCAATGAGAGGCTTGAAAACAACTTTTATCTCTTACTTCTGGTGCAGTGTAGCTGGTTTTGGCTTTCTCAGAAGCCTCCAGGTTGGGTGCTAGTTGTTTAGAGCTGTCAGAACACCTACAACCCACTTTTTTGGTGTGGTTTTTTTCCCAGGAAATAAGTTATGACATATCTATAAGCATCTATTCTTTCCATCACCACATTGCTCACATTCCACACCGCACATTGCTCTGATTGTTGTGTAAACACGGCTCCTCAGGATGCACCAGCATCACAGGCCTCCTAATTTTTTGCATTTGGGGCTTTTTTATAAATATTCTGTATGTGGATGTTAAATAGTAAGCAGATGTCCATCAGAAAACATGTTTTACAGGCGCTCTTTTGTTTGACAGAGCTTTGAAGAGTGGATACGTATTTCTTAGTAGCTTTTATTTTTTGAATCTATTTAACAAATCAGGAGGAGTAAAAAAAAGGCTCTTCCCAAAAATAAAATTTATATTGCAAGAGGTTGTTCCTAATCATTTATTCAGCTTAAAGTAATATAGATGCACAATCACCCCCCAGCACACATACGGACGTGCAGAGATGTGTAAACATGTGCTGGGTGAACAGCAAGTTTGCCACTGCTCCCAGGCTCCCCAAAATGGTGGAACTCTTACCCTAAATAAAATCCTGGCTTTTTAACCTCAGGTGGGCTTTTGGCCACTGATTTCAGTGGAAGGACCACGTCCTTCTAGTTTGGCTCAAGTCCAATGGAGTCTCCTTGATTTTGCTGGGAGCAGGGAGCTGTTGTCTGAATCAAAGCCTCCTTCACCCGGGCATCTGGTTCTGGCTGAAAACTTCATGTGTATTTTAATGAACTGGAAACTAAATTTGCCAAAAGACTTTCTAACCTTGAAAACTATTTTTGCCATTTCTACTTCTAGTAAATAACACTGTAGAAAAGCTGCTCTGAAGCAGGGAGGAATTGCAGAGGGGACCTCTTATCAATATATTTCCTCAGTGAAAGCTTTATGTGGCACCTCTGGAATCAATAGGAGATTTGTCATTGATTTCAGGAAGAATACCTTGCTTTAAAAGAAGAATCAGGCAAATCCCCTCCTCTCCGGGATATTTGATATATGGCACAGGATGCACAGTTTTCTCCGGCGCTTCCCAAGTTCATAATTTGTATTTCACCTTAATGCCACTTTGTGAATTTATTGGCAGCCAGAAGCACTCCATCAGGGTTATAGAGTTTTGCCTACCTTTTGGTGGTTATAACACTCTTTTAAAGGAGTGTTTAGTTATTTTCACTTAGGTGGGTCGGTACCAGCCTGCCACCGAAAGAAAGGCATATTTTTAAGGGACTAGGAGAATACATCAAAACTCTGCTAGCACTTTCATGGATGGGGGGATATTTGGTTAAATAGATGTTTATCTGGGAAAGTCATCATCTGGCTAGCAGCATACTGAATGTTTCTAAGCAGCTAACTTATGTATACTAAACAAATTTGGTTTGGCTGCAGCTAGAGCTACCCTGTGGAAATTCTCAACATACATTTGTTTGATTGAGCTGTCATTTTCAGTTGATCTGCTGATGATCTGTGTCACTTTGTTTAAATGTCCTGGTGTGGTTTTTTTTTTTTATACAGTGCAAAACCAGTCCGCTTTCTGTGATGGATTAAATTGAGGTGAAATTCGAGAGTTACTCCTGTTTTCGATTTCTGTGCTCTGAGACAGGTGGGCTGGAATGACAAAGAACTTCACACACAAACACATTAAAACCAAAATGGAGTGGATGCCCTTATGATTTAAAACATCCGTAGATGTGTCAACTACCAAATGCTCCCGTTCAAAGCAGTTGCTGGGATTTGCACTTTAAACAACAAATGGTATTTATTTGGTCTGTCCCGTTCAGCAAAAATACCTGGATAAAAAAAGATGTCGAGCTCTTTTTCTCCCGCAAAATTCCCTGTGGGTGTGTAAGTGCTGGGGGTTTGGCCCCTGGTGAGAGAAGACAAGGTTAACCCTGAGATGAAGTCCCTGGTGAGCAGCAGGGAATGGAAACGGGTTCTCCTGCACGGTGGGGAGTCTGTCTGCCCAGCCTGGGAACTGGGCAGCATCTCTGGTGGTCTCAGCCCTGGAGACGTGCATTTTGCAGGCACTTTCTAATAGACCAAATCTCTTTTCAGCCAACAGCACTTGGTTCAGGTTTATTTTTTTTTTACGTTTTGGGAAGTATAGCTCAAGCTTTGGTCTATCAATAGTGCTCCCCTGAGGCTGGTACGGGTGAGATCCTGCTGATCTTGGAGAGAAGTGGTGATAGCTCCAGTGGGGAAAGTGGGATGGGGTGGTGTGAGGAGGTGCACAGCCAGCTATAGGCATGGTACCTGGGAGAGGAATCCCATAGCCAGGCTCAGCCCATAACCTCTCTTCCTCGATGATCTCAAAGGTCCCTTTCAACCATGAAGATTCTGAGATTCTGTGATTCCTCCAGCTAGCATTTTCTTAGCCCTACTCCAGAGCCTTCACTAAAATGCAGCTTTTCCCTGTACCCAACATGGGCTCTTGTGCAAGGCTGTGCTTTAGGGTTCTTTGGATGCTCACTTTGCTGATCTCCAGCTTTTCCCATGTGGACTGTGGTCCCTACGCAAACCACGAACAGACACTCTGCAGAGCAGGAGGACTGTGACTCTGTGGGGAAGCAATGAGGGATTCCAAGTCCAGACAACTTGACCATTTTCTAACCTTGCCACCAATTTAGCTTGTGGCTGTGGGTCAGTTGTGTTCACCCACATGGCTGCAATCTATCTGCAGGTGAGCTGGAGGTATAGTTGTGGACTGAGCCCCTCTTTCAACACGTCCTTATGATAATACTTATATGTATTATTTTTTTTCTCCTCTGACATGCTTGGAGTTACGCATGGCCTTACCTAACTTGCTGAATTAAGGTTCATGGGAGTGTGGAGAAGGTCACTACAAACCAGTTTGATGTCTGCTTTGGAAAGTGCCATGGGAAGAGTTGCTTTTATTTGACTTCAGTTTCTAATGAGCTTACCAGGGAAAGTCTAAAATGCCACTTGTTGCTTCCACTTCCTCACTTGAAAAATCTCTTCCATGAGCAGCAATTGCATCGCTGCTGCTCGAGCAAGTGCAGCCCACGCTGCCCCTGCCTTGCTCTGCTCTCCTGGTACAGACACCGGTGCTATGGTGAAGGGTATCTGAGAAAAGAGGTCTTTTGTGACCACTTCTGGCCTTGTGAAGTATGAAAGTCTAGCTTGAAAATTTCTGAGCAGTTTTGGCTTTATTTTGGAAAAAAAGGAATTCAAGTCATTCTCGGAACAATGTTGGGAAAAGCTACATTGTTTTCCTCAAAAAAAAAAAATACTCAAGCCGGTTTTGCTCAAGGGCTCCATTGCTTCATGATTTAGGATGTGTCTCTGTGTATATATAAAATATTATATTACATATACGTTTTGTATATATACATTCTTGTCATTATAAACAGTACTTAAATCCATTTCCGTAAACATAAATAGATATATAGTTAAGTACTCTGTAACAGAAGATTAGTCCATTGTGGCATAATAAGTAGAATTAAAGTATATAACATGTTAGTTTGAGCTTGTAGGGTCCTCCCTGATCCTTTGGGACAGAGAGTGCAGCCTGGGCCAGAGTCTCTAATGGCACGGCATCCAATTACACTAAGGCTGAATTTGCTCCATTAAGTGCTATGTATTTATTTAAGCTGTCATATATCAGCCTGCACATGAAAACAATAGAACTCGTGAAGATTGCCAGTTTGGGGGGAAGAAAAAAAAAAAGATTATTTTTCAAATTTGCTTCCAAGTTATTGGGATGAACCAGAAGCTTTCAGAGTGCTGATTTATTGCTCTCTGCTAGCGGCTCACCAGGACCCCTCTGCTTCTCCAAGATCAACAGCTTCATAGAAAGCGATACAAGGTGTATGGAACAAAGGGTGGAATAAATTACATTAGCAGTTAACTTTCTTTACAGTTAATATATATCAATAAATATCTACAAAACATTTGAGGCTTTGACCAGGAAGCCATGTAAAATAAACTGTAGTCCTACTCTTTTTCTTTCTTTCTTTCTTTTTTTCTTTTTTTTTTTTTTAAAGTCAAAATAGATCTAACTGATGTTAACTGTTTCACAGCAGGGGGCTCGTTCTGGTTTCACACTGGTGTCACTGTTGATTTTGGAGGGGGGATGTGATCAGAATAAGGACTGTCACTCCTCCCGCCTTACAACAGGCTACTGGTGCTAGGAGAACACTTAGCATTTCCATACTGTCCTGCTTTGCATTTTCAAAGCACTGGGGAGAGATGAGCTATTCGCCATGGGGCTCATCTGAGGCAAATGAGACAATATGATCCCGTGGAAGAAATGGGAAACTCTGGGGGGAATGGGAGAATTTGTTACTGGATATTTTTTGCGAAAGCAACTGAGTGTGTGCAGTGTCAGAGCTCCTCGTTCCCAGTATAAGCAAAGGTTCCAAGGTTTGATAGACCAGGGAGATGAGAGCCCAGAGGTCTTTCCTTTTAGTCCTGTGTGTGCTGAAATATCTTCTTGGTATTTTTTTAACTAGCTAGTCTTGAAAAAGCTCTGGTTTCTGCTGGTCGGAAACTCCCCAGTGGTTTCTGTGTCTGTAATATCTCTGTCCATGAAGCTGTGGCTTTTGTGGAGGTCTCCAAACACATGGGACAGGGGCATCATTGGCAGTGGGGCTCCTGGTCCCCAGGGGCTGCAGGGGCAAGGCTTTCCCTGTGAGAATGGCAATACAGATGAATGAAACCAATTTTTCCTCCAAAGCAAGAGGAAAAGGGGGTGATTGGAGTGAGGTGTTACTCCGTGTCCAAGTGAAGGGTATTTTTTGGCTGAGGTTGCAAATACTTGTTGAAGAGGGAGCAGGCACCTCCCGGTGTCGGCTGTGGAGCAGCAGCAGGGGAGAGAGGCAAGAGTGGAAAACTCTCAGATAGTGTTGAAAACCTCAAAGCAGTCAACCCACAGAGAGCTTACCCTCAGAGACGTGCTGGGTGAAAATACAGCCAGACAAACACTCCCGGAGAAGTTTCTAAATTGCAGGAGGAACAATTTTATAGCAAAGAGGTGACAACATCCTGGATTTGCCTAATTTCTGCAAACACTTTTCCTTTTAAAACAAGTCTCCTGACTGCTCAGCAAAACTCTCAAAGCTGTAATATTTGGGGTTTGGATTTTTTTTTAACTTCTCTGAATGTTTTCCTTTTCTGTGATTTTTTTGGTAACAACATTGAAAAGAAAATGAAGCTGTTCTGAGAAAAAGCGGGAAGAGAAAGAAATGGGGAGAGAGTGGGGAGAAAATGAAGGGTTTTCGGGGGGAAAAGCTATTCTCTGTTTTTCAAACACCTTCCCAGAGCAGAGGGAAGCAGAGGATGCAGCCAGGGCCCGGGGAGGGAGCTGGGGCAGCACAGCATCCTTCAGCTGGGCTGAAGGAGTGCCCCAAGCACCGTGGTGATGGAAGTGACGGATCCTCGTTTGGGTGGTTTGGTTGCCAAAATCCTAGCGCTTCCCTCCATTCTCTTACGCAAAGGCCAAGGAAAATAATTGCTACAAATCGTTGTAGCTCATCACGCTTTCATGTCTGCTACACTTTCCTAGAAAAAATAAACTGTCTTAGAAAGGCAATGGAGAACTGTAAGTGTACTTAACGGGTGTCGTTTTCTTTTGCCTCTGTCCTTGTTTAAAATCATACTGCTATAGGCTCTGGGACTTGCTGTAGGGTAGCAAGTAGCTTTTTCCTGGCTGTGCTTGGATGCCTGCAGTAAATTCTATCAGTTTCACTGACAAACCTTACCTGCATCACCACTGAAATTATCATTTCATTAAAGTCACTGGCAAAAGTCCCAATGACTTCAAGACACCCCATAAATCCCAAGTTTGCTGGGACAGCCCCGCCTTCTGAAATGTGCCGGGAAACACAAATATATTTTATTGATCATAAATATTTTGTTGATATTAAAAATTAATAAGGGATAATTTAGAAAGTACAGCTGGGACAGGTGGAATTTGGTTTGTCAGAACAAGCCAGACAGGCAGTGTCTGGAGCAAAGGGTAAGTGGGATTGGTGGAGATAACGTAGGTAGATCAGATCAGAATGCTTTCTTGTTGGTAAAATTAAAAAAAAAAAAAAAGATTCTTGCACTCTGAAATCTTTTATGTTGTGTTGAGTAAGATACTGATGAGAAGGCTTTGGCAAAGCTCTGAGTGCCAGCCAAGGACCTAGTTTTCATGGAGACAAATAGGGACAAATTGTTGTCTGTGTCTTGAAGTAATCCCACCCAAAAAATGCTGACATACAGGAGTAAAAGTGTTCTTCCATATGATCAAATAAAATTCTCCCAAAGAGTTTTTTTTTGTAAAAAATACGATTACTTTACTCATCTAAGCGGGTTGGATATAAACATACTGATGTCTTGGAGAATGTCGCAGAATACACCCTTGCATAGGATATGAATTATAGTTGCTCTTAAGATTCATGATTTTCCAATCAGCTAAGTACGTCCCGCTTGTTACTGGGTGACCTTGTGGAGATATAACTACAGCACATGCTGCTGAGAAGTCACTTGCAGGAAAAATTGTGGCCTTGTATCTCCTCGGAAACAAATGCTGGAAACCAGTCTTGCCAGACCTTGAGTTTTTGAAGTGGACAGTATTGTAGGATTAATTATTTGATACTTTTCCTGATTAGTATATTTGTTATGAGTACTTCTGTTAGCATTTCAAGGACTTAACTACAGTGTATCACAGTGTCACTCAAATATAATTAAGGCTCTCTTTCTGTAATTGCATAATTAAAAAGCTGTCTCACTGCTGGTACAAAATCTTCTGTCTCTGCCCTATGGCAGCTCAGGTTTCCAGAGGCAGCACCATGAAACTCCAGCCCTCCCTGAAATACTTGGGGAGAGCATGTGAATGGGTACATCATCGATACCCTGCCGTGTCCATTGGACCTTCTCTGATAATCCCTGGGCTCTTGCTTTTTCATCCCCACTTGCTTCCTCCCCACTGGTCCATGTCCCGTACTCTCCCCAGGTGGAGCACAGGCAGGGCATCCTGCTGGGATTCAGGCAGGGCAGGTCCCCTCCCCAATGGTTTCCCCAGGGCTTTATTGCTGTGTTGGTGTGACTACACAGACAGGAGAGAGAAGGGATGGAGTGACTGAGCCTTCACCAGTTCGTTTTTTTTTTTTTTTTTTTTATCTTTTTGTGT
>NW_015090811.1:1498416-1592689 GCF_001431845.1 Calidris pugnax | reverse complement strand
ATCAACAGCTTCATAGAAAGCGATACAAGGTGTATGGAACAAAGGGTGGAATAAATTACATTAGCAGTTAACTTTCTTTACAGTTAATATATATCAATAAATATCTACAAAACATTTGAGGCTTTGACCAGGAAGCCATGTAAAATAAACTGTAGTCCTACTCTTTTTCTTTCTTTCTTTCTTTTTTTCTTTTTTTTTTTTTTAAAGTCAAAATAGATCTAACTGATGTTAACTGTTTCACAGCAGGGGGCTCGTTCTGGTTTCACACTGGTGTCACTGTTGATTTTGGAGGGGGGATGTGATCAGAATAAGGACTGTCACTCCTCCCGCCTTACAACAGGCTACTGGTGCTAGGAGAACACTTAGCATTTCCATACTGTCCTGCTTTGCATTTTCAAAGCACTGGGGAGAGATGAGCTATTCGCCATGGGGCTCATCTGAGGCAAATGAGACAATATGATCCCGTGGAAGAAATGGGAAACTCTGGGGGGAATGGGAGAATTTGTTACTGGATATTTTTTGCGAAAGCAACTGAGTGTGTGCAGTGTCAGAGCTCCTCGTTCCCAGTATAAGCAAAGGTTCCAAGGTTTGATAGACCAGGGAGATGAGAGCCCAGAGGTCTTTCCTTTTAGTCCTGTGTGTGCTGAAATATCTTCTTGGTATTTTTTTAACTAGCTAGTCTTGAAAAAGCTCTGGTTTCTGCTGGTCGGAAACTCCCCAGTGGTTTCTGTGTCTGTAATATCTCTGTCCATGAAGCTGTGGCTTTTGTGGAGGTCTCCAAACACATGGGACAGGGGCATCATTGGCAGTGGGGCTCCTGGTCCCCAGGGGCTGCAGGGGCAAGGCTTTCCCTGTGAGAATGGCAATACAGATGAATGAAACCAATTTTTCCTCCAAAGCAAGAGGAAAAGGGGGTGATTGGAGTGAGGTGTTACTCCGTGTCCAAGTGAAGGGTATTTTTTGGCTGAGGTTGCAAATACTTGTTGAAGAGGGAGCAGGCACCTCCCGGTGTTGGCTGTGGAGCAGCAGCAGGGGAGAGAGGCAAGAGTGGAAAACTCTCAGATAGTGTTGAAAACCTCAAAGCAGTCAACCCACAGAGAGCTTACCCTCAGAGACGTGCTGGGTGAAAATACAGCCAGACAAACACTCCCGGAGAAGTTTCTAAATTGCAGGAGGAACAATTTTATAGCAAAGAGGTGACAACATCCTGGATTTGCCTAATTTCTGCAAACACTTTTCCTTTTAAAACAAGTCTCCTGACTGCTCAGCAAAACTCTCAAAGCTGTAATATTTGGGGTTTGGATTTTTTTTTAACTTCTCTGAATTTTTTTTTTTTTTTTTTTTTTTTTGGTAACAACATGGAAAAGAAAATGAAGCTGTTCTGAGAAAAAGCGGGAAGAGAAAGAAATGGGGAGTGGGGAGAAAATGAAGGGTTTTCAGGGGGGGAAAAGGTAATCTCTGTTTTTCAAACACCTTCCCATAGCAGAGGATGCAGCCAGGGCCCGGGGAGGGAGCTGGGGCAGCACAGCATCCTTCAGCCGGGCTGAAGGAGTGCCCCAAGCACCGTGGTGATGGAAGTGACGGATCCTCGTTTGGGTGGTTTGGTTGCCAAAATCCTAGCGCTTCCCTCCATTCTCTTACGCAAAGGCCAAGGAAAATAATTGCTACAAATCGTTGTAGCTCATCACGCTTTCATGTCTGCTACACTTTCCTAGAAAAAATAAACTGTCTTAGAAAGGCAATGGAGAACTGTAAGTGTACTTAACGGGTGTCGTTTTCTTTTGCCTCTGTCCTTGTTTAAAATCATACTGCTATAGGCTCTGGGACTTGCTGTAGGGTAGCAAGTAGCTTTTTCCTGGCTGTGCTTGGATGCCTGCAGTAAATTCTATCAGTTTCACTGACAAACCTTACCTGCATCACCACTGAAATTATCATTTCATTAAAGTCACTGGCAAAAGTCCCAATGACTTCAAGACACCCCATAAATCCCAAGTTTGCTGGGACAGCCCCGCCTTCTGAAATGTGCCGGGAAACACAAATATATTTTATTGATCATAAATATTTTGTTGATATTAAAAATTAATAAGGGATAATTTAGAAAGTACAGCTGGGACAGGTGGAATTTGGTTTGTCAGAACAAGCCAGACAGGCAGTGTCTGGAGCAAAGGGTAAGTGGGATTGGTGGAGATAACGTAGGTAGATCAGATCAGAATGCTTTCTTGTTGGTAAAATTAAAAAAAAAAAAAAAGATTCTTGCACTCTGAAATCTTTTATGTTGTGTTGAGTAAGATACTGATGAGAAGGCTTTGGCAAAGCTCTGAGTGCCAGCCAAGGACCTAGTTTTCATGGAGACAAATAGGGACAAATTGTTGTCTGTGTCTTGAAGTAATCCCACCCAAAAAATGCTGACATACAGGAGTAAAAGTGTTCTTCCATATGATCAAATAAAATTCTCCCAAAGAGTTTTTTTTTGTAAAAAATACGATTACTTTACTCATCTAAGCGGGTTGGATATAAACATACTGATGTCTTGGAGAATGTCGCAGAATACACCCTTGCATAGGATATGAATTATAGTTGCTCTTAAGATTCATGATTTTCCAATCAGCTAAGTACGTCCCGCTTGTTACTGGGTGACCTTGTGGAGATATAACTACAGCACATGCTGCTGAGAAGTCACTTGCAGGAAAAATTGTGGCCTTGTATCTCCTCGGAAACAAATGCTGGAAACCAGTCTTGCCAGACCTTGAGTTTTTGAAGTGGACAGTATTGTAGGATTAATTATTTGATACTTTTCCTGATTAGTATATTTGTTATGAGTACTTCTGTTAGCATTTCAAGGACTTAACTACAGTGTATCACAGTGTCACTCAAATATAATTAAGGCTCTCTTTCTGTAATTGCATAATTAAAAAGCTGTCTCACTGCTGGTACAAAATCTTCTGTCTCTGCCCTATGGCAGCTCAGGTTTCCAGAGGCAGCACCATGAAACTCCAGCCCTCCCTGAAATACTTGGGGAGAGCATGTGAATGGGTACATCATCGATACCCTGCCGTGTCCATTGGACCTTCTCTGATAATCCCTGGGCTCTTGCTTTTTCATCCCCACTTGCTTCCTCCCCACTGGTCCATGTCCCGTACTCTCCCCAGGTGGAGCACAGGCAGGGCATCCTGCTGGGATTTAATCCCTGGGCTCTTGCTTTTTCATCCCCAGTTGCCTCCTCCCCACCGGTCCATGTCCTGTAAAATTACCATGTCCCGTACAGGCAGGGCATCCTGCTGGGATTCAGGCAGGGCAGGTCCCCTCCCCAATGGTTTCCCCAGGGCTTTATTGCTGTGTTGGTGTGACTACACAGACAGGAGAGAGAAGGGATGGAGTGACTGAGCCTTCACCAGTTCGTTTTTTTTTTTTTTTTTTTGACCTTTTAGTGCTTAGAGTGAGAATTGTTCAGCTTCCCAAAGCAGATGTATGGCTGTTTGTAGGCTGGTGTTGAAGTGGCTTCTGGCAGGAAGGGGTTAAATTCCTTTTTATTCGTGGTGCACTTTTGGAACAGAACTTCATGACCTGGCTTTTTTTCTTTTATTTTTTTTTCTCCCCCTTCCCCCCTCCCAAGTGATTACACTTTGCTGCATTCTAAGGGAGCGAAGGCATTTGTGTCTCGGGACCGTACTCTACCAGATACTGACATGTTCAACGTCTCCTGTGGCTTACCAAACACATCAGGGATGTGGACCTCCCTCTGTTTTCTCATTATGCCAAATAATGAAATGTGGAAATAATTCTAATCCTTTCTTCTGGTTGTGCTGTACCTCTGAAAATATGATAAACTCAATCCAATTAAAAGTCATTACCTCTACAAGGCTCAGTCTCTATCTATAACCTTTGTTTTATAATTCACTCTGTTATCTGTCTTCATTATAATTTGGTAGAATAGTCATCTTTTATTACTGCTTTCTGTTAGAAAGAGGCATGTGATTTCCAGTGCTACTTTGTGACACATCTCAGTTTAAAACAGTAAAGGTCTGCTAATGAGTAAAAAGAAGTTCAGTTACACTGATTTATTACATCAAGATAAAGTTTCATTTGCCTTGATTATAATGCTGTAGGTTTGAGTAATTGTTTTGATTTTAAAATGTTCTTTTGCAGCAATAGTTTTTCAGCGTGTCAGGGACTGTTAAAGTGCATTACCCTTTCTATCTTACTCCACCTGATAGAGACTTAGTTAAATTTTGTTCCCGGTTAGTATTTCTATATGTAAGTGGCTGATCTCTCAAAATCATACTTAACCTTCCTGTCCTGAGTTTTCTCCGAAGCAGGTTGGCTTCTTGTGCCATGTCAGTGTGAGAATATATGTCATGTTTACCATTATGGCAATCAAACAATGAACAAAAGCTGGTTCTTCTAACCCATTTTCCTCCCCCAGCAGTGACCAGTACTCAGGGCTCAAAATTTCGAGGCAGATTATTTTTTTTCCCTTGGGTCTACTCCATGCAGAGAGTCACTAAGGATGTTAGTGAGTGTATGTTAGCTGCTGCAGCTCTGCATGGCTGAAACATTTTACTAAGGTACAAATTAAAGCCATTAGTTAAGAGTTTCAGCTTCCTTTGGGCTGCCTCCCAGCCGGCGGTGGATCTCTACCAGCACTTTGCTAGCAGCAAATCTGGCCCTCAGTTTATCAAACCCTACAGCTGGCATTTCCCTCTTCTCTTACCCCCTGCTCTGTGTAACCCAGAAAAGATTTTGAAAGTCAAATATATATTTATTCCATTGAGGAAACTTTATCAACCAGCACCAAAGTTTATTGGCACTAGCTAGTGATATAATGGGTAGTTTAAACCCTGCTAACTGCGAATAATTTTTCAGCGGTGTTTATGATTGCAGTAGACTCTTAACAGACCAGAAGTACAGATAACATAAATATTTCTACCAGAGATGATTGTACTGGAACTATAAATAAAATTAGACTTAACTTGTAAATAAATTCAGTGCGTGCCAGCCAACATTTATAATTCTTTGTTGCTGCATGTAATACAGTAATTTATATGGAAAGTGCACAGGAACACAGGCAGCCAAATTTTGCTTTTCAGTTATGCAGGTGCAACTTCCCCTGACATCAAGGAGAGTGGCTCCCGTGCAAATGAAAGTAGAATTTGACCCGTAGTCTCTCAGTGCTGGACCCTAATTAAAAGCCAGCGTCTGGTCCACATCAGATGCTTTTGACTGTGTTACTCAATTAGACATGAATGACACTAGACAGAGCACCAAACGCTACTAGTTATTGTAGGGGCTGATAGTGAGAATTGCCAGAGCCCACGGGCAGGTCCCTGTGCAGTTACTATATTATGGCTTTGCTGGTCTAGTACCAACACTTGGCAATGCTGAAATCATCCTGTCTCAAAGGCCTTGATGCTCTAAAGTGTGTGTAACTTTGCTTCTTGCTTGCCTGCAGACAGGTTTCTCCCAGACGCTCGATGCTTGGTGCCCACCCTACCCTCAGGAGCTCACTTCTGCTCCCAGTGTGAGCCTCTTGTTTCAGGGCTATTTCTTTCTGCAGGCACAATAATTTAAGAAGCCAAAGCTGCTTCCTATGGAGGGGAGCTTTTTCATTTGTCTTGTAAATTATCCGCACCTCTGGTAGTGTTGTGCGTCTTGAAATGAGGCACAGACACAAGCTACCGGCAGCGCTGAGCCCTTCGCATGGGGTGCTCTAGGGGTGACCCACACCGAGCTCCCTTTTCACAGCCAACAGTACAGCATGGTGAAAAGTTGGTGATTTTTGTGTTTCAGCCCCAAAGCGTGCTGTGCTCAGGGTGCCTTTTTCGCCTGCCTTTGTCTGCGCAGCTTTTCCTACAACTCCCTCTTCTGCCGGCGCCGCAGAAGGGTTTGCTCGGTGCGGGGAGGCTTTGCCCTCTGCAATCCCCAGCCTCAGCAGCACGCAGGGAGAGCTGAAATCTGGGCACCACATTTCCCTCTCATTTCCTTACATTAGCATCAGCCTGAAAAAATTCCAGTGACTTTGGCTAACTCCAGGACAGACACTGATCTTATTTATTCCTTGGTGGAAGTCTAAAGGAATTACTTTGGATTTAACAGTTGTGTAAGAGAAATCAGTTTGGCCTTCAGGGCCAACACACGGGTCCTTTGGTCCCCCTTGCTCTTGTTGCGTGGTCTGTCAGTGTGTTTTTCAGAGTTGGACCTTTTTGAGTGTGTTCAGGACAGGTTTGGTTTCCCATATTTGTGTTAGGATCAAGTAATATGATACAAAAACATTACCCCTCAGATGCAGGAATATTTTGTGAAAGTATTTTCCCCTGGTAAGTGAAGCAATGATTCAAAACTGCTTCAAGCGCCGTGTTTATCTCTACTCTTGCTTGTAATCTCTTGTGTTGTACAACCAAACTTTCTAAGTGCAAACCAGTTTTTCTCTCCCCTGTTAGTTTTATGATTTTTTTACCTAACTGGGAATTAATAGCTCTATTCTGTTTAGAATCTTATCTCATTTGATTAGCTCTGTCTGATGCTTTTCACAATGGGGTCCCGCCTGGGGCCCCCAGGCTGTGTTACAGGACAAATAATAATAAATAATTGTCATTAGGTCCAGCTCCACAGAACAGTTCTGTGAATAGGGAGCGGCACAAACCAGTTTCAGGTACGTTAACTGATAAAATGTTCAAGTAGAGTAAATGTAGCTCTTGGCTGGAGTCCCGTCTGAGCCTGGAGATAGTAACCCAATCTCTGCGCGTTTCTAAAACCAAGGATCCTTCTCTGCTTCTCCTCTAGAGGACGTTATAGTGACTCCCTCCGAGCCGTGACTACCTGGTGTGGGACTGTCAGGTGGCTCCCATTTTACTTCACCACTGGCTATTTGCTCCTTTTGAAGCTAATGGGTTTTCTTCTCTTAATTTTCTGCCTTTCCTGACCTCCTGTGTTGTAGACTGATGTGGATGTATTTTGTAATCAATCAGTCCCTGCCTGTAACAGATTTTTTTTTTTCTTTAATACTTGTTCAAACAGAAATTCAGATAAAGGTGTCCCATTTGTATGCAACAGGAAATGCCTGTCTCCTTTTCAGATATCCCTGCAAATACTCCGTGCTGATTTCCTCAGCGCTGAACAGAAATGCGAGGTCAAACAAATATAAATGCTCTCTGGGCTCTTTTAAGGATCCGATTCAGGGCTTTGTGGTACATTGAGGTCCACCCTCGCCTTAACGCAGGATCACCCGGTCCTGCTATGTTCCCTCAAAGCCTTCGTTATCACATCCTTGCCAAAAGCTCATATCAAGCACGGTCAACAGAGCTAGTGGAGCTCAAAGCTCCTGACACACAATAGACTTCTCCTGTCAAACCAAGCAATGTCTTTCTGATGTCTTGTCTTTGGGTCTAATGGTCACCTTTCTCACCTTTGAGAAGTCAAGCAGGCATGAACCTGTGTGTATCTTCTCATTGCAAAGAGCCACTTCCCCATTTATCTCAGTTCTTTATCCTGCTCAGAAGGTGATGGCATTAGAAACAATTCTGAAGTAGGCTCTCTAGATGCTTTTGCTTCCAGCCTATCTCTTTCATCCAGAGTTATCAGCCATCCAGCTTATGATCAAGTCACGGATGTCCACATGCATGACTGCAAGTGCAGAGAACGGGATTTATGTGCTAGAGTGTTTATCAGTCAGTCACTGGGGGAGTATATATCCTCAGGCACAAACTGCCTGAAGAAAGGGAGAATGGGTACGTTTCTGTTAGGGGTGGCTTTGGGTCTGGAGATGTGGATGCAGGCTGGTGGAGAACTTTGTGTGAATGTTGAACTGAAGAACGCCCTGAGATGCTGGCACATCCCCTCCATGTGAGATGTCTCTGTGTGCCATTTCAGCTGCAGAAAGGCACAATTTCGTTGACTCTGTGGCCCAGGGTGCTTCTGAAAACAACACGCCTTGGCCTCACTAGCACTTGCAGCCAGTGGAACGCGGTTTGGGCTGCATTCAGCAACCTCTGCCTCCCTCAGTCGTTAGTGCCTCCCACCTAATTGCTCTTGGAGAGGAAGAGTGCGCTGAACTGCTAAGAAACATCCAAATGGAAGGAAGTCCTCTCCTCCTCCCAGTCCTGCACAGAAGCCCTCTTGGTCTCGAAATGACCCCAGGCCCCCGGAGTTACAGAGGTAGCTTTGGCACGTCGCTCTCCCCTCCTCATCAGGCACATCCCCAGCACACAGCCACGTGGACTCTTTCCTGCTGGCATGCAGGGTTGTGTCAAAAGTGCAAACGCAGGTGTCCACCCTGGTCTTTTAGTAGCAATTAACCTTTCCCCCTGGGTTTCCTTTGAAGCTTGCTCATGTTTTTATTGTAAAATAGTGGTGAAGAATTTTATGGAGGCTAAATATCTAAGCTTCCACATTACCTAATCTCATCTGTTCCCTTATCAGGGGCCTTGATTTTATGTCATCCCATTTCTAGCGGGGATAATTACTGGACTTTAAAGAAGCCATCTTGAATTTCAAAACTGCAATGCTATCTGTGTGAATGATTTGCAGCTCATGGGGAAAATGATGCTGAAGAGCACTGTCCCTGGGTCTAATTCTAACCGTGCGAAGATTTTCTATCAGTCAATATCCCATGGTTTTGCCAGAAGTCCCTCTGATCCATGTGGGTGTAAATTTTAAATTTAAAGGGAATAGTCCCACACCCTTTGAAAATGAAGACCAGATCCTGGTTCATGAAAGTTGATTTTAATATAGCTCCTTCTATCATTAATTTCACAAATATGTCTTAATGGCCTTCCTGTCTCTTGGTCAGTCGTAATTCAACTTCGTGTTTATTTTGAGGTTTTAAAATATATTTTTGCTAGAATCCGTGGCTATTTCAGGCAGAATAATATTTCAGTAATCTGTTTTACCCACACTGTTAGGGCTTTGGGGCATATAGGCGTATTATATTTTCCAGAGCTTTCAAACTGAAAGCCCGTGTTTAACGACGACATTGGGTGTGGCTGCTGGAAATCAAAGGAGGCACAATAGACCCAGCAAATGGACTTGTCTCCCTGCCAGCCTTCCAGAGGCCAATTTATCAGCTGCAGGTTTGACCCTATATGGCTAAAAATGAGTTTAGCCAGAAGGACTGAGATAAGTATAACCGAGGCTTTTTGAGTCTGCAAGAGAGAAATCAAACTGGACTGTCCCGGGGGGAGAAGAAACATCTGCAAAGCTGTGCTTGCTTGGTATTTAAGGCTCTGCTTGTGCTGGTGGGCTGGTGCTGCTGGGGAGTGGGGCTGAGGAAGGTGGCCCTTTGGGGAAAAGGCACAGAGCAGGTCATTGCTCTCTGTGAATTAAACAATTTGGCTGAGCTGCTTTGTTGTTTGGAGAAGAGTGTAGCGTGGCTGTGGGGCACGGGGAGAGCCTTGGTTTTATGGAGCAGTGCTTCGTGGGATGGGGACCACAGCAGCAAGCATGTGAGATGGGCTTTTTAAGGAGTTTGAGTGTCAATCACCCAGCTGTCATGGTAAATCCATAGGATTTAGATGCCTGAAGTTTTTTAAAGAACCCTTCCAGTGAGCCATGTGCTTATCATCATCCAGATCACTTTCCTTGTGTGATTTCTCTTCCTGCACCCCATGTGTATACATGGGTTAGGTTTTGGGTGGTTTTTTTTTTTTTTTTTCCTGTTTCAAAACCAGCTGAAGTCTTTTAGGCAGGGCTGCAATCTAAACAGCTGGGGCAAGACATCTGAATGGGGACGAGCCTGCCCTGGGTGGATGCAGCAGCAGAGTCTGGGGGATGCTCAGGAGGTGTGGACCAACCTCTCTTGCCTGTCCCCCTGCACTGGAGCAAAGCCATGTTTGGGGACAGCAGCAATGCCAGGGTGCAGCAGAAATGGCTTCTAACGTGGTCCTTTCAGTGCAGGGTGAAATGAAGGGTGACATCCAGGTGGAGCTGTGTCTCCACCTTTTCCATGTCTTCTTTCCTATCCCCTGGAGTCCAGGTTGAGTTTTGCTGTGGACAGGAAAGTATGGGCATGGTACTACATGCCAGCACTTTTATGGGCTCTTAGAATCATAGAATGGTTAGGGTTGGAAGGGACCTCAAGGATCATCTAGTTCCAACCCCTCTGCCATGGGCAGGGACACAATCTTTGCTGAACTCAGCCCCACTGAGCTATCACAGGCAGGATTTCTGAAGCACAAGCGATGGAAAATCCCTCTGTGTGTCCTTCTCAGCTAACCCTGTAGAGTCAGTCAAGATTTTTCTACTTCTCATAGCGACAGGTATTAGAAAAGTGACAAACTAATCAATATTGGGTTCAATCGTTAAAGTGTGGGGAGAGCCTGCCAGACCAGAGGCCGAGGGAATGGGTAGCTGAACTTTCTTGTGACATGTATGAGGTCATAGCCAGTGCCACATAAAAGAAAGAAAAACAGTTCATGGCTGTGAATAAATTGCTCACAGATGAAGAATCCAGTTTGCCAGTCATGTGATGGGAGCAATCTATTCAAATGATTTGTTATGTCCCAGTGTTTGTCTTAGGCAGGACCAGAAGCATGAAAGTACAGATATAAAACTGTGAGATAATATGTAACAAAGATGTGAGAGATAATGGGCTATGACCAGTTTCCAGTGGAAAAGGCATACGGTGCTAATCTACCATGGATAGTTTCTTAAATGAGCAAGAAATTGAAAGAACATTTTAAAGTTTCCTGTTTCTTCACTGAAACGGAGTCGTTCTGAACGCCAAGCCCTGCGTAACACTTTAATTTCTGGGCCAACCATATTATGCAAATGTTCTCATACTCTGATATTAAATACCCAATCTCTCAGCTTCATTCCTTGGGGAACAGCATTTTTGCCACTTATTTAGGTTAGAATTAAGTGGAATGAGTTGCAGTGTGTAGGAAAAGTATGGTAACATTAATAAAGTTAAATGAATGTAAAGAATTAAGAAGTTTTTTGGTTAGTTTGTCTTTTTGCTCCTTTTGCATGGATTATTGGGCTGAGTACTGTATTGCTGGTGCAGCTCAAGCCTCTGCTGAAGTCAGAGTTTTTTAACTAAAAGGAATTTACAGTCAGCCTTACATTTTCAGCTGTCAAAAATAGTGAGTTTTATTTTTTTCTTCCCCCCCCCCCCTTTTTGTTTGCTGGCGGAGCCCCAGAAATGAAGGTTGGGGTTTTTTTTAATGTGTTTTGGATCTGACCCAGGTTTTTTTTTTTTTTTTTGCAACTGTAAGAGGAGAAGGTTCATGTTCTCTATAAGGTGCTGCTTGGATCCTGAACTTACTTTAGACTGTTGCATTTCTTGGAGGTCAATGGTAAGACACTGATTTACATCAGCTGAAGTTCTTGCCAAGAGTTGTGTGGTAGGCTGGATCCTTTCCTCCAAAGACTAATTGGAGGCCATCAAACTTAATTTTGGCTACTTTAGGTTCAATCTGTCTCTCTGAAAGACCAGTAAAGCTTTCCTGCTTTTCACTTCACTTACTGACCCAGGTTTTTTTTTTTTTTTTTGCAACTGTAAGAGGAGAAGGTTCATGTTCTCTATAAGGTGCTGCTTGGATCCTGAACTTACTTTAGACTGTTGCATTTCTTGGAGGTCAATGGTAAGACACTGATTTACATCAGCTGAAGTTCTTGCCAAGAGTTGTGTGGTAGGCTGGATCCTTTCCTCCAAAGACTAATTGGAGGCCATCAAACTTAATTTTGGCTACTTTAGGTTCAATCTGTCTCTCTGAAAGACCAGTAAAGCTTTCCTGCTTTTCACTTCACTTAGATTTCAGTTGTAACGTATAATGCTGGCTTTCAATTGTAATTTCAAAGAGTATGCGATGCAAAGCGCTATATCCGGCCCAGATTGGACAATAGGGTGTGCCTGCTTATACATCTGTATGTAATTCCCTCGCTTGTGTTCCGTGATGTAAACCACTTTTGATGTCAGGAATATTAGGAAACACTGTGTACCCCCAGGCCTACGATAGGGAAAAGGCTCAGCTCCTTCCAGGGTGAGGCTCTGCTGCAGGACTAGTGATTGATGAAGGTGCTACCCGCCTACCAAACTGTCCTCTCCATTTCACGTGCAGGCTGAAAGGGTTTCATATGCAAAAATCTGTCAGAATATTTCAAATCCTACTGTTTGGCTTTATTTTCCAGGTGATGAATGTTTGTATGAAAGCTTTCCTGAACTTCCTTTGGAGGAAGTGCCAGAAGCTGATGGAGAGGCTGCAAACGTCCAGTGTCCAACATCCGTCAGCGTTCAAGAGCCGTCTTCTCCAGCAACCTCCAACGAAGCTTTCACGCCAAAGGAGAGCTCTCCTTACAAGGCTCCCATATACATTCCCGATGACATTCCCATTCCTTCAGAGTTTGAGCTCCGAGAATCCAACGTACCTGGAGCAGGATTAGGGATATGGACCAAAAGGAAGATTGAAGCAGGGGAGAAGTTTGGCCCTTTTGTAGGAGAGCAGCGGCCACACCTTAAAGATCCCAGTTACGGTTGGGAGGTAAGGCACTTTACATTCTTTCGCTCTGTTGAACTCTCTTGTGTGTCTATAAACACAGAAATATTTGCAGAATTTGAGTCCTCTCCTGCAGCAGCCAGGGGTTATTTTTGTGCGCTGAGACTGCTTCATGGCCTTTCGGGGCTTTCTGGATAGAAAAAAGTGTAAATTAAAAAAGAGAAAAGAAAAGAGGGAGGAATTATTGTTGCTTTTTGTGCATGAAATCTGAGCGGATATTGGCAGGTGATGCCTCTTTTAAGGAAGGAAAGGCAGAAGTTGCAATGTTGGAGCACTTCTGTACCATTTTTAATTTGCTCTTGTGCGGTCCTGGGGTATGTCTGTGGGCAAAGGATTTGCAAAGGACATCACACTATCTATTTGAATAGAAGCTGAGTGCTGCTTTCAGTGTTGTGCATTGCCACTTTCTATCAACAATGGTTAGAACTAAAATCCACTAAAATCTAGTCTTGTGTGGCTAAAATTGCTGCTGCAGAACCTTGTGCTACTTGGGGACGTCGAAAGCTGGGGGCTTGATCCTTCATTTTAATGGGAATTTTGCCTTTCGGTGAAAGTCTCTCTGGATGGTGGTGTCAAACCCAGCTCACATGGGGATGATGTGGCTCATGTTACTCCTACAGACACTCTGAGAAATGTTGCTTTTCTTCAAGAAGAGGTCAAGGCCTCCTTGGGCGAGTACCACGGTTGCCTCTTGCTTTCCCTGCCTTTGGGGGCACCGTGTTTTCCTCACTGTGATATCGCGGTGGAACTGGCTGAGTTGCAGGTCCATGGTCAGGTCAGGGTTTTAGACATCCAGTGGTGCACATTGCCAGTTGAGTTACGGTGTAACAAACGTTCTTGCATGGTTTTAGTCATAGTTTTAACAATGTGCTGTAGAAACAAGAGTGCAATCTCAGCTTTCCATCTGCACGTTTCCTTTGGTTTCTGATAAGGGGAGAAGTGCAGAGTTTGCATGACTGACCTCTGGAGAGTTGGGAGTTTCATTTTCCCAGGAAAAATGGAGTTTTGCTGTGGAGCAGAGCCTCGCAGA
Source organism: Calidris pugnax (assembly GCF_001431845.1). Classification (NCBI taxonomy): domain Eukaryota; kingdom Metazoa; phylum Chordata; class Aves; order Charadriiformes; family Scolopacidae; genus Calidris; species Calidris pugnax. The sequence goes on along the minus strand of NW_015090811.1, from coordinate 1,579,171 downwards.
TATGGTGGAAAACAGAGGTTTGATTTGATTTGCTCTTAACTGACTGTAAATACTTTCTGAGTTCACTCCAAGCTCTCTGTCCGGTTGTTTAAACTTCGGTGAGACCTGTGACAATATGACAGAATAGTGTCAGGAGAAATTATAGCCTTGGCAGCCTTTTATCCAGTTAACAGAGCCTGATGCAATATAATTAGTGGTGAGAAATCTTTATTATTTGAAATAAGGCACCAGGAAGCCATAAAATCTGACTTTTAACCACACCACAATTAAGCTCGGCTATTGATAACAGAAATTGGAGCAAAACTGCTGAGACATGGCTGCACTTGCAAGCTTAATGTATACCAAAATCAGGGTATTTTAAACCAGATCCTCAGGTGGTGTCGTGCATGATAGCCCCACTAAAATCAAGGGAACCTTATCTTGATTTTCACACCCTTAGATGGTGATAATATTCCGCCAATATGAGAGACTAGTTTTCCTGGTTCAAATACTTAGGCTTTGGGAGTTTACGAAATCCAGACAAGAAATGCATATCTTGATAATGCTGGAAGCCCAGCTGGTGCATTGAATCCCTTTCAAGCTGCAGGACTCATGCCATTTGAATAGTGTTATGTATTTGGGACAGCTGGGGAGAAGCTATTGAAAAGTGCTGGAGCAAAATCACACAAAATCAACAGTTGAGTCCCTCTGCAATTTGGCCACTCATCCAGAGAAGTACTCTGCAGTGCTCAGGGGAGCTTGAAACAGAGTATTTTTCCAACAAGTGGGTTGAGTACATTTATTGTGATTGAAGGGGGACAAAGAAATGCTGGTCACCAGAGTTTACACAATGAGTAAAATGGCATGTAGTGAAGATTAAGGCTAAAGAACAGATGTGGGGGACCTGGTAGTGCTGGAAAAGCTCTTTCCAGTGCCTGGTCCAGATGCTTGTCACACTGCTCTGGAAACCATCGCTAACTTGGACAGGTGGTTTGGGATAAAAAAAAGGGAAAAAAGTTGTTGTTAGTGGTGTGTGGGCTTAGACAGTGTCAAAGTTAGCATGGGAAGGTGAGGGAAAGCTGTCATTTATTGGAGTTTAAGTACAATCTTGGGAATTTAAGCTTTTCTGGTGGCGGTATTTCTGCCCGAATGGACGCTGTTGTGAAACAGGGTATTTGTCCTGCCAGGTGCCAATAAGTCAGTTAGCAAACGAGGAATTCAGTCTGCTCTTGATGATATCAAGGTGAAATTTCATTATTATATTTTAAATGGAGGAAGGATGGAACCAAAATTTCTGTATGGTACTGTAGATTTAAGTGACTTGGTAGTATGAGAGGCTTTAAAATCTATCTTTCCACAATGGTACTCGCTTGCTGAGTGAATTGCACTGATGAAGATACTGTCGTAATATTCTCTAGAGAGGTCAGCTGTGTCTGGTGGCTTCAAAAGGGGAGATGTCTCAACCTGCTCAAACTGCTTGCTGGTCCCACAGGCCAAAGAAAGCATTTTGCTGTGTCCTGGCTTACTCATTTCTTCATCTCACGTGTGCCTTGCTCAGGCAGACACACAGTGGGGTTGTGGCACTGCTAATGCTTGTGTATTTATTTAATTCTCTTGAATAGATTCTCCTTGGCTACAGAGAGGATGATTAAGTTATTGTAAAATTCAATCTTTCCATTTTATCTGCATTTTTCTGAGTTTAAGATGAAACACTGAATGCACAATGGTGTTTAATTTTCAAAGATGATGAAGGAAGAATCTCTTTTCAAGAAAATATTTAGCATAAATGTATTAAAATATTTTTTTTGAAGGAAAGCTGAGCATCATCTTCAGCTCTTTTCTGATGCTAGATATATCACTGATTTTGCTATGAAAGATTTGCTCCTTTTTTGCAATTGTTAAGGATTGCTAGATAGCCTAGAGTCTTTAAGTAGAAAACTTAAAAAAAAAAACCCAAACAAAAGCCAAGCCAAAAGCCCCTGTATGCACGTTGCAAGGAAGAGTTTATAGTTACACACAAATTTGGACTGTAACTACATTTCTGGAAAGGACATTTTTATTCCCTTGCAAAAGGTTGTCATAGTTTTGGCTATTTACAGCTGTGGGATACTTCTGCCTTCCAGTTCTTGTGACTGATGTCCGTCTGGGTTGATACTAGGATTAGCCTGTAGTGGTCAGGAGAGAAGTGGAAGCTGGAGGAACCACTGCTGTTAAATTTTGCAGCCAGGCAGTTGATGATAAAGAAAAATTTGCTGTAGAAGGCTGAGGAATTTAATGGGGCCTGTTCCTGTGTTCCGCTATAGCAAGACTCCCTATAGCATCGACGCAAGAGTTTTGTCAGGGCAAGTACAACAAAACAATGTCTATTGTGTCCATTTATATACCTCAGCCATAAAACACACTCCGGGACAAAGAGAATTTGTTGTGATATAGTTGTGCTTGGGTCATGATTAGAGTGCTGTAGACCAGTATAAATGAAAAGCCATAAATTTGAATTTTATCTCATTTTGTGGGTCTAGAACCGAGCATTATCTAATCAGGTATTGGTTAGCTAAAGTACAAATCGAACAGGGGGTCACCGGACAAGGGGAAAGGTCGAGCTTTTTTGCAGTTTGTCACGGAGGTTTTAGTATTTGCCGGCAGCCCGAATATCCGAGGGGGTCGGGAGGCTGTTGCCCAGTGGTTGTTTGAAAAGGGAAAATTGACTGCTGCTTAATCAACAAAGAAAACAAGCTTTTAAGGGATGGCAGTAATTTTTTTTTTTTTTTCTTTTTAAACAAAAGCAAGGGAACACAAATTTAGTGACTTCATCGTGGTTCATGCCCTGCTATGAAAAACAACCGGGAGAGTATTTCAAAGAAAGCCTTTGACTAGGTCACTGAAGTACATGCACCTTTCTTGGACCAGCTTCTTCTGGGGTACCTCGAATATTCAAATTCAGGCCTTTTACTGCTATAGCAAACTCAGTCTCATTCATCGGTGCAATTTCTTCACAACTCTTCTTTTACCCTAAACTTTTATTATTTAACTAGGAAGGTAAAAACAGGAGCAATAAACTCTAATAAATCAAACTTGTCACAGAAGTTAAAAAATATTTTAGAGCTATATAAAGCAGCACATAATCTGTTTATAGAGCAGAGTATATTTTCGTGTTATGACAGTGAGGCTGAAAAACAACTTGGATTTGATAGAGTATGCTTGATGCTATTACTTCAAAATAGAAATTAAGGGGCTGTTTGCCTATTTGTTTACATCTCCTCTAACATTTTTCAATGTGCATCTTTGGGGAAAGCTGGACAACTTCTTCAAAATTGTTTGGGAGTAATCTATGTGTTCTATAGAGACTGGAATAGTTGCAATTTTAAGTTTCAATTCTGCACTCTAGGGCTTTCTTTTGCATTTTTTTTAAATTTAGGTTTATTTGAGATTCTGGGTTCTAGGTGTGGCATCTATCTTTATGAAAATTAAATAATGTTTCAATATGTAAAGGTGTGGGCTTTTAGAGTTGGAATCCAATGCATCTGCTCCCAAATCCAGCCAATAGCTTGGTTTTCTTGCTCTTAGCATCCAAAAACTTCCACTGTAACCAATGGCTGATTTTGCTCTATGTATCGATATTATCCCATATTTTTGGACCCTCCTTTGGAAAACCTGTGTCAGAATGTAGAAGGCAGGACCAGTCTCCTTTTATAAAAACAGAAAAAACAGTGGGATATTTTAAATAACTGGGTAGAGATTCACACATCTTAAGACTCATGTTAAGATATTCTTAATAAACAGGTGCTGAGGGAAATAATTCCTTGCAGTCAGTGAAATCCCACTGGGAGAGAGCAGCAGAGTGTCCTTTGAAAAAAAGAAAAAATGAAAGGAATGAATGTTTCATCACTGCTGAATATTTTTCTTTGTGATATTGAGTAAGAAAAACCAGGAATAGGAACATGGGTTATTCTGTTATTTGAAACGAAAAAGACGTAATTTGTGCTTTTTGATCAGTACAAGACCAAACCTGGTTTTGCAGGTAGCGTGTTCTTCCCCAGGTCAACAGATCATCCGCTTCTGGCAGCTGCGGGTGGGGGTGACATCCTTACCTTTCCTTCAAGACGTAGGTGATGTTTTATCCCATTTGGAGCTCGGCTTTGGAAGGCACAGAGCGCTCTGGCTGAGATCCAGCAAAGCACTTAGGCACGGGCTTATCATCAACAGGATTACCCAGGTGTTTGAGTTAAGCATGTGCTTAGCTGCTGTGTTGGGCTCTCCGTTAGGGACAGAGTGTTCGGTGCCACAGAGGATGGGGGGGTGAGTGTGCACGAGGGTGCTTAAGAGAACCCCTTGAAAGTTGTGTACGAAAAAGACACTACCTTGAGTGCTGCTAATGGTACCAGTCTGAATTCTTCTGTTGTTTGCAGCTGTGTGGTGAGGCTGTGACTAAGTCAGATGGTACATCAGCAACAGGAATCCTGTAGGAAGGTAGGCAGATGCTTCATGAGCTAAGTGTGGCTCTAAGAGGTGATGGCAGTCGTATACTCCAACCAGCTGTTAACACCAGCTTTCTCCCTGCTCAGAGGACAGACAGTTTATAATTACAAATGAGCAAACACCAGGTCCTTGAATAGCAAGATACGAGCAGGTGGACATGTCATTCAGTTTGAATTCAATGTATTCGACAACAAAAGGGAGCTGTTGGTCCTTTGGGTTGTTTCATGTGGATGGAAGAAGGGTAGGACATGAAGACAACACACACAGTAGCCCACTGTTGGCTTTCTCTACTGTTCCTTACTTCCACTCTTCGGTTCTCCCAATTCTTTGATCAACATGATTAATCAGAGTTTGTGAGGTCAGTGGGACGTGATGCCCTGTGTTTTGGACAAAAACCACAACCTTCCCTTTCTCAGGCAAAGCTGCTGCTCACTGGAAGGGGAGCAGGAATGATACCTGCAAAGGTCCCTCTTTGGCTCTACAGTTGAGCTATTCCCAGAAAACATTCTAAACCATGTTGATAAGGTAGCTGAGAAGCTTCAGCGGGTGCTGGAAGGGAGATGCTGCTCTCCCCTGCCCTGAGCCAGCTCTGGCACCGGGGCTGGTAAATCCATGAACCAACCCAAAGCCACTGTGCCAACAGCATCGGCTGTTGCGGGAGGCTGAGTGGGTGCTGGTGTGGCACGGCTGTGAAACCTCACATAAAAAAGGCGAGGCAGCACCTTTGTCTCAATTAAACCTGAAACGGTTTCTCTAGAATTGACTGTTCCTCCACTCATGGTGGATGCTCCACCCTGTCCTTGATCTTGAGGGAAGGAAATCGCCCATTTCATGGCACTGTCTAAAGCCACAGAAACCCCTCTGTAGGTCCGCATATGCATTACCTACAAAGCCATCGAGGTTTTAATTTAATCAGGAGGAGCATTAACTCCTGAGGGAAGCAGAGTGAAACCATAAGGGTCAAGTGGACTTAGGAGGGGGAGAAGGAAGTTTTGCCACCTGAACCTGTACCTGTTACCAGCAGAACTGGGGGGAGATTTGAGGATTTTGTATTCCCCTTCAAAATAAGGTGGTTATTATTTATTCAAATGTGACCTAGGTAGGTTTCATTTGAGTTCAGGTAACAGCACTGAATAAACTGAGAGAAAAGCTGGCATTAGAGTGTGAGATTATCAAAATCTGAAGAAAATTAATTGAGATAAGCCAGGTGTCCCTTTAAAAGACAAAAACTGTAAATTGAATACAACCATTAAGAAAGACAATATCCGAAAGAAAAATAAAGAAGATAGTAGTGAAGAGAATAATAATTGCATTTAATAGAACTGACAAACAATCATAATTCTTCCCATTAAATAAATATGTTATAAAAAAATTTATTATGAAACGCCACATTATGCAAGTCAGGATCCAAAGATGAGTTCTTTGCATTAAGTACAGTAGATGCCATTAAGGAAAACAGTCAATATGTCACTAAGCCATGGCCTGTAAAATTAAATTGATTTGGTAAATGTAAGTAAGATAGATCTGTTTGCTTTCATCATCAATTTTGAGTGGGTGAACAGGTGATGTCACCAACCTGGGAGCGATAAAGATGCAGGACCATCTGGAAAGCTTTGTGATGGATGGGCAACTGCTTTTGGATAGTGACAGTGCTGTGGTACTTTGTCACTTGGGATGCAGTACTTAATAACTTTTCAATACCATCATAATAAATTTCACTGCCTTATTAATATAGAAATGGTGAGTTATTACTGTGATGGCTATTGTAAATAACAAGAGATGCAGCTGTCAAAAGCTGATTGTTTGGGCATGTTTCTTTAAGCAACACAGTTGACTTAGGATAATCAACGTATGTCTATACCAGCAGAGTTTATTGCTCTTGTCAAGAGAAAAAGCTGCATTATTCAAAAATTATATGAAGTCCATAATAAACAAGTTTAATATATTATCAGACTTTTCCTATAAGTTTCCTAACACAGAACAATAAATCACTTTTAATAATGCCTTTCTGTGTACAATAATATCCTTATGCTGTAATAATGTCCTTTCCTAACTATTCACCAAACAGAGAACTTCTGAAAAAACAGAAAGGTATCTCTCACTCATCAGAACACTTACAAAATTAAATCTCCCTATTTCATTAAAAGGCTACTTCTGATATAAAGCTGATGGGCTGTAGCTGTGTCTTTCTTCTTTATTTTAATTGAACAGATGTAGTTAAAAGTAATCTATGACAAAGAAATACAGACAAAATTATAACCATGTGTCCCTAAATACTGGCAGGAAAGAGCATCTGTGGGTGTTTTATGAAAGCCCAGGACTGCTCCGTGACATTGCTGCTAATGTCATCGGGCTGAGGACCGGAGAGAAACAAAATGCATAGATAGTTGTTAGCAGAAGATGAATTACCAGATCAATCATTTAGCACCATTCAGAGTATTATACCATTGTTCCCTGGGAAGATAATTAAATCAATGATGTCTTTCTTATTTGTGTAAAGAGGCACAAACTTGTAAAGAATATCCAAAGCTCCTCAAACATATTATTTCTGGATTATGGTTTTTTTAAAGCCCTACTGACTTTGCCTTTCAGGGCTCTAGCTTTGTCCCTCTTTTCAATTAAATGTCTCTCCACCATTTCTATGACTGCTGAAAAGAGAGCCAGCAGTCTATTAACAGGCAATAAAGTTCAGGAAGCCTAAGACTAGTTTCTTGGGTCAGAGGTGAAAATTGCATACTAAATGAAACAAAGGTGTGTCTTGATGGCTCAACAAGCAGCGGAGAGACGAGCGTGCATGTGGGCAGGAGGAGACGGTCATCATTAAACAGAAGCAAATGAAGACAGGAGTTAGTTTATGGCAAAGTGCTTATTAACCCAAACGAACACATGCACTTCAGAGGATATAGCACTGAGGTTTGGCGTTTAAACCACCGCATGATTTAATGGTACCATTGAAATCGGGGCAGTTGGTCTAATAAAGGCATCGCTACACTTTAAAGGCAAAACAAAAAGCCCAACTCCTGCTTGCTAGAGCCGGCGGATTGCGATGCGTTCATCAGAATGGTACAAAAATATACCTGTTTGGAAGTAAAGAATAGAAAAACAATAATTGGCTAATAGGGTATTTCCACCCCAGAGAGTATTAATATGGCGTTTTATTGACGGGACAGCCCTCGTGTTTCCTGGCTGAACGGTAGGTGGCACACGCAGGAGTGAAGACATCGGTTGTCATAATCCAGCCTGATTTTGTGTGATCACCTTAATTTTGGCGCATACAATCAGCATTAATTTGGAAAAAAAAAAATACAAATGTTAAGCAGCCCTTCCTTTTAAAGCGCAGTCCTAGCATTTAGTGTGGAAAGATGTAAAAGATCCCACAAAAGGCATAACATTTCATCAGGTGAAGCCTACAGTGTAAAGGGGCTCTTGTGTATAGTGGGTTTCCCAAAGTGTTGTTCTTAGTCTTAACTTGATGAAGTGTATTGGCAACACGCGCGGGGCGGGCTTGGGTTCACTCTCAGAGTTTTAACATGCTGTGTTGGAGACCTGGTGCGTGGCTCTTCAGGGGTTCTGAGAGGAACTTTCAATGCCTTTCTATCTTCTTGAAATGGTCTCAAGTGGTAAATGGGCTTTCTAAAAGCATAACGATGGCGATATATGTATTTCAGTCAAGACTAAGTCTGAATATTCATGTTTTCTAAGAGATTTGCAGTCACAATATTTCTGTTGGTTTGCAGCAGTAGGTGTTTCAAAACCGTGGCAGTAATGTTGATTTTGTGCAAAAATGTAAATCTCTCTGGGATGGGAAAATGGAAGTTTGGGTATGGAAAAGCTTCTGCATTACTGCATTTGCAGAAAACATTCTTTAAAGTCAAAGTGTTAGCAGTCATCTAGTTATAACCTCTGCGTAAGCCAAAATTTGCATGTAAGCATGGAAAAAGTAATTTTTAGTGTTAACTGGACATCTGCCTATTTGGAATACCCACATGGGTAAGCACCTAAATGAGCAGTTAACAAGGAGGAGAGAAAGCAGTTTTCCTGTCTTCCTTGAAAGCTAAACCCAGAAATGATCCTACCAAACCCTCTGCGTCTGCAGAGGAAGATGGTGGTGATGTCCAGTACAGAAAGGGAGAGCCATGATGTTCCTGTGGAAATAGGCCTTCTCTTTTGCACAGAGGACAACTTACAATTTCCCCCCAGTTAAGAATATGAGAAGAGGCCTTTGGCCTTTATATCTTACTTGTCTGAAGGTCTGTGGTCTCAAAGTGCATGTCTCCCCACCAGCTAGCCCTAGGCAGTACAACCTTCATTTCTTCCTTCATCACTCTTCTCTTCCTTCCATAGCCAGTGCTGCTGTCCTCCACGTCATCCCAAAACCTTGCAGCCAGTTGGGATCCTCAAGTTCAGCCTCAAGAGAAACCTTGTAATTTCCTTCTGCCCAGCCTCTTTTGCATCCTTGGCCAATCCTGTCTGTCTCTGCCCCTTGTATCTCATCTCCCCGACTTTATTTTTCAGCAGGTCACTGCTATGATGATCGTCTTTACCTCCAGCATTGACCAGGTACACAGTCTGCCAACCAGGCTCTGATTGCCTTTTAGTGCTTGCATATATTTTAATTTTCTGCTTCATCCCTTCTTATCTCTGGTCTCCTCATGTCACTATATCCATGTCCCTTGGTCCATCCAAGCTCGGTCTTGGGGACACAATCTGCCCGTACCCTCCTCCATACTCTTTCCTCTGTTTGAAATGTCGCCACTTCTGCCCTTGGCAAAGCAGCTCAACCCCTACCAGTAAGGAAACTCCTCTATTTATTCTCAAAATTTGATTTTTCTCAGATCGTCTCCCAAATTTGATGGCTGGCTTTGCTGTGAAAAAGGCAACATCTCAGCTTCTGTCCTCAAATCCTGTTCCCTCCCACTCATGGAAGCGAAGCTGAATAAAACATGTGTTTTAGGCAGAAATAATGATGCCCTGTTTTCACACTAGTTTAAATAATTATTTGAAAATTACGACTTTAACAGAAGCTGCTGTGTGTGTAAAGAAACCCTCGTGGCAGGGATCCGGCTCTGTATGTGTGACTTCTTTGGCATTTGCATTTAAATACTTTTGTGCTTCTGGAGCATTTTTAAGACTTGACTATCTGCCCCCACCGCCCGTGACAACAAAGCAGGAGTAAGAGATGAAAATTCCGGTTTTCAGCCCCAGCATCACTGAATAAAATTTCGCCGGTTGCAACAGTATCGTTTCAGGTGTGATTTTTAGTGGGTTTGAGTTTGAATGGGTTTAGAATAGGTGCTTGAGCAGCTTTTGTCCCCATGCTAATGCCCCCGCAGCGGTGGGAGTCGGGAGGAGTGAAATGATGACCTGAAATAGCAGACGGCTCCAAAGAGAGCTGGATTAACGTGAAATGGGGCCCTCGTCCCATCCAGCCAGAAAACCTCCAGCCAGCCCATGCCATACCCTGTCTGAGATCCCCCCAAGAGACGGCTCCAAAGAGAGCTGGATTAACGTGAAATGGGGCCCTCGTCCCATCCAGCCAGAAAACCTCCAGCCAGCCCATGCCATACCCTGTCCGAGATCCCCCCCAAGCCCTCCCCATCAAACCCACCACCACCACCGAGCCCCTGGTTCTTCCATAGGAGAGAAATGCCCCAGTGGATCTCAAACAGGACCCTGAGCTGTGTGTCGTGCCGAACGTTAAACAGCAGAGGGATTAAACCCCAATTTGCTAGATTCTGATGGGTTTTGTATATTTTTTTTTATTATTTTAAGTGCAACAGACACATATTTGGAAAATTTGGCAGTAGCGTTCCCCCTCCTGTGATATTGCTCAGCTCTGTAGTGCTGAAGAAGAAGAAGAAAAAAAGCCTTAGTGTCGGGAATTATAAATAATTTGATGCAACAGGTTTAAGTTACCATTTTTGTGGTGAAAAGAAAAGCTTAGCATGATCCAGATTTTCCTTGGTTTCCTCCCATTCTGCTGAGAAGCAGAGGTATTCACATTTCTTTGTCTAACAGTTTTATAATGTCTTAAGAGATTAACAGTGAGCATGAATGAGGGGCTGAGGATTAGACGACAAAAAGCCCGGGCCGTCCACTACCTTGTTTGCACATTTTACATTTTTCAGCATTGCCGAGTGAGTATAGAAACTAAGGAAAGATAATAAGGACCAGAGTCCCAAAAGTGTTTAGTGATTCAAAAAAATTCAGATGCCATGTCAGAACTGACAGAATGATGGAGCATTATGTGGCAGGACCCACTTTTTTGTCTTAGGGTAAGCTCTCGCCCTGAGTGAATGCAGATGTTATCGCAGGATCCCAGACAGACAGTCAGTGAAATGTGACAAGCTGTCAGCAAAGTTACACTACGTTGAGTTTGCTAAAATATCCCAAAGCTTTATACATGGCTTTTTTTTTTTAATATATATATATATAAAACTCTTAGTTCAATCAATTGAGGGGGGAAAAAAAAATACAGTAACCTTTCCAGTCGGGAATCCTTTGAATGGTTCAGACACGGCTGTAAAAGATTTTTTTAATTTTTTTTTTAAGAGTGGGGGAAAATTATCATTTGAAATATTTTGAAGGTTATGTTGGCATCAGTAAAATTTCTGAAAGCAAAGCGCGTGCATGGTGAGGCTGTTAACCACATGTCATAGCGTGTCAGTCATTCCCCCAATGATTTGGGTATTTACCCCTGTGAAATGCTTAGTCAAATCAGTAATAGCAGCCAGCAGAAGTGGATCCTACCAGTGCTCAGCTTTCTCTTTAGCGGGGTACCAGCTTCAAAAGAGGGGGGTTATAAGCAATTATCATTTCTTCCTTTACTGTTTTTTTTTTTTTGGGTGATTTTTGTTTTGTTTTGTTTTTTAACCTCAGAAAGAAATGCGTCTGAGTTGGTAAAATTGCAAACTGAATGGCAAAAGGGATGTAAAGTGAACTGGGTAAAACACGCTCAGAAAATCAAAATATAAGTCCAGCCAAATCGATGCAAATGAGCTGAATTCAGATGCTCTGAAGTCATAGTGAGGCTCAGAAAGTGACTTTTGTTTTGAATTTTGGGTACGCGAGAGATATTTGATTTGTAAATATTGTAACAAGATATAAGCTTTTTAAAATTTTGAGTAGAAAAAGAAGGGCCCCGTTCTGTGTAATCTTAAATATTTAAGTCTCAAGGAATCTGCAGTGAAGTTATGTTATTTATATGCCAGTACGCTCTTAGGACTGTGCTTAGTATTTTCTTGCTTTAATACTTAATTACTTAGAAAATATAAATATATACTGGGAAACATGAATATTTTTACACATGCAACTGATTTTCACTTTTGAATTAAGACTGCGTCACGTTCAAGTTTTTACATAATTAGAGAACAGGGAGCCTAAAATCCTGATGTTTTCAATCTATTTCACAAGTTTATTTTAAAGGTTTATTTCCTTACGCAGGCAAGTAGATTTTGATTTGAAAATGCCAAAGTAAATTGCATATCTGTTTTGTAAGTAATTATATATATCATTCACAGGAACCTCTTTAATAGACTGTGTTCTAGTCTTATTACTGTTAGCTTAAACCTAAATTTAATGAGAAGGCAGCTTATAGTGGCACAAACTAATATATTTTGCTAGAATACGAGTTGCAGCACATTCATTCTCTTCTAAGCAGAGCAGAACAATGCATGTGATTTATAATCAATTTAGGTCTCCTTTTGAATAAGATGATCTTGCGTTATTTGTTTCCATATAGTGAAAATATTAATTTACTTCTAGAAGCAGGGGAGGAAGGGAAACATACCCAGCCACAATTTAGAGTAATTTGTGTTATAACAAAATGTATTACCAGACAACCCAACAACCTTCCCTGATTCTGAAAAATGGGATGCAAAGACGCTTCGGAGATAACATCTCGCACTGTGTTTTTGCAAAAAAAAAACCCAACAACCCTCTGAAGTAAACAATCCCACTAAATTATGCATATAGAGGAAATGATTGAGAATATGTTTAGCTGGTAATCGCACTCATGCCGAAGTTTTAAATTTCATCTGTCTGCTCAGATCTATTGTGATCCATTAAGTGGCTTCCTTTTTTTCCGACAAATTGAATGCTGCAACTGCAAGGAGCTCTTTTGTTCTTTTAATTCAGTCAGCATGGAAATGATTTTCTCATTTCAGGCCCTTTTCTGTCCTCTCTTCATTGTGTCAATAAAATAGAGTTGTGCAGAGCTGCTCTAATCAGCTTAGAGTGCTAATTCATTGCACTGGGATGCTATCGGGGTCCGGCTACAGGTGGGCACTATAAGGGGTCAGTCTCCAGGGGAGTCTAATTGTGTCTCTCTTGGGTCTTGTTTGCAGAATAACTGAAATCTCAAACCCTGGCTTAAGAAAGGAAGGGAAAAGGCACAAACACAGCCGTGTAGGAGCAGGCATGTATAGGTCTCTAGATGCACCGCTCGGTCTCGAAGTTGTTCCCATTTTGATGCTGTTTGGGGAAGGGAATGCTTCAGTTTGGTGTCAAAAGATTATTAAGAAACATTACAGATTGTTTGTTTTTAAAAATGAAATTAGAATTTGGGCATTTTGAGAAATAGGTGTGCAAGAGGGAAATGGATGCTGTGGTGTTGGTGAAGCATTTCGGAGGAGGCTGGCCTTTAAATTTTTTGAGGCTTTCAGAACTAATAAAAACCCAAGAAAATGCATTATTTGGATAGCAAACCCTCTTTGCATGTGCCAGTGGTGGTCTTTAGCAAGCTTTTCGCCAGGAGACAAGGATATGGTGAGGTAAAGGAGTCTGCTGGGTGCTGAGGAGCCCAGGAGATCCTCAGGCAAGTGAGGCAGGGAGCCCCACTGGCCCCAGTCTCATCACAGTGCCTAACCCCGTGGCAGCCCTCCTCCTGGCATGGAGCAGCTGTACCAACGCTGAGAGGTGATACTTTCTGCTAGAGATTTTGGGTCTTACCTTGGGTTATCTCAGAGAATTGCTGGACAAAGATCAAGAGAGGAGGAGCGCAAGGGGAATGGAAACCTCATGTTCACCTTCTGACCCAATATTGTAGACTAGGATCATAGAATTGTCTAGGTTGGAAGGGATCTTTAAGATTGGTGAGTCCAACCATTAACCTAACACTGCCAAAGCCACCATGTCCCTCAGAACCACCTCTACCCATCTTTTAAATACCTCCAGGGCTGGTGATTCAACAACTTCCCCGGGCAGCCTGTTCCCAGTGTTTGATAACCCTTTTGGTGAAAATTTTTTTTTCCTAATGTTGTGTAGTTTGGCACCAGAACGGTTCTTGCCACAAGAGGGACAGAGTTCAAGCTTTGTTGTTGTGTTTTGCTTTGGGTGTTTTTTTTTTTAATAGGTGAGTGTATGTTTGCCACCAACCACAAAGGAAAAAACACAAAAACTAAGAGAAGAGGTGGTGATGGGGAGGGATAGGGGACTCCTGGTGATGTCTTCTGTCTCCTGCCACCTTGTCCCGGGGTGGGAGGTGTGGGAGTTCTTGCCTCTGCAACCGTGGCACCTCTTCCATCAGGGACTGTGCAGCAAGAGCCCAAATTTCCCAGACAGATGAGATAGATGTGACCCCCCCCCAATGTTAGAGCACACACAGGTCTGCTCCCAGCACTCGCTCTGCAAGCCGGCAGAGATGGGCATAAACAAAATAAATTACAGGGCTCCTACCCCAAAATTTCTCCGCATGTTAAAGGTTGCAGAGCAGCCCTGGCACGCTTCCTCACTGGGGAGGAAGGGCACAGATTGTTACAAGAGCAGCCAGACTCTGCAGGGAAAAAAAAAAACCAAAAAACAAACAGTGAAAGTGGTAAAGAAAATTGAGCAACTCGCACCATGTCCCTCAGAACCACCTCTACCCATTTCTCTGCATGTTAAAGGTGGCAGAGCAGCCCTGGCACACTTCCTCACCGGGGAGGAAGGGCACGGATTGTTACAGAGCAGCCAGACTCTGCAGGAAAAAAAAAAAAAGCAGCGAAAGTGGTAAAGAAAATTGAACAACTCATAAATTTCCTAAACAATATGGAAAAATGTAAAAGAAACTTTAATTGGACAGCATTTTGTTTTTAAATTAGCATGAAGGCTTTCCCAGAGAATGCGTTTCTCATGCCCACAATTGCTCATGCAAAAATTGAGCCCTTTTTGGGCTTTTAAACTTTTAAGGACTTTTAAAATCCTTAAAGGACTTTTAAAATCTATCCTGAGGAAAATATACTGGGTCCTTCCCAGCCTCTGTTATCCTCGAGCAACTGGGGTTCTCAGTTGCTTTATGTGTAGGAGAAGTGGAGGGGGCAGGGGCAGCTCCTCTCCTGGAGCACAGGGGGTTTGGGGAACGGGGATGTGACAAAGTCTCCTAAAAGCTGGTGCCTTTTCTGCAGAGAATCCAGACAGGATTTCAGGGCAACGAGGGCATCAAAGCCTCATCCTTAGGTAATTCCATGGCTGTGGTTCTCTTGCCCTCCAAAGTGAGCCGTGCTGAATTTGGGCAGGACTGTTCCCCGTCGGTGGATTTTTCTACAGGAGCTGTCAGTCTATTGTGGTTTTGTGGCAGAGCCGCCACCATGAAAATTAATTAACATACCTGAAGACACCCCTGAGCAGGAAATCATAGTGCTGCTCTGTGATTCAAGGGTGAATAGGATCTCTCTATTATCAAAAACTCCATCAGGGAAGAGGAAATTAAGTTCCTAATTAGACAGTGTCTAAAGGAAGAAGTGAGGCATTGAAGAGATGAAGAAAATTGAGAGGTAGCTGATGCACGTATCAGGCTAATGATAGAAAAGGAAATAGTAGAGCTTGAAAGGTCACTGACCTTATTAGACTAGGAGAAAAGTAGTAGATCTTCAAAAGATTTCACCTATGATAGGTTGACAATGTGTGAAGTTCTCTAGATGGTCAGAGAGGAAAGACAGCCCAGAAAGAGCATGGGAACAAATTAGGTAGATTACAGTGAACTGCATAAATGCAGCATGAAAAGCGTATTTAGAAAAGAGAGGAATTCAAAGTAGACGCAGCCAGAAATGTTTCATTATTTGACGAGATCTCTTTTCAGTAAAAGCCCAGGATTTTCTTTCCCACTTAGTCATTTTATTTTTTTTACTATCAATTAAACTCAATAATGATCCCACACTGCATCTACCATTTCCCTGGTGAAGTATTAACTTTCTGCTATGCTGAAATATTTCAGTGGTAGCCAATTCTGAATATTAACTTCAGCAAGATGAAGATAGGGCTGCTAATAATAGCTTCAACGTTAGTTTTTGAATATAAGAAACACATTCTGGGTCACCTAGCGAAAGCATTGCAGTTCCCTTAGTGGCAAGAGACTTTAACCTTGGAATACCAAACCTGGCCAGCTGCAAGACTTTTAAAGGCTGTTACAGGCTATTTTCTCAGTAGGTAAAAAAACTCCCTGGCTCTTGAAAAGAGATATTACAAGAAACAAGTCTATAGCAAGTCAAATGAAATGCCCCTAAAGCCCACCTCCTCCCAGCCTCTCCTCCTGCGGCAGTTTCGTGCCGTACGTAGGTGATTTCTCAGAGCCAGCAAGGCCTGATTAAAATCCTCCCTGCTGGTTCACGTACAAGCACGGGTTTGAGTTTAGAGGTAGAGCAGTTTCTCTGTTTTTCTGGTAAATGCTCACGTTCCCTTGTTCTGACTGTTGGTAGGAAAAGAGGGAGAAGGAATGCAAAGAAGAAAGAAGAGGAAATTAAAAATACACCATTGCATATTTTTCATGCAATAGGACCAGTCCGTTTACAAGATGACATAACAGCACTTTTTCAATCAAAATAAATGAGGACAAATTCTTTCCTAGTAAAAAATAGATGTAGCACCAACTTTACTTTAGTGATGATCTACTCCGAGAATACCATTATAAACCCAATGTAAAGACAGACCATAAAAAAGCCTACTTTTTTTCTTTTTCTTTCAGGAAGTTTAATGGCTTTTTTTTTTAAATGCTATGAATAATAAATACTATTGTATTCTGAACTTTAAAAACTCTTTGTGGACAAACACTACCATGTGGCATTTGACAAACAAGGCAGAAGATGTTTTTTGAGTCTATCTAGAAGAGCTAACACTTTCCCATGGTCAGAAAGAAAACAAACACAATAAGCTTAATATATTTTTCTCATCTTGTGATCCCATCCTGGAGCAGAACCACATTGTGGGACTCGGAAGCACTGCTTGAGCTCCTTGTCAGAAGAGCAGCCCACCCCTTGGTCCCTAGGAGGGCTCCTCAGAAAGGCATTACGGGTGCTAAAGTTCCTGGAGAAGGAGCGGGGCTGCCATCCCCGATTAGATGTGGTTTGTAATAGTATCGTCCTGTTTTCACTCACCACGGTAGAACGTTTCTACTGGGCTAACAAGGCATAGGGTAATGAGAAACATGCCAAATTTAAGGGAAAGAGGAGTCGAACCTACGTACAGGAAACAAATGTGATCAATTACCCCAAGTGTAGAGCTCACAGATACCTTATCTTAAGGCTCCTTAAAATAAGAACTTGATTGTTTCCAAATGCGTCTAAGAAGCTAGTGATAGGAACGCATTAATACAAGAGACACGTGAAATTTTATTACCTCCAAAAATTGTCATTATTACTTGCTTCTAAAGATATGGAAGAATCAACACAACTGTCTAACACATGATCACAGCAATAAATCTGCGACTACCTATGCATGTGCAGGCTGTGCATGTAGAAGCAGGGTTTTAGCGTTATGTTATTACAGTCTTCTAAACAATATTTCAAAAAGCCACTACTATTTATCGCAATAAAGAAATCCTCTGTTGCAGTTTATTTCGTTGGGCTTTTTTGTTAGCTTTGGACTTTTTTCTTTTCTTCTAAAGAAATATTTTAAAGCAGTTTTCCTGGTGGTTATTCTCCTTGTAGGTGCTACTCTGTCTGTAGACGGCTCCTGAACTTAGATTGGCGCTGGAAATGGAGATCGTTAGCTGAAATTTCTGACAAACGGTGTGTTTTCTGAAGATACACATTTCTCCCTGCTCCTAATGTAATGGCAAGCTCATACTCAAGTATGG
The DNA here is from genome assembly GCF_001431845.1 of Calidris pugnax. NCBI lineage: Eukaryota > Metazoa > Chordata > Aves > Charadriiformes > Scolopacidae > Calidris > Calidris pugnax. The sequence continues at coordinate 1,561,668 of NW_015090811.1, read as the reverse complement.
CTTTGACCTGAAGTTATGTGAGACTGCTAGGTTTTTTAACGTAAATCTGCAATGTTTAGGACAGGAATAGATTCCTTTTCGTGAAATTGCTACTGCCCGTTGGAATGTCACCCATGGATGAATTAGCAGGAGAAGGGAGGCAAATCTAACACACTCTTCCCATGCACACAAGTCCCTTGGGCATCGGCAGGAGTTGAGTGCAAGGTCTGGAGAACGTATATGACCCAAAACCTCATGATTGCATTACAGTAGTTGCCCGAGATGAGTGTGGCACTTACATTTCAGGGGTGGATTTACACAGGCTGAGACTCTGGTGCAAGGCAGAGCGTTGCCACCGGTTTTAACAGGAGGAACACCAGCCTCTTGTATTCCTACACGTGATGGTGTTCCACAGGAAAGCAATTTGAAAGTTGGGCACTCGGGACTGATGTATCGGTAGAAGGAATCAAAACACAATGTTGGTGCTTTTTGTCAGTAAAGAGTCCAGACTGGATTTCAAAGGAGTCTGCTTGCTCTGTAAACCCACACCTGATCCACCTTTGCATAATGCAGACTGAAATTGAGAGGTAGAACATTTAAATTTTACTAGACAGAGGTGTTGGGATGTGATTGTTGCTTCATTCTGCAGGGGCAGCTTCTTTTCTTTGCAATATCTTTGCCTCTCTCCTGAGATGACAAATTCAGCAGCATCTTTAACATAATATTCTACTTTGAGTCGTCGTTTCATGTTTGAGATGACAACTAAGTTGTTTTATCATTTGTGTATGTTTACCAATTCCAAAGAAAAAGGTGTTTATTACAAATAGCTATTCAGGTGCAGCTTAAAATCTTCAGACATGTTTGTTGTAGTGATGTATGGGGTGGTCGTTTCAGGGGACAGCACTGAAATGTTTAAAAAAAGAAAGTTTCAGGCATGTAGCTGGAATTATATTCGGTACTGACCTGTTATGGTTTATTAAAGTTCTGCACTTTAGCCTGGAGACATTTGCCAGTGCAAAAGTAATGGCTGCTTTAACATCCGTGTACAAAAGTGGAATTTAAGAGATTAACTTGCATTTGACCTACTTCAGCTCTCCTGGTAATGAGGGGTGCAGGGGCACAGAATTAATTTCTCTCAATTTGTGGCTCTCAGGGGTGCTGCTAAGTTTGAGAGTGCTTGAATTTTAAGAGTCTCCTGGTGTGCTGAGAAGGTTTTGTTACTGCACGGAGTTCTGTTAGCGGCAGGGACTGAAGTGCCAGTTTTATCTATTTGATTAATAGCCTGATTGAGTTCTAGTGTATCTTTGAAAGAAAAAAAACATATTTTCTCTCCCACTTGAGCAGCATTTTTTTCCCACATAGGCCGATCCTCCTCTCCCTCCCACCCAGTAACAGCAACTTGAAACATCCAGTGGACTGAGAAATGTCTTCTGGGCCCAACTTTTTAGTCTGCAGCTCTCGAGCTGGGTTTTACCTACCAGATCTTTCTCACCCTTGCAATAATCTGGGATTTATTGGGGATCTGCTGTACGTTTGTTGTGTGTGATATTAATGGGCTGCTTCTAGCAGGATATATCTCAGGGTTGGTATTATTTGGACTGATGCAGTTTTAAAAGCTAGCAAATGACTGGGCAATTATTACTCCAGTGCTGTGTCTTTACCGCAGTATTAATGCATCTAAAGAGATTTTTGGCAAAGCAATTTATACTCTCGTGAAATTGGCTGTAACTACTGAATGTACAACATTTCATTTTCTCCCTGAGTTTAAAAGGTCTGCTTTAGCTCCTTATCGATACACTTCATTCCTCCTCTTCCTTTTAAAAGAACCGCTGTGCGGTGGAAGATTTCTTTGTGCAGAATCAGTACCGACAGGACATGATTTATTCCCAGCTCACTGCAGTTTATCAAGGAAATAAACAGTGGAAGCAATAATGCACGTAGGTACCACGCTGTGTCAAATATGCATATTGGGGATAGGATGATAAAGATAAAAGATTTCTAAAGTTTTATAAATAATTTTTTATTGATTTCTCACATTATCGCATAGGAATATTGGCATTGAGAGTTTATCTTCACTAGAAAATTTTAAGTAACAGCTACTTCTGCTTCTCTGAGATCTCCAGTTAAATCATAGCCCAGAAGAGTCTGGAGGCTGCCTGTGGATATGTAAATGTTTACCAATAAGCACAGTATTAAGTATCTTCCACCTAACAGTAAAAATGCATATTAACTATTGCAAAATAAGACACGTATCTTTGTGTTCCATAATATATATGAAGAAACCAACAATTGTGCCAGAACCCATATCATGCACAGTGCACTTCTACAGAAATGTAGTTGCATTGTGTAACGTTTACCTATCAATTTAATAGAGACTAATTGTCCTGAGATTATTTTCTGGAAGTTCACAAAGCCTTTACCAGGTTTCATTGTCAGCTCCTCCTTCCAAAAACCTGCAATTACGGGAAAACATAGCTTCTCTTTGGATCTGTGATCTACCAACAAAATGGTATTAGCTGCTTATTTTCAGCAAGCCTGGACTGACCAGTTCCTTTACCTTAAGGAAACAGCTGATATTTTTATTTACAGGCTAAGGAAATGCAGATAAATTGGTAAAATAGGGAGGTTTTATACACAGAGCTCTTCCACGGGGCTTCCTGTAATGGGGTGCACACAGACGTACCTCGATGCAGTTGTTTTTGACATGGAACTGCTGTCAGAAAGTCCAGGATTTTCCTAGGTTTTAGGGGAGAAAAAAAAAAAGGAATATTTGACAATTCTGAAGTTTCACTGTTAAAACATAAACCCATATTTCTATCATGAGGTCTTAAAAAAAGTATCATGGCCACCCATTTCAACTCTGGAGAAGCAAACGTTGCTCTGATGTGCTTTCTTGATTTTGTGGAAATTCTTCAAGATTGTGTATTAAGGTTTGTTAAAAAAACTTGAAAACTTTTGATTTTAGATATTTCTTACTCTTCTTTTCATCCAGTGGAAAGCTTTAGCTGTTGCCACATATGCTTCAGTGAAAAGCAGCAGCACCAGTACCCGACCCACTGTACAGAGTTAATGTCCTGCAATCTTTGCCTGCTCCTGAGAGTCCGAAGGAGTTTCCAGCTCCACTTTTCCTAGCAGCTGCCAACGTTGTCAGCACTGATCTGTCAGAAAGGATTTTTCCTGGCAAAACTTTGAAGCTCCTTTCTGACATCCCCAACAAACTAATTGTTGTCTCCTGCCTCCGAGAGCCCTCTGAAGTCCCAACGAGTTAGTGTCTTCTCAAGAGATGAGAAAGGGGACTCACAAAATCAATTTATCAGGCTATTACGCATTGTCATCAGCCAAAACAAAAACCTGCTAAAGACAGGAGAAAAAGTAGAAGAAATGGGTCTCTGAGAAAAGGTTACAGAACATCCATCTTCTCTCCTCTTCTGATTGTTTCTTTTCTTTACCCATTTTCATACCCATTTCCCTCCACTAAAAGACACTTTATGACAAGCATTGTAATCTCTTTAGACCAGAGGGGAACCTCTTCTTTAGGACCGAATCTTTGCAAGGCGTGAGTGACAGCGGGAAGGGGTCCAATTGCCACCGAAGACACTAGGCAATAAATCATCCACCCTGGCATCAAGTGGCTGGACTAGTCCCCACTTCCTGATGGCCACCAGTGCCTGGCGGTGACAAAACAGCTATTGTCAGCGCCCAGCAGCCACATTCCCTCCTTCTCCCTGCCGAGATTTTAAGTTTACCTAAGGCATAAGAAAGATTATAGCATGGGGAAAGATAAAAAAAAAAGGGAAAGTCTGCCGTGGGTAGAAGGGACGAGGGAGAACGATGCTATCATCGTGTACTTTTGTGAGTCCAAACAATAGTAGCAACTGGAGAAGTGCCATCAGCTTTTTATTGGTAATTACTAAAATGCCTTTTTGAAACCCTCCAGCCCAGACAGTGATTTTTGTTTGCGTGTTTTTTAAGACTTTCCATTTCCAGGTGACCCCTGGTGCTGTGGTTACTCTTTAACCGAGGCAAGGCAGTGCTAGGAGGTGTGCGCTGTTATAAGCACAACAGCTCTTCACCAGACAGAACAATCTTAAGGAGGAAATACTGGATGGAAAAATAAGTGCTTGTCACCCAGATACAAAGATTGGAGCGTGTTTGGGATTCTTTCAGGCCAAACCCAAAGATCTTTTGCATTGTCAAGTTATCGCATCAAATACCATCATGATTTTTTTTATCATTTACAACTAAGTCGCCATAAAGGAAGCTAAAAAAATGCATTAGGGTTGCTCCACCAAGAGGCTTGTGCACTGCTACTGCATAAAAGACGTTTCTAGATAAGTTGTAATCAGCTAGGAGTTATATATTAACTGATGAATTATGGTGAAGAGAGGAATAAAAGACTGTAGTGGGATGAGTCTTTAAATCTGAAACCCCTCAGAAGGTCACCAAAGGATAAGAGTAGCAGAATATTTATCACTGCTGCAGTTTTATCCTTATTGATTTTCCCCTCGGTGTCATTAGGGTGTTTCCTTTAGACAAACGAGCTTGAGAACACTAACCATTTATTAATTATTGTTGATGCTGGGAAAAAAATGACCCATTCCCTCCAGAATACCCCTCAACTTTAGTGCACTTGCTAAATGTAATGCAAGAGAGGAACTTGACTCTGGAAATTTAAACAATGAATTAGTTAACGTGCCATTGACTCCTCTATTCTGTTGTGGTAAGTGGAAATCTATGTGCATTTGTTTCCCAATGTGCTGTTGTTCCCTATGTCCAGCGCCCCAGTTCTCAATTATAAGAACCATTTTGGGGTATGAGAATGCAATAGATATTAAAAAAAAATAAATGTCTGGAGCTCTGTAGTCAGGCAGACATGCCTTTCATTATCATAAGAAATATAGAGATTATATCATCCTTCCAAATATCGACTAGCCCAGGGGTGAATAGTTTTTGTTTGAGTGAGTGAGTAAAACATCATTAGTTTTTTCATGATCACCATGGGAAAAGCTGACAAGTAGATTTTTCTGTTGGCTGGTATATTTTCGTGGCAATTTTGTGAGGCTGTGTTATACGGTTCTGCATATAATGAAACTCCTTCGTAGTTTAGTAAAGAGGAAAAATATTATTCCTTTTCTTTTTAACTGTAAATTGATTAGGCTGCACTGAACTAGCAGAAGTAACCAGGACACTCTGTTTTAACATTTTGAATTATTTAATGAAAAGCCTTTAAGGTCTTTGGATTCACAGTCAAATTGCTACAGAGAGTAAATGAGATGAAGGTTTTTCTAGGCTCCATGACAGTTCTATCTCATTTCATCATCTTAACTAAAAAATAATCCTATCTAACTTGAAATCCACAGCAGCTGTAAGTAGAAAATAAATCCAAACCGCAGCTCAGACTTGTAACCTAACAGCTATCATAAATAATCAGAACCTATTTGAAGGTGGAAGATGGGACATTAGAAGCTATTTACACTACTAGAGTGATGCCATTGATCAGTAACAGCAACCCGTAGATAAGACTCATATGATGTCATGGTTATTTATGATGGGAATTGACAGTAAAGCTACTATAGAACTTTCTTCCCGACAGCTTCATTCATTTCTGTTTGTGATGCATTTTGCTGTTAAAGAAGCAATCAATAGCAAAATTGTGGTGATAAAAGTTATTACTGGTTAAATCTATGAAAAATGTGCCTGTGTGTGTATACATATATAATGCCAACTATGAGAACATTAAAAAATTAGGTCATCAGAATTTAGTTAATATTTTTTCTTACCAATGTACAGTAAAGCTGTTTTATGTTCTTTAATGGTGAACAAGTACTACAGTCTGATTTGTTTTCTAATCTCATCAAACTTATTGTGACCACGAGAAATGCAGTGTTGTGAAGATCTAATATAACGTTATGGGTTCTCTGCAGTAAGCCAGACGGCTCACAGTGCATTGGGGCAGGTCAAAGAGGAAGAGAAAAAAGCCCTTTCAGACCAGTTATCAGACCTTGGAATCTGCTGTGCAGGAAACACGTGTGTCCAGCAGTAGGTGTTTGCATCCAGCAATTAAGAGGCTTTAGCAGCAAGCAAAGTTTGCTGAAATGCAGAAATACTCCTGCACCAGGTCCAGTGTGCATGTGTGCAAATGCCAATTTTGTGGACTGTTTAACAAAAAAAAAAATAAATGGCAAAACCTCATTCTTTTCTCATATATGCTCTTGGTCCTCTGGGTGGGAAATGTATAATAAAATGGAGGTGAGATGATGGCCAGCCTCAGAGCAAGGGGTCTTGTTGCTGCCCGTTCTGGTAGCGTGGTCTGTCCCTGCGGGGCTGGTGGAGCAGGAGGTGGGCATGTGCAAGAGAACTTGGATGAAGAGATGTGGGAGAGGTCTCCCAGAAAGTCAGGGATGACCAAAGCAGGGTTGGGTGACACCACACTGCCTAGCTTGGCCCAGCTGCAGAGCATGTGTGGAAATGAAGGTTGTTTCTACTGCTTCCATGCTACTACTAATTACCACATATATTGGTTGCTAATTTTGTACAAGCTTTTTATAGCATGTTAAGACAGTATGTTGGTAAAAAGCTAGCAGAAAAAGCCCACAGAAGACATATGAAAGGATAGTTTCCGCATTATATCATGGATCACATTAGCTTATTGCTTCCTTTAAGCTCTCCACACTTTTTTGGTGTGTTTTACTTTTTTATTAGGTGGTTTATCTCCAAAATGAATGTTTCATTCCATTTTTGTAACGTAAGATTTGTGCAAAACAAAATGTTCATCAGGTTGTCCTCATTGAAGATGGATACGTGTGTAGGAATGCAACATGCAATGGTCAGTCAATGGGAATTACTGACCCCAGACACTGCAGAAAGCAGCACTAGAGGCTGAATGAATTACTGAAACTGATAATACACAGAAACTGTATTAAAAGTCACGTGGATCACCAAAAATTGAAAAGCCACGTAAGGGGAGAGAGAAGGACTGAAATCTTTTTTTCTGTAGTCTCCATATAGGCCATAAACTGATTAGTTTATAAAGTTAAATAAAACATAATGGTTTTAGGCCAGCATTGTCTGTTCATTAGCAAAATCAGAGTGATTAGCAGGCTAATACTGACGGCTATTTGTTTCTGAAGTTAATTTTCTCTACTGAAAACTGATAGAAAATGCACGTAGTATCATAATTATCCTAATCCTGGCTAATTTATAAAATTTTCCACTAATTTTTCTGTATTTGATCTTCTGTGATAGGAATCCCCATCCTCAGAAGAACTGGCTTATCTTTTAAACAATCCAGGCTCTATTTTGTATAGTTCCTTTATGTATATGATTGTATTTACACAGCAGGTCAAAGGCAGTGCTTCCCAAGACCATTGTTGGCCCGGAACAATAAATATTAGACTTAATTTAAATGGGTCAGAGTTCATTCTCATCCATTGTCCATCTCTGTGGCAAAACCGTCTGGTCAGTCACTTAGTCGAGACAGAAGTAGTCAATGTCAACAAAGTGCTAATGAAAAAATGTGTGTTTGATGGAGCTTCTTCTAAGTCATGGCAAATCAATGTGTGATGTTATATACGTGTGTATGTGTCCTTCTGCTGATCTACAGGAAAAAAAAAAGTGGGGTTTTTTTGCAATTTACACTTTGTACCTAGGAATGTGGCTATCCAGTTAAATAGTGATGTACCTCTTGGTGGGATTGCTTTATTTCTTTTTTAATGTGATAAAGATATATTGCCCTTATTAATATTTCACACATTTTATAGGTAATACTACCTCTATGACTTCACGCTGCTCTTCCCAAATGGTCCCCAGGTTGTACTTGGGGAATGTTATTACAAGACTTTCTGTCTTGTGTTGTGAAAGGATGAGTTCCTGCCCCTGGCCGAGAGCAAGGGGGGATTGCACTGGAATTTCAGTCGCCCTTCTAGCAGCCGGCGGCACGGCTGCTCCCTTAAAGCTGCTAATTGTCACCCACGGGGTGACAGCAAACTGCTAAAATAAGGTAGGACAACTGGGTGGATTATGGATGTTACATAGGAAACACAGAAAGCCTTTATTTTGTGGTAGTTTATAGCTAGAGTTGCGTTAAAGCCATCGCAGGGAAAACCAGTTTGGGAAGGCACAAAATGTTTTCCAGCGACAGTTTGCCTAATATGTTGTGACTGGGCAAATTGCCTAGAGTTTGGAATTTTCTCCTTGGACGATGAGGGTAGGGTTTTTGCTCTCTTCCAGCATTTTGAGCTGACGTTTCCAAGGCACTTTACAGATATTACATGTATTGATGTCAAAATTTCCTGCATTATCATGTGCTGTATTTAACCATATAGCTAAGTCTTTTACAGGGAGAGAAACAAAAGCATGGGGAGATTAAAATGACCATTTTCAAACTCACTACCTAAGGGTTAGGCTTATAAACTCTATTTTTCTGTGTCTAAGCAGGCAGCCCAGTTCTCAGTGCTGCTCAGCAGCCTCCATTGACTGCAGAAATTATGGGGTGGCTAAGTTTGCCTCTTTTGTTTTCAGTGTTTCAGAATGTGCTCGGCTCCAGCTGTGATAGGTATTTTTTGGGTTATTTATGCCCAACAACAGTCATATGTTAATGACCCATCTGTGCTTTGAAGCCGACGTGTCTCTGAGGTGAACGGGATGAAGAAAGAGGCTGCTCGTTGTTAGTTGAGATTTCGTAAGGTTAAATGTGTGCCCGTTGTGTCAGAAAGAAACACAGGGATTCACCTTCATCCAGAGGCTGTTGTTGCTCACGTGGACCACGGTCCCTTTGGGGAGCATCCGCAGAGGGCTGTTGTGCAAGGACATGGCCAAACCCACAACACCAAAGGGTCCAGGTCTGAGAGACCTTGCTCTTACATCCGAGATGTACTAATTACTTTTGAATTATTACTTGGATATTCTCTAGTCACTAACAAGGCAGCCCTGTTGAATACAACCAAACTTGGTAAAAAAATGCTCTAATGATGGTATTTTAAGTGGAGTAGAGGGGAATTGCCTAAATGTTAAAGGAAAAAAAAAAATCCCAAACGCTTTTTGGGATTTGTATCAAAATTGAGTATAGTATATGCAAACTCATCCTTATTAGCTGAACACTGAAATCCTCCATTGGCCTGGATAATCACCTCCAAATGAGCTTCTCCTGTGAGATTATAAATGGATTTTACAACAGTTTTTAAGAGTGAAAGACCCTATCCCCTGGCTTTTTTTTGCGTTCTATGGCGCAAGTCCCTTGAGCTCAAGTTTTCAGAAGTTACCACCAAGTTTTTCCACGTGATCTGTTTTCTAGCGGAGCCGAGCATCCGACTCCTGCAGGGACTGTAACCGAGAGCTGCTGGGGTCAGGTCACTGGCAAAGGCAGCTCCTGCTGACTGGAGGCAGAAAACCCACAAAAGGGAAGGTGTTTCTAAAAATGTGGCTCTTCTACTTATGTTTTTTCGTCTGCAATCAAGGGATGCATTGGGTGCTTGCGGTGTTTGTGTGATTGACCGAATTAATAATGTAGAAATTGATTGAAATTGAAATTCTTAGAGAGAATGTGCATGTGAGAACAGAGTCTATGCCTCCCTTTGAAGACAAATGTCTTGGAGATCGCTGCATTTTAAATTAATGCCTTTTTCATCATTTGGCATGCTCCGAATTTCCAGCAAAGGTGAGTTTAATGTGTTAGGGCTGAGCTCGGAAGCTGCTGCTGGGAAATGCAGGATACATCTTACATAGCATCGATGGGCGCTGGATCTGGGCACGTGAAAACTGCTCTGCCCCACTCATTGAGTGCCTTTAAAAGACAGCAAAGCCCTGAAACTCCCAACATGAAAAGAAAAAAAAAGAATAATTGCCTTTTTCAGCGTTTATTAGTAGACCACGTTGTCTGTTCTATTGTAGCACATAAGTTGTGGACTCTGTTGAGCTCACATCCATCTTTGTTCTTGTGTGGGATCTCTCGAAATTAAAATCTCTTTAAATTACTTAGACCCAAACTGAGTAAGGGGCTCCATGGGACCCTCTCTTATCTTTTTTTCCCCCCAGTTCAGTTTGCACTCAGGTTTCTTTTGTTCTCTTGCTTTCTTAACTACATGTATCTTTTATTAGGAGGAATCCCGGTAGGACACAGGTAAACTGAGAACAAAGAATTCTGCAGCTCAGGGTATTTGACCCAGAAGCTTATTGATCTGTGGATGTGTCTGTTCATATCTGCTGCTCCTACAGGCAGGAATTTGCCCCAGCAAATTGGTGCTAACAGATGCAGTTGCCCAGGGTGCCCACTTTCACACACACATGTGCATTTATCCAGATGGTTTTTAACGTAAATCTGCAATGTTTAGGACAGGAATAGATTCCTTTTCGTGAAATTGCTACTGCCCGTTGGAATGTCACCCATGGATGAATTAGCAGGAGAAGGGAAGCAAATCTAACACACTCTTCCCATGCACACAAGTCCCTTGGGCATCGGCAGGAGTTGAGTGCAAGGTCTGGAGAACGTATATGACCCAAAACCTCATGATTGCATTACAGTAGTTGCCCGAGATGAGTGTGGCACTTACATTTCAGGGGTGGATTTACACAGGCTGAGACTCTGGTGCAAGGCAGAGCATTGCCACCGGTTTTAACAGGAGGAACACCAGCCTCTTGTATTCCTACACATGATGGTGTTCCATAGGAAAGCAATTTGAAAGTTGGGCACTCGGGACTGATGTATCAGTAGAAGGAATCAAAACACAATGTTGGTGCTTTTTGTCAGTAAAGAGTCCAGACTGGATTTCAAAGGAGTCTGCTTGCTCTGTAAACCCACACCTGATCCACCTTTGCATAATGCAGACTGAAATTGAGAGGTAGAACATTTAAATTTTACTAGACAGAGGTGTTGGGCTGTGATTGTTGCTTCATTCTGCAGGGGCAGCTTCTTTTCTTTGCAATGTCTTTGCCTCTCTCCTAAGATGACAAATTCAGCAGCCTCTTTAACATAATATTCTACTTTGAGTCATTGTTTCATGTTTGAGATGACAACTAAGTTGTTTTATCATTTGTGTATGTTTACCAATTCCAAAGAAAAAGGTGTTTATTACAAATAGCTATTCAGGTGCAGCTTAAAATCTTCAGACATGTTTGTTGTAGTGATGTATGGGGTGGTCGTTTCAGGGGACAGCACTGAAATGTTTAAAAAAAGAAAGTTTCAGGCATGTAGCTGGAATTATATTCGGTACTGACCTGTTATGGTTTATTAAAGTTCTGCACTTTAGCCTGGAGACATTTGCCAGTGCAAAAGTAATGGCTGCTTTAACATCCGTGTACAAAAGTGGAATTTAAGAGATTAACTTGCATTTGACCTACTTCAGCTCTCCTAGTAATGAGGGGTGCAGGGGCACAGAATTAATTTCTCTCAATTTGTGGCTCTCAGGGGTGCTGCTAAGTTTGAGAGTGCTTGAATTTTAAGAGTCTCCTGGTGTGCTGAGAAGGTTTTGTTACTGCACGGAGTTCTGTTAGCGGCAGGGACTGAAGTGCCAGTTTTATCTATTTGATTAATAGCCTGATTGAGTTCTAGTGTATCTTTGAAAGAAAAAAAACATATTTTCTCTCCCACTTGAGCAGCATTTTTTTCCCACATAGGCCGATCCTCCTCTCCCTCCCACCCAGTAACAGCAACTTGAAACATCCAGTGGACTGAGAAATGTCTTCTGGGCCCAACTTTTTAGTCTGCAGCTCTCGAGCTGGGTTTTACCTACCAGATCTTTCTCACCCTTGCAATAATCTGGGATTTATTGGGGATCTGCTGTACGTTTGTTGTGTGTGATATTAATGGGCTGCTTCTAGCAGGATATATCTCAGGGTTGGTATTATTTGGACTGATGCAGTTTTAAAAGCTAGCAAATGACTGGGCAATTATTACTCCAGTGCTGTGTCTTTACCGCAGTATTAATGCATCTAAAGAGATTTTTGGCAAAGCAATTTATACTCTCGTGAAATTGGCTGTAACTACTGAATGTACAACATTTCATTTTCTCCCTGAGTTTAAAAGGTCTGCTTTAGCTCCTTATCGATACACTTCATTCCTCCTCTTCCTTTTAAAAGAACCGCTGTGCGGTGGAAGATTTCTTTGTGCAGAATCAGTACCGACAGGACATGATTTATTCCCAGCTCACTGCAGTTTATCAAGGAAATAAACAGTGGAAGCAATAATGCACGTAGGTACCACGCTGTGTCAAATATGCATATTGGGGATAGGATGATAAAGATAAAAGATTTCTAAAGTTTTATAAATAATTTTTTATTGATTTCTCACATTATCGCATAGGAATATTGGCATTGAGAGTTTATCTTCACTAGAAAATTTTAAGTAACAGCTACTTCTGCTTCTCTGAGATCTCCAGTTAAATCATAGCCCAGAAGAGTCTGGAGGCTGCCTGTGGATATGTAAATGTTTACCAATAAGCACAGTATTAAGTATCTTCCACCTAACAGTAAAAATGCATATTAACTATTGCAAAATAAGACACGTATCTTTGTGTTCCATAATATATATGAAGAAACCAACAATTGTGCCAGAACCCATATCATGCACAGTGCACTTCTACAGAAATGTAGTTGCATTGTGTAACGTTTACCTATCAATTTAATAGAGACTAATTGTCCTGAGATTATTTTCTGGAAGTTCACAAAGCCTTTACCAGGTTTCATTGTCAGCTCCTCCTTCCAAAAACCTGCAATTACGGGAAAACATAGCTTCTCTTTGGATCTGTGATCTACCAACAAAATGGTATTAGCTGCTTATTTTCAGCAAGCCTGGACTGACCAGTTCCTTTACCTTAAGGAAACAGCTGATATTTTTATTTACAGGCTAAGGAAATGCAGATAAATTGGTAAAATAGGGAGGTTTTATACACAGAGCTCTTCCACAGGGCTTCCTGTAATGAGGTGCACACAGACGTACCTCGATGCAGTTGTTTTTGACATGGAACTGCTGTCAGAAAGTCCAGGATTTTCCTAGGTTTTAGGGGAGAAAAAAAAAAAGGAATATTTGACAATTCTGAAGTTTCACTGTTAAAACATAAACCCATATTTCTATCATGAGGTCTTAAAAAAAGTATCATGGCCACCCATTTCAACTCTGGAGAAGCAAACGTTGCTCTGATGTGCTTTCTTGATTTTGTGGAAATTCTTCAAGATTGTGTATTAAGGTTTGTTAAAAAAACTTGAAAACTTTTGATTTTAGATATTTCTTACTCTTCTTTTCATCCAGTGGAAAGCTTTAGCTGTTGCCACATATGCTTCAGTGAAAAGCAGCAGCACCAGTACCCGACCCACTGTACAGAGTTAATGTCCTGCAATCTTTGCCTGCTCCTGAGAGTCCGAAGGAGTTTCCAGCTCCACTTTTCCTAGCAGCTGCCAACGTTGTCAGCACTGATCTGTCAGAAAGGATTTTTCCTGGCAAAACTTTGAAGCTCCTTTCTGACATCCCCAACAAACTAATTGTTGTCTCCTGCCTCCGAGAGCCCTCTGAAGTCCCAACGAGTTAGTGTCTTCTCAAGAGATGAGAAAGGGGACTCACAAAATCAATTTATCAGGCTATTACGCATTGTCATCAGCCAAAACAAAAACCTGCTAAAGACAGGAGAAAAAGTAGAAGAAATGGGTCTCTGAGAAAAGGTTACAGAACATCCATCTTCTCTCCTCTTCTGATTGTTTCTTTTCTTTACCCATTTTCATACCCATTTCCCTCCACTAAAAGACACTTTATGACAAGCATTGTAATCTCTTTAGACCAGAGGGGAACCTCTTCTTTAGGACCGAATCTTTGCAAGGCGTGAGTGACAGCGGGAAGGGGTCCAATTGCCACCGAAGACACTAGGCAATAAATCATCCACCCTGGCATCAAGTGGCTGGACTAGTCCCCACTTCCTGATGGCCACCAGTGCCTGGCGGTGACAAAACAGCTATTGTCAGCGCCCAGCAGCCACATTCCCTCCTTCTCCCTGCCGAGATTTTAAGTTTACCTAAGGCATAAGAAAGATTATAGCATGGGGAAAGATAAAAAAAAAAGGGAAAGTCTGCCGTGGGTAGAAGGGACGAGGGAGAACGATGCTATCATCGTGTACTTTTGTGAGTCCAAACAATAGTAGCAACTGGAGAAGTGCCATCAGCTTTTTATTGGTAATTACTAAAATGCCTTTTTGAAACCCTCCAGCCCAGACAGTGATTTTTGTTTGCGTGTTTTTTAAGACTTTCCATTTCCAGGTGACCCCTGGTGCTGTGGTTACTCTTTAACCGAGGCAAGGCAGTGCTAGGAGGTGTGCGCTGTTATAAGCACAACAGCTCTTCACCAGACAGAACAATCTTAAGGAGGAAATACTGGATGGAAAAATAAGTGCTTGTCACCCAGATACAAAGATTGGAGCGTGTTTGGGATTCTTTCAGGCCAAACCCAAAGATCTTTTGCATTGTCAAGTTATCGCATCAAATACCATCATGATTTTTTTTATCATTTACAACTAAGTTGCCATAAAGGAAGCTAAAAAAATGCATTAGGGTTGCTCCACCAAGAGGCTTGTGCACTGCTACTGCATAAAAGACGTTTCTAGATAAGTTGTAATCAGCTAGGAGTTATATATTAACTGATGAATTATGGTGAAGAGAGGAATAAAAGACTGTAGTGGGATGAGTCTTTAAATCTGAAACCCCTCAGAAGGTCACCAAAGGATAAGAGTAGCAGAATATTTATCACTGCTGCAGTTTTATCCTTATTGATTTTCCCCTCGGTGTCATTAGGGTGTTTCCTTTAGACAAACGAGCTTGAGAACACTAACCATTTATTAATTATTGTTGATGCTGGGAAAAAAATGACCCATTCCCTCCAGAATACCCCTCAACTTTAGTGCACTTGCTAAATGTAATGCAAGAGAGGAACTTGACTCTGGAAATTTAAACAATGAATTAGTTAACGTGCCATTGACTCCTCTATTCTGTTGTGGTAAGTGGAAATCTATGTGCATTTGTTTCCCAATGTGCTGTTGTTCCCTATGTCCAGCGCCCCAGTTCTCAATTATAAGAACCATTTTGGGGTATGAGAATGCAATAGATATTAAAAAAAAATAAATGTCTGGAGCTCTGTAGTCAGGCAGACATGCCTTTCATTATCATAAGAAATATAGAGATTATATCATCCTTCCAAATATCGACTAGCCCAGGGGTGAATAGTTTTTGTTTGAGTGAGTGAGTAAAACATCATTAGTTTTTTCATGATCACCATGGGAAAAGCTGACAAGTAGATTTTTCTGTTGGCTGGTATATTTTCGTGGCAATTTTGTGAGGCTGTGTTATACGGTTCTGCATATAATGAAACTCCTTCGTAGTTTAGTAAAGAGGAAAAATATTATTCCTTTTCTTTTTAACTGTAAATTGATTAGGCTGCACTGAACTAGCAGAAGTAACCAGGACACTCTGTTTTAACATTTTGAATTATTTAATGAAAAGCCTTTAAGGTCTTTGGATTCACAGTCAAATTGCTACAGAGAGTAAATGAGATGAAGGTTTTTCTAGGCTCCATGACAGTTCTATCTCATTTCATCATCTTAACTAAAAAATAATCCTATCTAACTTGAAATCCACAGCAGCTGTAAGTAGAAAATAAATCCAAACCGCAGCTCAGACTTGTAACCTAACAGCTATCATAAATAATCAGAACCTATTTGAAGGTGGAAGATGGGACATTAGAAGCTATTTACACTACTAGAGTGATGCCATTGATCAGTAACAGCAACCCGTAGATAAGACTCATATGATGTCATGGTTATTTATGATGGGAATTGACAGTAAAGCTACTATAGAACTTTCTTCCCGACAGCTTCATTCATTTCTGTTTGTGATGCATTTTGCTGTTAAAGAAGCAATCAATAGCAAAATTGTGGTGATAAAAGTTATTACTGGTTAAATCTATGAAAAATGTGCCTGTGTGTGTATACATATATAATGCCAACTATGAGAACATTAAAAAATTAGGTCATCAGAATTTAGTTAATATTTTTTCTTACCAATGTACAGTAAAGCTGTTTTATGTTCTTTAATGGTGAACAAGTACTACAGTCTGATTTGTTTTCTAATCTCATCAAACTTATTGTGACCACGAGAAATGCAGTGTTGTGAAGATCTAATATAACGTTATGGGTTCTCTGCAGTAAGCCAGACGGCTCACAGTGCATTGGGGCAGGTCAAAGAGGAAGAGAAAAAAGCCCTTTCAGACCAGTTATCAGACCTTGGAATCTGCTGTGCAGGAAACACGTGTGTCCAGCAGTAGGTGTTTGCATCCAGCAATTAAGAGGCTTTAGCAGCAAGCAAAGTTTGCTGAAATGCAGAAATACTCCTGCACCAGGTCCAGTGTGCATGTGTGCAAATGCCAATTTTGTGGACTGTTTAACAAAAAAAAAATAAATGGCAAAACCTCATTCTTTTCTCATATATGCTCTTGGTCCTCTGGGTGGGAAATGTATAATAAAATGGAGGTGAGATGATGGCCAGCCTCAGAGCAAGGGGTCTTGTTGCTGCCCGTTCTGGTAGCATGGTCTGTCCCTGCGGGGCTGGTGGAGCAGGAGGTGGGCATGTGCAAGAGAACTTGGATGAAGAGATGTGGGAGAGGTCTCCCAGAAAGTCAGGGATGACCAAAGCAGGGTTGGGTGACACCACACTGCCTAGCTTGGCCCAGCTGCAGAGCATGTGTGGAAATGAAGGTTGTTTCTACTGCTTCCATGCTACTACTAATTACCACATATATTGGTTGCTAATTTTGTACAAGCTTTTTATAGCATGTTAAGACAGTATGTTGGTAAAAAGCTAGCAGAAAAAGCCCACAGAAGACATATGAAAGGATAGTTTCCGCATTATATCATGGATCACATTAGCTTATTGCTTCCTTTAAGCTCTCCACACTTTTTTGGTGTGTTTTACTTTTTTATTAGGTGGTTTATCTCCAAAATGAATGTTTCATTCCATTTTTGTAACGTAAGATTTGTGCAAAACAAAATGTTCATCAGGTTGTCCTCATTGAAGATGGATACGTGTGTAGGAATGCAACATGCAATGGTCAGTCAATGGGAATTACTGACCCCAGACACTGCAGAAAGCAGCACTAGAGGCTGAATGAATTACTGAAACTGATAATACACAGAAACTGTATTAAAAGTCACGTGGATCACCAAAAATTGAAAAGCCACGTAAGGGGAGAGAGAAGGACTGAAATCTTTTTTTCTGTAGTCTCCATATAGGCCATAAACTGATTAGTTTATAAAGTTAAATAAAACATAATGGTTTTAGGCCAGCATTGTCTGTTCATTAGCAAAATCAGAGTGATTAGCAGGCTAATACTGACGGCTATTTGTTTCTGAAGTTAATTTTCTCTACTGAAAACTGATAGAAAATGCACGTAGTATCATAATTATCCTAATCCTGGCTAATTTATAAAATTTTCCACTAATTTTTCTGTATTTGATCTTCTGTGATAGGAATCCCCATCCTCAGAAGAACTGGCTTATCTTTTAAACAATCCAGGCTCTATTTTGTATAGTTCCTTTATGTATATGATTGTATTTACACAGCAGGTCAAAGGCAGTGCTTCCCAAGACCATTGTTGGCCCGGAACAATAAATATTAGACTTAATTTAAATGGGTCAGAGTTCATTCTCATCCACTGTCCATCTCTGTGGCAAAACCGTCTGGTCAGTCACTTAGTCGAGACAGAAGTAGTCAATGTCAACAAAGTGCTAATGAAAAAATGTGTGTTTGATGGAGCTTCTTCTAAGTCATGGCAAATCAATGTGTGATGTTATATACATGTGTATGTGTCCTTCTGCTGATCTACAGGAAAAAAAAAAGTGGTTTTTTTTTGTGATTTACACTTTGTGCCTAGGAATGTGGCTATCCAGTTAAATAGTGATGTACCTCTTGGTGGGATTGCTTTATTTCTTTTTTAATGTGATAAAGATATATTGCCCTTATTAATATTTCACACATTTTATAGGTAATACTACCTCTATGACTTCACGCTGCTCTTCCCAAATGGTCCCCAGGTTGTACTTGGGGAATGTTATTACAAGACTTTCTGTCTTGTGTTGTGAAAGGATGAGTTCCTGCCCCTGGCCGAGAGCAAGGGGGGATTGCACTGGAATTTCAGTCGCCCTTCTAGCAGCCGGCGGCACGGCTGCTCCCTTAAAGCTGCTAATTGTCACCCACGGGGTGACAGCAAACTGCTAAAATAAGGTAGGACAACTGGGTGGATTATGGATGTTACATAGGAAACACAGAAAGCCTTTATTTTGTGGTAGTTTATAGCTAGAGTTGCGTTAAAGCCATCGCAGGGAAAACCAGTTTGGGAAGGCACAAAATGTTTTCCAGCGACAGTTTGCCTAATATGTTGTGACTGGGCAAATTGCCTAGAGTTTGGAATTTTCTCCTTGGACGATGAGGGTAGGGTTTTTGCTCTCTTCCAGCATTTTGAGCTGACGTTTCCAAGGCACTTTACAGATATTACATGTATTGATGTCAAAATTTCCTGCATTATCATGTGCTGTATTTAACCATATAGCTAAGTCTTTTACAGGGAGAGAAACAAAAGCATGGGGAGATTAAAATGACCATTTTCAAACTCACTACCTAAGGGTTAGGCTTATAAACTCTATTTTTCTGTGTCTAAGCAGGCAGCCCAGTTCTCAGTGCTGCTCAGCAGCCTCCATTGACTGCAGAAATTATGGGGTGGCTAAGTTTGCCTCTTTTGTTTTCAGTGTTTCAGAATGTGCTCGGCTCCAGCTGTGATAGGTATTTTTTGGGTTATTTATGCCCAACAACAGTCATATGTTAATGACCCATCTGTGCTTTGAAGCCGACGTGTCTCTGAGGTGAACGGGATGAAGAAAGAGGCTGCTCGTTGTTAGTTGAGATTTCGTAAGGTTAAATGTGTGCCCGTTGTGTCAGAAAGAAACACAGGGATTCACCTTCATCCAGAGGCTGTTGTTGCTCACGTGGACCACGGTCCCTTTGGGGAGCATCCACAGAGGGCTGTTGTGCAAGGACATGGCCAAACCCACAACACCAAAGGGTCCAGGTCTGAGAGACCTTGCTCTTACATCCGAGATGTACTAATTACTTTTGAATTATTACTTGGATATTCTCTAGTCACTAACAAGGCAGCCCTGTTGAATACAACCAAACTTGGTAAAAAAATGCTCTAATGATGGTATTTTAAGTGGAGTAGAGGGGAATTGCCTAAATGTTAAAGGAAAAAAAAAAATCCCAAACGCTTTTTGGGATTTGTATCAAAATTGAGTATAGTATATGCAAACTCATCCTTATTAGCTGAACACTGAAATCCTCCATTGGCCTGGATAATCACCTCCAAATGAGCTTCTCCTGTGAGATTATAAATGGATTTTACAACAGTTTTTAAGAGTGAAAGACCCTATCCCCTGGCTTTTTTTTGCGTTCTATGGCGCAAGTCCCTTGAGCTCAAGTTTTCAGAAGTTACCACCAAGTTTTTCCACGTGATCTGTTTTCTAGCGGAGCCGAGCATCCGACTCCTGCAGGGACTGTAACCGAGAGCTGCTGGGGTCAGGTCACTGGCAAAGGCAGCTCCTGCTGACTGGAGGCAGAAAACCCACAAAAGGGAAGGTGTTTCTAAAAATGTGGCTCTTCTACATATGTTTTTTCGTCTGCAATCAAGGGATGCATTGGGTGCTTGCGGTGTTTGTGTGATTGACCGAATTAATAATGTAGAAATTGATTGAAATTGAAATTCTTAGAGAGAATGTGCATGTGAGAACAGAGTCTATGCCTCCCTTTGAAGACAAATGTCTTGGAGATCGCTGCATTTTAAATTAATGCCTTTTTCATCATTTGGCATGCTCCGAATTTCCAGCAAAGGTGAGTTTAATGTGTTAGGGCTGAGCTCGGAAGCTGCTGCTGGGAAATGCAGGATACATCTTACATAGCATCGATGGGCGCTGGATCTGGGCACGTGAAAACTGCTCTGCCCCACTCATTGAGTGCCTTTAAAAGACAGCAAAGCCCTGAAACTCCCAACATGAAAAGAAAAAAAAAGAATAATTGCCTTTTTCAGCGTTTATTAGTAGACCACGTTGTCTGTTCTATTGTAGCACATAAGTTGTGGACTCTGTTGAGCTCACATCCATCTTTGTTCTTGTGTGGGATCTCTCGAAATTAAAATCTCTTTAAATTACTTAGACCCAAACTGAGTAAGGGGCTCCATGGGACCCTCTCTTATCTTTTTTTCCCCCCAGTTCAGTTTGCACTCAGGTTTCTTTTGTTCTCTTGCTTTCTTAACTACATGTATCTTTTATTAGGAGGAATCCCGGTAGGACACAGGTAAACTGAGAACAAAGAATTCTGCAGCTCAGGGTATTTGACCCAGAAGCTTATTGATCTGTGGATGTGTCTGTTCATATCTGCTGCTCCTACAGGCAGGAATTTGCCCCAGCAAATTGGTGCTAACAGATGCAGTTGCCCAGGGTGCCCACTTTCACACACACATGTGCATTTATCCAGATGTTCGAAACACCTATTTCTTTTAACAGCGTGTCAAGGAATTATTATGATGCATTTTGACACACTGGGAAAGGGGAATTGTTTCATATGTGAAAAATCAGGAGGGGAAAAATCCCCCAAACCTGCTGCATTTGCATTTTGACACACTGGGAAAGGGGAATTGTTTCATATGTGAAAAATCAGGAGGGGAAAAAAATCCCCCAAACCTGCTGCCTGCAGGATTTTTGCCATCAGGCAGCTACTGCTGAACTTGAGCTTGGGATGGTTCCACTGATTTCCCGGGAGTCATTGCAGATATGGATTTGTGTATTTGCTCTCCGTTTGTGGATGGGCTGTCACTGCAGCCCAGGTGGAGATTCAGACCCTCCTTTGCTCAGATACTCCTGCCCCCAGAAGATCCTGCAATACTCTCTCAACAGCAGAGCTCAGCCCGTGTCACACTGAAAGGATGATGACTATATAAATGGGGCAGGAAGAAGTTAGACATGAAACTGAGGACAAAAACTGGATTTTTCAGACTTTTGTTTTCACGTGAGAAAGAGGAAAAGAACTTACAAAGAACTGAACAGCACCTGCTGAGAATGCTGACAGCTGATCGTGTACCCAGATAAAGTGATAATAGGTAAATGCTGGAAAAAAAATAGTTGGAGGAGCCTGTTTTGGAGCTAGTCCTTGCTTGGAAACTGTGTGTTGTGAAGGCAGAAGGAGCTGGCTTGTGGAATACTCCTCCTAGGGGCTGCTGGAGCCTATGCACCAGCCATCTCCTCTGGAGACCATCACAGCACCTTCCTTCTGCAGGAGCTGCTGCACCTGCCTGGAAACCGGACTTAGGGACAGTAAAGATGATAATTAACATAAAGCTTAATGAAAGTGGTGGCCATTCAAGCAAGTGCAGGATTGCCAAACACTGCGTCTGTGTCTGAGCCCCACAAAACAACAGCACCTAAAGGAACTTGAAGTGATTTTTAATTCTTCTTGTTGTGCTCTTGGAGACTAGACACCAATATTGGTCCCTTGCACCATTTCCCTCACCCTTTTCCCCCTGCCTCAGACTGCAGTAACCTCTTCATATTCATATTTCCAAGTTTCTAACTCGGAACACTGACTTTTTTTCTAATCCTCCTCATTTGTCCTAAATTGCAAAAATTTAGAGATTAGGAAGAATGCAAAAATTTTCCTATAGGAGATACAAGCGTGAAAAAATGTGGGTTAAGTTGGAGTCCTACCAACCTTGATTGTGTCTTTTTTAGATGCATTTTAAGCCATCTCTACAGTTTGTGTAAATTACACACACAATATGGGTGCACGAATACATTAAATATGCTTTCATAGGTTTGCCTGTCATATCATAAAAGCAGCAATAAAATACTGAGAGTATATTATACTTATTAATGTACATTTGTAATATACAATCATTAATCACAAAGTACTAATAACAGACTTTTTTATCGTATTGAGGCAAAACTTGCCAGCTTTGACTGTTATGGCTGACTTTACAACTACCTGCCTGTCAGCTTTAAACACGGTGGAGGGAATATTTCACAGGCAAAATGCAAGGTCCCTAAAACATCTGGTTGTAAACCTGCAGTAGGGTCTGAAGCAATAATAAAGCTTGTGATGGATGAGTCACGTGAAGCTTCCTTCACCAAAAAGCTGTTGCATTTCAGGCTTATTCTTCTCTAATAATAGACTTTCAGGACTTGGACAATAGCCGGAGCTTTCCCCTTATTCTCGGGGGGTGAATGGCAGCTCTGGGCAAGGGACAGCTCTCTGATGGGGCACAGGAGACATCCTGCTTTCCCAGCCCTGTGGGATGGGAGGTGTCCTTGGCTCTGTGCTCGGTGCATGGCTCTTCTCATGGTGCTAGGTGAGGCTTGTGCAGGAGCAGAAAGTCCTCCTCCAGCTCCTCCCCTACCTGCCTGCCCTTTGCATCTTCTAAAGGTGTAAGAGGACACAGACCTGCCCTACAACTTGGTGGTTGCTGCTCTTGCAACATGTTTTGCCTCCTTTTTGTCCTCAAGGATGACCACGGTGCTGGAAGGTGGATGAGGATTTTCCCTTGGGTGCCACCAAACCCCTGGTGGGATCAGTCCCCAGAGCTGCAGGCTTTGGATTTGTAGTTAAGTTGCTGATGAACTGCCTTGTTAACTCAGATACCATTTCCCTCTAATTGGCCTTTGATTCACAGGATTTTTGTCCATTTGACAAACAGATTCTGTGAAAACACCTCAAGGAACCCATTTACAGCCAAGTGGAGAGTTTTCCCACAGCCATATGTTTCCTATGTAAATGTATGTGGTGACCTTGGAGCCATCTAAATCCCTGTGCACATCTCACTTGCTCACTGGTGCTTGCTTTTTTTTTTTTGGTGAATCAGAAGAAAAATCAAAAGCCTCTTTGAGGATTACTGAAAAGGAATTCCACATGTGTTAGTGTGTGTGTGCACAGGCCATTTATTTTAGAGCACAATCTCACTAAAATCAAATGGATATAATCTGAACATGCTTTTAAAAGATTAAAACCCCAAAAGATGAAACTGGAAAGCCTTTTGAGTTTTTATAGGAGACAAACAATTTATGTGGTCCATCATGTGCATTTTCAGACCAGCCCTGTTAGAGCAGGCTTTCAGAGCAAGAGGAGAGAAGTGGAGTTTCATCACGAACTGTAGACCTTGACAGGCCATTGCTTTCTGGGAAGGTGCACAGTGTCCTTGAGCTCCACTAGTGACTGGATCCTGGAGGCTCAGTTCCACCAGTCTTGACTCAGAAGATGTGTTTTGGCCTCAAAACCCTATAGGAGCTCCAGAAATTCTCTTGTAGCTACAAATTCTCCCGAGGTCTTCTGCACAATATTAAAGAGAGAGCAGCTGGAGAGACACTCTCACTTCTTTTATTAGGGGAAAAAGCCCTGCCTCTCATCATGTTCCTGGTCCTTATCTTAACAATTCCCCAGTAAATTTAGAAATTGAGGGAGGTGCTTTAGTGACAGACTTAAAGACTGAATCCTCTGTCCTCAGAAAAGATACAAATCAAGGTCATGCCCTTTCTCTTGTGCTCTCCCAAAGGTGCTTAAAATTTTGTTTGTCTTGATACTTTAAATTACATCTTCACTAAGAAGGGGTAGCCTTCATTCAGTGCAGATGTGCCACTGAGGTGGACTAGATGGGACTGGCAGGTAATAGGTAGAAACATTTCACTTGTAGATAATATCCATCGTTTCCCATATAGAGTGTAAATTAAATTTGCAGAATAAAGTCTGCAGTTTCAGAATATACTATGTATAATGCATATATTATGCATCTTGCCTCTAGAACAAGGGAAACATTAATGTTCTGTATCTGTCTCTCTTTTTTGTGTACTTAGGTGTAAGTATAGTGGCTTTTACATCCCAAGATCAGTAGTATGACAGGGAAAACACTTAAAAAAAAAGTTGTAATCCATTGCACAGCAGCTACAAGCATCCACTGCATCCCAAAGGCTGTAGTTATTTCTTCTATTGTGTTCATGTCTCTCTGTGCATGCATACTTAAATACATGGGTAGGATATATATTTCACAAACCTGTATGTGCATGGCTGGAAGTGCTCTCGTTCATGCCCATGGATTTCCCCGTTCCCCTGTGGTGAATGAGTGATTTGGAGTCTGGGCTCTGCAGAAGGACAGGCTGGGGCAGCATCCTAAAAGAGTTACCTGGAGTATTTTAATTTTTTTTTTTTTTTGGAAGATCACTTTAGGACCATTTTCAGGCTCCGTACTTCTGTTTTGCAGTCTCATTAGCTTTCATGGCTTGATTTCAGTGATGTGTCTACATGACATTTATTTGGTTTATGAATTGAGGTTTTAATTCACTTATTTTGCTTTTAGCGAGTGAGTGGATCCATGCTGTAAAGTTTTAAGACTTGCTCTTGAAACACTATCTTCTTGGCTAATAAACTGAGATGATGACAAGATCTGTAGTGAATATTCAAATAAATGTGATTACTTCATTTCATGTCAACAGAGGAGGTGAAAAGTGCAGCTCAACTGGCTCAGTAAGATGGGAAGGAGGGGCTGGGAAAAAGCAAGAGACAACAAAGAGATAGTTTGTAAGATTTAGTGGCTTTTTTCAGCAGGGGTGTTGAGAAGTCAGTGTTGCAAAGTTCAGCAGGGTCAAGCAAAGTGCAGAAACTTTCTTATATTCATTGAGAAAAGCTTGATACATTGCTTCCAAAATTCAAACGACAGGGAAAAAAGTAGATGGACAGATGATGTGCTACTTTTACCCAGTCTAAACAGACTGAAGTTTGCTCTGAGCATATATTATCTTTTTTTTATATCAGAAGGTAGAAAGTCCACTGTCTTTCACAAACTATAGCTGTGATAAGACTGTCTTTCAGGAAATCATAAAAGACCATTACACCAGTGATGGTGTTTCCTGGCTTGAAGATTGAACTGACCTAGAAAAGCAAACTTATCTAAACGAACTTTTCGACCTGCATATTTGTTAATAATAAAATAATAATTTTCAAAGGCAGTTTGGACAAAACTTGGTCTGGATTATTTGCGTGCCGGCAATCAGCTGTACAGCGTGCAGACCAAATTTGCTCTTCTGGCACAGAAACGCAGAGTCACCTCCAGGAAGGTGATGTTCCTGGGAAATGCAGGCCTTTATTTGGTTTATCTGTAGACGGTACACAGTGTTTCCCAACTAAAGTGGCGATGCTGTTGATGTGGAGCAATAAGATGGTGTTTACACAGATAAAGCCTTTGTCTCAGGTGAAAATGGCAATGTGGGTCTGTTCCATTACCTTTGGTTTGATTCCAGGGTGTCCTTGGGAGCGTCTCCATGCAGACTTCCATATGCTGACTCACCCCGGGTCATAATCTGGCTTCAAAACTTAGAAAAATATAATCTCTTTAAATAGCAGTGTTTGTGGTGTTGCTAAGTATGTGAGATCCTCCCAGCCGTATGGAGTTTTATGTGTATTGTAATTTCACAGTGTGTTTAGAGATGGGTACCCTACTCTGCAAAACAACTGGGTTGTCACCACCCATATTTGCCCTTGAAAATCTGCCGTTGGCCGTCAAGGAAGAGGTGGTTAAAGTGCATTAGACATTTTCTACCGACAGAGGTGTCTTGCTCCAAATGCAGGCAGTAGGAATAGTCTCAATTATGTCAAAAAGACAGGAAGGTACATCTAGCTGTGGGAAGAAAAAACATTCATTATCAAAAAGGAGCATGTTATCTGTAGAAAGTACTGCAGCCAGTTCAATACTGATAATGGAATTGCATACTTTCCCCTGGTAATTTTGCATAGAGAGGTGTATGGGACCTGGGAATCAAGGACACTCCTGCAGTCGTAGTGCATTATAATGCATAAAAGCATAAATTCACTTAAAACTTTATCAAACCCATGTTTTCCCCCATTTTAAGCCTGTTTTGTATAGATGCCTTGGACTGTATATATGGTCTATTTGGATGGGTCCTTGCAAGGTTGCTCACGCTGGACCTTACACTGCAGGTGTCCCTGGAGCACGTGGAGAGGGTGTGCAGTGCCACGCTGGTCTTACATGCTCCTGGCTGCTTTCTTCCTCATGATTTTGGAGGATCAGAAGAGCCCTAAGGTGTGAGGTGACTGACAGCTTCATAGCGGTGAAGTGAAGAGAGAGGTGCAGCACATGGGGAATTTTGGAAAGGCGAAAGCCCAGTAGCAGAAATTCTGTCTCTTCCTTGGAAAAATCTTATGGGCTGACATGTAGTTCCAGGTGAGGCTTCACTAGTAAGGAACCAACAGGAATGAGATCAGTTATTGGCCTTGTCTGTACTGCTAAACTGTCTGAGCTTCAGATTTGTAGGAGTTCAAAGGGAAGAGGTAACAGAATTGTCCCACAGAGACCCTACACATATCCATTTGTGCAAGGTTAAATTTTAGGAATTGCTGAAAAAACTTCTTTCTCCAGCCTGTTCCCTTGATTTCTTTTTGGAGGGATTCATCATTGTGGACTTGCAGGAGCTTTTGAGGCTGGAAAAGGAGGTTGACTCAAGGGACTAAGATGCCTCCTTCCTGCAGGTTTCTGTGCTCACTGGGTTTTCTGTGCCTGTGTGTGCTCCAGTGTCTCCCAGTCTAAACGAGGATCATCATTCTTACCTGTCTTACTGGATGCTGCATTGCTAAAATCATTAGTATCTCTGTGGAGCTCTGCAATCTTTGTGTTCGCTGTCCCACTTGTGCAAAACCATAATTTCTCTGATCTCCCACTGTGGGAATGTACACAACCTCAACTTCCAGACCTTGAGCTTAGATCATTTCTTCCAGACACATGATGTAAAGGGTTTTTAAAATACTCGTCCAACCAGCAAATCAGTTGATGAGATTTGTTATCAAATTTATTTGGAAAAATATTTCTCTGGCTTCGGGCTACACATGGAAGGTGTTATCCTGGAAAGAGGCATTGTCAGAAAGTCATAAGCAAGAGAATATAGAAGGCTACTGTTAATAAAAGCTGTCATGAAATGCTGGCTATAGTGGTTGATGACCAACATAATAAACTCCTCTCTTCTTCCTCACCCCGGGAAAAGCTAATTTGTGGTATCAGTGCTGCTGTGTTGTACTGTTATTCTCTCAGGAGCTGCGATGGCCCCGGAGAGGGGCACAGCACAGAGGTAGTTAGGCAGCATTCGGACATTAAACGGAATATAGTCTGTTCTGAGGGCAGGTGATAGAGGACTTACCCTTAAAAGTATTTTTATACCACAGTGGTTATGCTTCACACTTGCCAAGTGGATTTAGAGATGGGATGATACTAAGTGGATTGAGAAAAGATTGTGAGACAACATTATAATTCAGAAACCAGATAGCTGCCCTGAGCAGAAGAAAGGCTTGTAATATCAAACAAGAACTTCACGTGGAAATAAAACCAGTGTTTGGCATACAAAACCTTCCAAACAGCACTAAAGATTCAGGGTAACTGTTTGTTTGGGTTTTTTTGGCCAGTCTGTTAATTCCACTTAAGAAAGGAGACCAAAAAGGCACTGAACACCAGAGCGAGGGGTTTGCATTGCCTTATCTATTTTTCTTAAAGCAACTGTTACCTTTTCTCTTGCGAAACAAAATTTATCTCAAGACATATTAAGATGAGAAGCAGATAGTCCAGTCTTAAGTTATATATTAACCAATAGACTACAACACGTTTTATTTTTGCTTGAGAAATTTAATCTTTTATTTTTGTTATCATTTTACCTATAAAAATAAGATTTCCTCAAGATCCTTGTGGTTTGACCAGGGTGTATCTGTTTCCTTCACATCCTCATTTATGAAGCCTCTCATGAGACTTTTAGGACTGGGAAACTTGTCTCGGTGATGAATAAGCTTCAAAGATTCAGTTTGGGTTCTTTTCTGGCTGACCACTGAGAGTATGATGGCCTACCCTGAAATTACTTGCCAAATCAGCAAAATTGCATTGTAAATTCAATAATTTAGAGAAAGAGTTTAATAAATGAATTTGCAACCGAGTCTATTCAAAGGAACAAGAGAATTCCCCCTTAGTTAAACTCATCTCTTCAATTTTCCCAATATTTCAGGATTTCTTGGTTGGCTGTATGTTAGGTCCCAGTTCAGCACTGTGATGTTGAAGCAAAAGGTGATGAGAAGCAATAGGCTTTCTCATGAGATTTTGGGACTTTCTGGCTCTGTCAGAAATGTTATACAACTTTTTAAATAGCTTTCTGGCACTTTCTGTCCAAATCCAGGCTGGAGCTGGAGGTGCAAAACCACTTACTCCAATGTCTGGAATGACACAGAACCACAGTTCAACCGATCAAAGAGTTGCTTGAAGGTTCATGGTCACAGCAGAGCATTTCTCAGTTTGGGCAGCCTCTCTGGGACCCAGCACAGCCTGGTCAGGGGGACTCTCTGGGACCCAGCACAGCCTGGTCAGGGTGATTTTTTTTTTTCTGTAGTTTTGCAGAATATTGCTGAAGCTGGTTTCTGAGTGGATGAACTCCGGAGAGTCCACACCAATTCTAGCATCCAACCAGAGAGAACGTAAAGAGTTCAAATTCAAAATATCAGATGGTTTCACCAAAGTGTCCAAGAGAGATCTATGGACCTCAGGGTGGCTGCAGAAAATGGCTGTGAGGAAATACTCAATAACAGAGATGACTGAGAAGGTTTCAGCCTTATTAGAAGGCTTTAGAGAAGAGGGTGTGGGATGGGCTCCATCATCTGCTGGGAGCAGGCTTCTTTGAAGGTTGTTCCCAAGCTGTTCCTAAGAAAAGATTTATGTGAGGGTTGGTTTTGCTCAAAATAAAGTTTAGTTGAATAGTTAATACTATAGTACTGTGATACAATAGTAGTAATGATGGTACAATCATAGCAGTGAGAAGTCAGTTGAGCGGGCCACTCCATTTTCTTCTGACAGTTTACAGCTACTATAGGAACTACTCTAAAATTCCACTTTTCACTTACAATTACCACCCTGACTGGGCTTTTTTTTTTATGAGCCCAGCACAGTGATCGAATCGCACAGCTCTGCTGTCTAAACCTCAGCGTTTAGGCTGCTTTAACATAATCCCTTTTGCTTTTGAATTTGAAAAATCAAAAGGGAAGTTTTGAAATGCTGCGCCTTGCTCTAAGACAGCAATTCAGGGGAAATTTTTATTCTCGCTAATGTACAGAATAAATGCTTTTGAAGCATGGGCTTGTTCTTCCCATTTACAAACAAGCAAAACAGATGATCGTTTTAACAGTATTGAGTAACTCTAAACACAAGGTGATTATTTCTGCAGTTTATTTTTTCACCATGCGGATGTTAAGGGTTAACAGTTCCCCAGCATATAACTGACAGTGGTAATATTCTCTTTAGTCCAAAGCGGAAGAAGAGGGGAGTTGCTTGTTGTTATAAAAGCAGGGAATTTCTGGATCTTAGTAAAATAAACCAAGACTTTGTTTCTTGAAGTAATTATTCTCTGGAGAGAGAATAGGAAAGATGGAGGCAATTAGGAGTGACCTTGCATCACTGAATTGTTGAGAACTTCTGGATCAGTGGCTGATATTTTCATAACTCCATTTAAGCAAAGGTTTTTTAAGCTGTTCTTGCCGCTGCTAGAGAAAACAGAGCGTTTAATGGCTGGTCCAAAGCCCAGTGATGTTAAGGGTCTCACCATATGCTTGGGTGGGGTGAAGTTGGGAGGAACACAAGGAGGTTGGGATGAGCACAGGAGTGGCTCCCAGAGCACAGGGGACACAGTTGCCCCATGGGGCTGGGGAGACTGAGCTTCTATGGGGTTCTGTCCTGCATGGGGCACATGCTTTTGGGCCCTTATCCCACCCCAGGCTCTTCTAAGGTGAAGCCATGCAGGTCATTACGTCCCTTGGGTGGCCGGGGTCACCACGTTTACTGGAACAGCGCGGAGAAACAAACCTGGGAACACTTTTAGGTAACCTCCACCTAACCCCTTTTAAGTAGAGATTTGCGTTCTGGTGGTTTTTTTCCTTCTGAAAACTGTCTTTTGAGTGTTATCATTTAAAAAGCGTGTTTAACTTTTATGTGTGAAGTTGGCAATGAATTACTATAAAGCAAATAAAACTGTCCTAGCAGCCTGAAAGTGGTGATATAGCAGATAGCATTCACACCCTCATCTTTGTATTCCCCTCCTTCAAGGATATCAGTAGGCAAACAAGGCTGAGTCTCTAATATGTTTAATAAAGGAGCAATTTCTTAAGTTTCCTGACCCAGCTGTGGGAAAGGTAACGCACTCATCCCATTGCTCTGCCCCAGACTGATCCTGTCCCCTGGGCATGGAAGGATGCAACAGCTCTCAACCTGAGTTCCCTGGAAGCCAGGTTTTGGCTCACTTCTTCTCCCTTTCCTTTCTCTGGGGACTGATGAATAAATAGGCTCCAAAATAAGCAAGCCCTAGCCCAGCAGTACGAGCAGCTTCAGCCACGCAGACATACTTTTCCCCAATGTGTTTCTCAACTACTGTCACTTTTGTAATCTGATATTATCAGAGCCCAGCAGAGGCACATGAAAATTGTTTCCCTGGATGGCAGATGCGTGTAGGGACCTATCTCCGTGTCGCATACCGCTGCAGAGGAGGTTACTGTGAAAAAAAGGCATGCAAATTTTTGTCATAGCTTTCACGTTGTTTGGTTTGTTTGATGTTCTAGCTCTGGCAGACTGCAGAAAACTGTTGTTTTTTTCATAGAGGCCATCACCTTTTGAATGATATAAAGGAGTTGCTCTGTTCTTCGGAGTTGTTTTTCTGCTATATATTTACTTAACAATTTCATTTTCTGAGTAGTTGCTGAAAGAACAGGAGTTTGTAAATTATACAATACTAAGCGGTGGATACTGTCCATGGCTTTAAGCCCAGACACTGTCAAAAGCTTCCCCAGATTCTGGCTGGTTTGTGAAAATCATTGCGAATTACAGAAGTATCAACAATTTTTTTTTTTAATTTAAATATTTTGTTTCTTTGTTTTTGCTCAGTATACTCTTACTTGCCTCCATAGCTGGCAACTAGTTTTCAGAAGGGGCTGGGACTGGGTTGTTGCACATATGGAACTGAGCATCTGTGGTCTCAATTATTGAAAAATTAGAAAGTTCAAAAATAAAAACAAAATGAATGTTAGATCTTCGAACCTTACTCTCTCGCTATTTGTTTTCTTTGTGCATTAGAAGTAAAAATGCCTTCTGTCGTAATAATAATAATTGTCCCCACTATTATCCCGGGATCTCAAATTACTGGATACCCATTAAAGTGTTATATTTTCTGACACACTCGCGAAGTCAAGTCTTATCCCCCCTTCCCATTTTCCAGATGGGAGGACTGCACTTACAGAAATGAACTTACTTAATGCCACACAGACACTTCCAGTGAAACTGGAAAGAAAAACCACCGCCCTCCACTCCTCCCAGTGAAACCCCAGGACGTGGTTCCTTCCCTCCCCAGCCCCTGGTGCGAGCAGCATTGCACATCTGGGCTGGGGTGCCCTGGGGAGCACTGGGTCCGGCGTGGGGCTGGGGGGGCCAGGATCCAGCCCCACCGCAGGGTGAGCTGGCACGGGGACACGTCTGGGGTTGCCTGTGTCATGTTTCCCCCCTGTGGTTCTCCCCGCCGTCCCGGCCCTGGCGTGTGCCATCTGAAGCATCTCCTGAAATCGCTTTGGACATCTCGTTATGAATCATACCTATATCCTATTACTGCGAACGGAAATGGCAAACATGGAAATTAGTCTGTGTTTTGGTGGTTGGAGCGGGGCTGGGGAAGAGCAAGGAGCCGGCCCGAGCTGCTCGCTCAGGGCACAGGGGCTGTGTGAGCACGTGCTGTTAACCTCATCCAGCAGATCCGACCTGCATTATCAGCCTGTGCATCTTTGCCTTGTCATTTATGAGAATTAATGGTGTTTCTTTCTGTTTAGGTAAACAGTTTATCCGTCTAAGACGGAAGGTTTCTCAGCTTTCCCTTTGGTTTACACATATATAACTTAAAAGTTCCATTATTGAGCTTGTTGCTGCAGACTCTTTTGAACTGAAGCTGTTGTATACATATCCTGAGCTCTTCTTTCATTGTATAATGTTATAAGCATTTGTCATTTGGCTGACAAAGTCTTCTTTCATTGTATAATGTTATAAGCATTCGTCATTAGGCTGACAAAGATTTTTTTTTTGATTTTTTTTTTTCTTCTTACGTTCCTGGGGCAAAGCTGGGAAATTTACTTGCACTGCCTGACTTTACTAAATGTCATGTCCCTCTGCCAAAGTTTGCTGATGCCCTGAGCCCACATCTCTGCCCTGTCTATAGCTGTTTAATCATATAATGATGCTTTCCATTGAACCACTGCAAATGAAGAGCAATAGAAATACACACAGCAGTGGCAATGACAGTTACCATTGATAAAGAGATTATTATTATTATTATTTAGAATAAATTACTTGTATTTGTAGTTGTTACTTTGTATAGATCATAAATTACGTTATGTGTTGGAGGAAAAAAGAAATCCTTATTTACCAGTCAGATGCTTTTAAATATGCTTCACTACAATAAGCCTAAAAGTACCCTGTTTCAGTAAAATTGTTAAGCACGTGCATAAACAACCTGCCCCAGTCACTAGTTCAGTGCTGAGCCCAGGCTCACCCTCCATATTCCCATTGACTTGCACTGCCACAGGCACAATTTCCCTCCAGGTTACTAGTTTTCCCTCCAGAAAAATAAATATTAATAAATCCGTTCTGTGAAAATAAAGGAAAATTCTGCATTTTCCTCCTGGAAACTACCCACTGACAGACACGGGTCCACCAGACACATGATGGGGACCCGGTCTCAGTAAATATTTCTGGCTGTGATGGTGAGGAGGAGCCCCTGGTCCCTGGCTGAGGAGAAACAGGGGCAAGTGCAGAGCTCTGATTAACACCCAGGGCTGGGACCTGATTAATCTGCCCCTGATTAATGACATCCTGTGTGTGCCTGAGTCACGCAGCTCCGCCGTACCTCGACTTCTCGCTTGTGCCACTGAGGACAAACACCTGCCCCATTGAGCAACCCTGTAATCATCAGGGCTTGGAGAAATGGCTGGGAGATCCTCAGGAGGAAGTAACCTCACAGATATGAAGTGTCTTTACTGGTAACAATAAAACCGCTTTATCGTTTCCTCGTGCCAAGTTTGAAAGAGGCAGAGCACAAAGTCACACTGGTGTTTTTCTAATGACTATGTGGTGCAATTTCTAATAACCTCATAAAGATATTTTTCCTCATCCCCGTTAAAGTATTTTGCAGAGTAATCAAAACGACACTTGCAATCGATCCCACTTCACTATTGGGTGCTGATATCAGAACCTTCAATCTGGCTGTCTGTGTTGCAGAGTGATTACAGGTAGCAACACAGAAGTTAAGCTCAGGTTTCAATGCATTTTCCAGCTCATGCCTAAAACTCTAACATCCTCTCTGCTTTGTCTAAAACATCCTTGGTCCTGTGTTTGGTGTGCAGTCAGGAGATGGCACAATTTGGTTTAAATCCCATTTGGAATTTTGTTTAGTTAATCAAATTTTGTCTCGAATACTTGCAGACCAGTGTTTCAAGGGGATTGCTTTTGTACCTGCTGTTCTGAAAGTCAGCAGAAAAATATTGTTCTTGGCTACTGTCCTGATTAACCCAGACATTTTAATGTGTGTTATGATAGGTCATTTGATGGATAGTCACCTGTGCCCTGTGATCAAGTCTGGCTTGGCCACTGGGGCTGAACTTTAGCAGTTAGGTGTCATAATTTCCCATTTTTTGCTTGATTAATGTTTCCTTCTGTGATCCGAAGGGAAAGTGTCTGGAGAGATCCTTCTCCACGTACCAGCCAGCCTGGATTAGTGAGAAGGAACTGCAGGGGCTTTTTCAGTAAAGAGTGAAAAATATAAGGTGGATGTTCTTCCTCCTGGGTTGTAGAAGGCAAGTCTTGCATAGCTCATGTGCCCAGAATAGCTCTAGCATGTACCTTGGCTTTCTGTGTGCATTCAAATAAAAGCCCCTATGATTTAAATACCACATGGTGATGCCGTGATACTGCTGGTTCTGAAAGAGGCTCTCGGTGATCCTCTGGGATTTAATTGGGACCAAAATAATATCTACATGAGAGTTTAAAAATTAATAGACCGGATAGTTGCTCTATAAAATTTTAGGGGATCCGAACATTTTTTGTGGACCTCTGTTATGTAACTCCTCCTTCCTTATTTCATTGCTGTTGAACTGTAGAGAAATTTTCCATTCTCCTAGCTCGGCTCCAGGGGAAGCAGTACAACATCCTCAGGGCACTTTGTCTTAGACCAGTGGACATTGATGCCACCATTATCTACATGAGAGTTTAAAAATTAATAGACAGGATAGTCTTCTCTTTTATATTCTTCTGTATTATTTTCCATAATTTTAGGGGATCCAAACATTTTTCATGGACCTCTGTTACGTAATTTTTGTGGACCTCTGTTATGTAACTCCTCCTTCCTTATTTCATTGCTGTTGAACTGTAGAGAAATTTTCCATTCTCCTAGCTCGGCTCCAGGGGAAGCAGTACAACATCCTCAGGGCACTTTGTCTTAGACCAGTGGACATTGATGCCACCATCTTTGGTAGTACATTCAGACACCAATCTGTTCCTCAGTTACTTATTACCCTTAATATTTTCTTAATTTGTGCATTGTAATACAAACTTTTAATAGTTAAAAGCTCCCACTGAGCACCATTTAATAGCATAGTACTGAGTATCTCCACAAATAATGTTATTTTTCAGTTACATGCAGAGGTCAGAGCCTTTTGGAATTGCTTCTGCTGATATTAGCAGGTGTTTGGGCAGGCAAACACTCAAATCTTTGCAGATCTCAGCTTAGCTGCTGAGGTTTTCATTCACATTTGCAAATTATGAAATAAGGGGAACATCAGAGGTATATAAAAAAAAGCCAACGCAAGCTTAAAATATGTATGCAAATCCATTGAGCTTTCAACAGTTTGGCTGGAGGCTTTGAATTCAGAGATAGAGTTAAAATCTGGAGTCTAAGGTGTTGGGTCATTAAAATGGGGGGAAAAAAGTGCCCTCTTGTAACAGGTGAGTTGAAACAAGAACAAAGGATCTATAAAATGAGCCAGGTGAGCACTGAAGAGATAAGGAATGATCTTCCTGTGCACTTACTGCCATAACTGAAAGGATAACCTTTTTTTTTTTGTTTTTCTCCTATATATTTACTTAACAATTTCATTTTCTGAGTAGTTGCTGAAAGAACAGGAGTTTGTAAATTATACAATACTAAGCGGTGGATACTGTCCATGGCTTTAAGCCCAGACACTGTCAAAAGCTTCCCCAGATTCTGGCTGGTTTGTGAAAATCATTGCGAATTACAGAAGTATCAACAATTTTTTTTTTTAATTTAAATATTTTGTTTCTTTGTTTTTGCTCAGTATACTCTTACTTGCCTCCATAGCTGGCAACTAGTTTTCAGAAGGGGCTGGGACTGGGTTGTTGCACATATGGAACTGAGCATCTGTGGTCTCAATTATTGAAAAATTAGAAAGTTCAAAAATAAAAACAAAATGAATGTTAGATCTTCGAACCTTACTCTCTCGCTATTTGTTTTCTTTGTGCATTAGAAGTAAAAATGCCTTCTGTCGTAATAATAATAATTGTCCCCACTATTATCCCGGGATCTCAAATTACTGGATACCCATTAAAGTGTTATATTTTCTGACACACTCGCGAAGTCAAGTCTTATCCCCCCTTCCCATTTTCCAGATGGGAGGACTGCACTTACAGAAATGAACTTACTTAATGCCACACAGACACTTCCAGTGAAACTGGAAAGAAAAACCACCGCCCTCCACTCCTCCCAGTGAAACCCCAGGACGTGGTTCCTTCCCTCCCCAGCCCCTGGTGCGAGCAGCATTGCACATCTGGGCTGGGGTGCCCTGGGGAGCACTGGGTCCGGCGTGGGGCTGGGGGGGCCAGGATCCAGCCCCACCGCAGGGTGAGCTGGCACGGGGACACGTCTGGGGTTGCCTGTGTCATGTTTCCCCCCTGTGGTTCTCCCCGCCGTCCCGGCCCTGGCGTGTGCCATCTGAAGCATCTCCTGAAATCGCTTTGGACATCTCGTTATGAATCATACCTATATCCTATTACTGCGAACGGAAATGGCAAACATGGAAATTAGTCTGTGTTTTGGTGGTTGGAGCGGGGCTGGGGAAGAGCAAGGAGCCGGCCCGAGCTGCTGGCTCAGGGCACAGGGGCTGTGTGAGCACGTGCTGTTAACCTCATCCAGCAGATCCGACCTGCATTATCAGCCTGTGCATCTTTGCCTTGTCATTTATGAGAATTAATGGTGTTTCTTTCTGTTTAGGTAAACAGTTTATCCGTCTAAGACGGAAGGTTTCTCAGCTTTCCCTTTGGTTTACACATATATAACTTAAAAGTTCCATTATTGAGCTTGTTGCTGCAGACTCTTTTGAACTGAAGCTGTTGTATACATATCCTGAGCTCTTCTTTCATTGTATAATGTTATAAGCATTCGTCATTAGGCTGACAAAGATTTTTTTTTTGATTTTTTTTTTTCTTCTTACGTTCCTGGGGCAAAGCTGGGAAATTTACTTGCACTGCCTGACTTTACTAAATGTCATGTCCCTCTGCCAAAGTTTGCTGATGCCCTGAGCCCACATCTCTGCCCTGTCTATAGCTGTTTAATCATATAATGATGCTTTCCATTGAACCACTGCAAATGAAGAGCAATAGAAATACACACAGCAGTGGCAATGACAGTTACCATTGATAAAGAGATTATTATTATTATTATTTAGAATAAATTACTTGTATTTGTAGTTGTTACTTTGTATAGATCATAAATTACGTTATGTGTTGGAGGAAAAAAGAAATCCTTATTTACCAGTCAGATGCTTTTAAATATGCTTCACTACAATAAGCCTAAAAGTACCCTGTTTCAGTAAAATTGTTAAGCACGTGCATAAACAACCTGCCCCAGTCACTAGTTCAGTGCTGAGCCCAGGCTCACCCTCCATATTCCCATTGACTTGCACTGCCACAGGCACAATTTCCCTCCAGGTTACTAGTTTTCCCTCCAGAAAAATAAATATTAATAAATCCGTTCTGTGAAAATAAAGGAAAATTCTGCATTTTCCTCCTGGAAACTACCCACTGACAGACACGGGTCCACCAGACACATGATGGGGACCCGGTCTCAGTAAATATTTCTGGGTGTGATGGTGAGGAGGAGCCCCTGGTCCCTGGCTGAGGAGAAACAGGGGCAAGTGCAGAGCTCTGATTAACACCCAGGGCTGGGACCTGATTAATCTGCCCCTGATTAATGACATCCTGTGTGTGCCTGAGTCACGCAGCTCCGCCGTACCTCGACTTCTCGCTTGTGCCACTGAGGACAAACACCTGCCCCATTGAGCAACCCTGTAATCATCAGGGCTTGGAGAAATGGCTGGGAGATCCTCAGGAGGAAGTAACCTCACAGATATGAAGTGTCTTTACTGGTAACAATAAAACCGCTTTATCGTTTCCTCGTGCCAAGTTTGAAAGAGGCAGAGCACAAAGTCACACTGGTGTTTTTCTAATGACTATGTGGTGCAATTTCTAATAACCTCATAAAGATATTTTTCCTCATCCCCGTTAAAGTATTTTGCAGAGTAATCAAAACGACACTTGCAATCGATCCCACTTCACTATTGGGTGCTGATATCAGAACCTTCAATCTGGCTGTCTGTGTTGCAGAGTGATTACAGGTAGCAACACAGAAGTTAAGCTCAGGTTTCAATGCATTTTCCAGCTCATGCCTAAAACTCTAACATCCTCTCTGCTTTGTCTAAAACATCCTTGGTCCTGTGTTTGGTGTGCAGTCAGGAGATGGCACAATTTGGTTTAAATCCCATTTGGAATTTTGTTTAGTTAATCAAATTTTGTCTCGAATACTTGCAGACCAGTGTTTCAAGGGGATTGCTTTTGTACCTGCTGTTCTGAAAGTCAGCAGAAAAATATTGTTCTTGGCTACTGTCCTGATTAACCCAGACATTTTAATGTGTGTTATGATAGGTCATTTGATGGATAGTCACCTGTGCCCTGTGATCAAGTCTGGCTTGGCCACTGGGGCTGAACTTTAGCAGTTAGGTGTCATAATTTCCCATTTTTTGCTTGATTAATGTTTCCTTCTGTGATCTGAAGGGAAAGTGTCTGGAGAGATCCTTCTCCACGTACCAGCCAGCCTGGATTAGTGAGAAGGAACTGCAGGGGCTTTTTCAGTAAAGAGTGAAAAATATAAGGTGGATGTTCTTCCTCCTGGGTTGTAGAAGGCAAGTCTTGCATAGCTCATGTGCCCAGAATAGCTCTAGCATGTACCTTGGCTTTCTGTGTGCATTCAAATAAAAGCCCCTATGATTTAAATACCACATGGTGATGCCGTGATACTGCTGGTTCTGAAAGAGGCTCTCGGTGATCCTCTGGGATTTAATTGGGACCAAAATAATATCTACATGAGAGTTTAAAAATTAATAGACAGGATAGTCTTCTCTTTTATATTCTTCTGTATTATTTTCCATAATTTTAGGGGATCCAAACATTTTTCATGGACCTCTGTTACGTAACTCCTTCCTTATTTCATTGCTGTTGAACTGTAGAGAAATTTTCCATTCTCCTAGCTCGGCTCCTGGGAAGCAGTACAACATCCTCAGGGCACGTTGTCTTAGACCAGTGGACGTTGATGCCACCATCTTTGGTAGTACATTCAGACACCAATCTGTTCCTCAGTTACTTATTACCCTTAATATTTTCTTAATTTGTGCATTGTAATACAAACTTTTAATAGTTAAAAGCTCCCACTGAGCACCATTTAATAGCATAGTACTGAGTATCTCCACAAATAATGTTATTTTTCAGTTACATGCAGAGGTCAGAGCCTTTTGGAATTGCTTCTGCTGATATTAGCAGGTGTTTGGGCAGGCAAACACTCAAATCTTTGCAGATCTCAGCTTAGCTGCTGAGGTTTTCATTCACATTTGCAAATTATGAAATAAGGGGAACATCAGAGGTATATAAAAAAAAGCCAACGCAAGCTTAAAATATCATTCACATTTGCAAATTATGAAATAAGGGCGATAACATGGACAGGGAACATCAGAGGTATATAAAGAAAAAGCCAATTCGAGCTTAAAATGTGTATGCAAATCCATTGAGCTTTCAACAGTTTGGCTGGAGGCTTTGAATTCAGAGATAGAGTTAAAATCTGGAGTCTAAGGTGTTGGGTCATTAAAATGGGGGGAAAAAAGTGCCCTCTTGTAACAGGTGAGTTGAAACAAGAACAAAGGATCTATAAAATGAGCCAGGTGAGCACTGAAGAGATAAGGAATGATCTTCCTGTGCACTTACTGCCATAACTGAAAGGATAACCTTTTTTTTTTCTTTTTTTTTTTTCCCAGTAGGTAGGGCAAGAAATTATACTAAACCCTCTTCCACAAGTACAGTGCTAATTATTTCTTCCTGACCCTGGGAGAATCATCTCCTGCCGTTTGGTAGGTTTGGCTTCAGACTTGAATTACTCTTGTAAATCCTTTTAATTTGTTCATGAGTTTATAGCTCTGCCATAAACGTTGCTTCCAAGCTGCTGTTCACCCAGCAAAGTCTTTTACAATATTCCTCAGAAAAGCTGCTGGTGTTTTCTTCCTTGGTAAGGGTTTGAGGTTTGTCACCTGTTTGCATGGCGGAGCCGAGGCACAGAGCTGGAGTCTGCCCTGCTCTCCGCACGCCGATGCGATGGCTTAAGCCCTGATTGCACAACGCCAGGTTGGGTTTCCAGAGCTGAGGTTTTCAGTGCTGAAGGTAAGAAAACTCCTGGGTTTAATTAAAAAATACACCCATTGTGGCAGAAATACTTGGAAGTGTGTGGGAAAAGGCTCTTCCAAAGGCAGTTTTCATAGACTGCATTGAAAACTGTTTTTTAGTGGTTTGATCCCTAGGAGAGCTTTTATCTCCCATTAGGTCCCACCTTGGAGGATCAGGTCCCACCAGTGACACGTGGTAGATGGTGAGGGTGTTGCAGGCACATGGCAGTGCTGGGT
Organism: Calidris pugnax; assembly: GCF_001431845.1. Lineage (NCBI taxonomy): Eukaryota > Metazoa > Chordata > Aves > Charadriiformes > Scolopacidae > Calidris > Calidris pugnax. Next base: position 1,521,570 of record NW_015090811.1, on the reverse strand, counting down.
CTCACCACAGCAGCCAGGAGGAAGCAGGGAAGAAATTTGAGGGAGGCAGTTGCTGTGGGGAGAGGCAGGACCGAAAAAACAGTTGCAACTTTATTGGTTGTGAAGGAGGGTTGTTTAGGAAGGGGGATTTCTGTGATTCATAGGACACAGTTGTCTATTCATCTGCTGGTATTATCTGTGCCTTCATCTGGCCGTGGGAAGAGGTGTGCTGCAGAGCAAAGGGACAGGCTGTGAGCCACCGTCCTTGAGCTATCTCATATCCTTTTCTGCAAGATCCTGTGACAGTTTGTGTTACCGTGAGTCATTGTTTCTTTAAAGCTCATTACTGGCAAGGGCTCGGAGCGAGACACCAAAGTGGCATTGTGTTATCTATGCTTTAACGGGGCTATTAATGTGTGTCACCGCTGAAGTGTCATCCAGCAGAAATGTAATTCTGGATTTCAGGTGCTGAGTCGCCGAGGTATGTTCATCCTTTGTGTCCAGCCAGGCTGAAACTCAGCACTGTCGAGCGGTGTCTCAGCTTACCACGTCGGTATTAAAAGGTTTTGGTTTCACTCTAATTTATGTGTATAATCGTGTCATGGAGGAGGGCAGGGGAAGAAAGGATGGAGGAATGTTCTTCAGAAATCAGTTCTCGGGTCACATGAGCACCAAATATTTTCTTACTTCAGTCACCATTGTCATCTCTGTTCTTTTCTTCTTTGTTTGAAGTTTTATTTCATGGTTGTGGCTTACTGGAACAATCAGATGAATGTCCCAAGGCTTCACAGGCCTCTCTTCCTTCATGGGTGCAATGGGAGATGCAGTCGGCCAGCATGGCACCGTCGAATGGACGTGGTCAAAACTGCTCCTCAGTGCTTGTCTTTTAGTCCATTGCTAACTATGGCTTCGTTCTCTCCTCCCAGCACCTCCTGGCACCCGGTCACTACATAGCAAATTACTCATGGGTTATTGTGTTACAATTCTCTACCCGGACTGGGATTTTCTTAGGCTCCATCCATCAAGCATTTGATTCCTCTAGAGTATATAGACAGAATGAAATTAGTCTGCCATTGCAGGAGAGGGAGTGACTTGCACATTTCTCCTCCAAACATGGTAGTTTTAATAGATCCACACACCTCCATCCCTCCTGCCCAAGAGTCCCCCAAAGAGACTATGGTGCTTGAGGGGCATTAACTTCTCAGAATGACCTCGGCAGAAGATCTTGCTGAAAGTGAGCACAGAGTTGGGCAGCTGCAGCTTAGGAAAGTGCCTGCGTTCTTGCCTCTTTTTAATGAACTGTAAACTATTTTCACACCTCTGCCTAGACTTCTTTCACACTTCTGCCTGCATATTTTTCTGCCTTTTCCATCGTTTCTGACACATGCCTCTGAAAACCTCTTGGACTCGTCGTAATTCTAGAACATTGATACTTATCATCATAACATTTATTATTATTTTTTTGCAGTCTTTGAATCCAGAGCCAGTTTTCTTTTCTTTTTCCTTTTTTTTTTTTTTTTAAATAATGGTCTGGTGTATGGCTAAAGACAATAAACTTCCTCAAATATTTGCCATCAGAAAAGATACTTCTGGCATTGACTGCCTTTTTCGTGTTTGTAGAACAGCTTTAAAAAAGTTAGGGAGCAGATAATACACATTAATACAGTAGAACCTTTGCATTTACCCTCAACTTTTTTTTTTCATGCATAGTATTTTGCCTTCTAAAGCAATTAAAGGCGGCAAAACTTGATAAGGCTTTTTTGTCACCCGTAATGTGATATTTTTCTAGCAGAAACTTGGGGCCTTTTGCTAAACCCTTGAGGCGATTGTTCTGGTGGATTTAGAGGTTTTCTTGGTTTCACGTATGGTTAGGATATCGAGGTGCTGTCTACAATAACTTCCTTGTTCTTCTGTAATTTTCCTTTGGCATGTGTTTGATACCAGCAGGCTTGTCCATTCCCATCTGCTCTGTATTGGTTTTATGCAAATTCTCTCTCATCCCTCTACAAGTCCTTTCAAGTTAAAATATTGCTTCCTCATGCCCGCTTATATTACTTGTAACTGCCGCACAGTGACCTGCTCGGCACCCATATATTGGGCACAAAAGACATAATCTTTGTGAATCAGATCTCTCTTATCTCATCCCTGTTTGCGTTATACATTCCCCTCACAATACCCGTTTCCACAATGCTCATCCGTTTAATGCCCAAATACCTGAGGTCTCTTATTTCTGTCCAACATGCTCATTGCATTACTCATGGCAAACTGATGAGCAAGGAGATAAAATGACTTGCTGGAGGTAATGCATGGATCTACGGTGTAGCCAGAAGAGAAAATAGACAGAGTGCTGTCTTTGTGATTTTACTGGGGTGCAACAGTCTAACTCTTCCTTTCAATGAAGTTAAACTAAGACAATAATTTGTTTCGTGGTACGAGTTTACCGTGTCCATAAATTTGCAGTGGTTTAAGATGAAACAACTCTTACCATGTGTGAAACTGTCCCACCAGGCATGAGGATGGTTGGAGCCCTTGCAGGAGGGTTTCATACCCGCGCTACACTTTTATAAAGCTACAAAACTAAGGTCAGGCAAGCTGTACAAAGCTAGTGTAGGAACACGTGTACACTGGGGAGTCACTGTCACCAAACTGAAGGAGATGGGAGGTAGAAGCAATAGCTCTGTAATGTCTGTGCTATTGAAGGTATCTCTTCACCCTTAAAAAAGCTGATGTTTCTTGGACTGGTAGAGAAGGCTCATTCCTCAGAAGATGCATGGGAGCCTTCCTGCAGCAGCTTTGTTTTGAATATAAACCCAACCCCTCACTGCTAGTGGGAGCTGGTGAATATGTCTCTGTATAAAGTTCTACTTTTTATCTTATCTAGGATTCCTAAAGTAGATTTTTTTTTCTGATAAAAATATCTCCTGAGACTTGCCTTAGATTTCAATAGTATAATGCTGTTTTGCCTTGAAAAAGTTGAGATAGCCTTGAAAGATTGTGTTAAAAATTGTGGTATTCTGGTCTGCACAGTAGCCTAGTAAACTGTGGAGGCACCAAGGGGAGCGGGGTTTGCTGTTGGATTAGTTTACTGAATGTTGATGTTGGTCTCAGTTCTGCAAAATCTATTCTCTTAATAGGCTCGATGAGCAAGGGTGAATACCAAAGGTAGAAGTAGCTTATTTCTAATGTAAAAATGTTGTTAATTTTATCACTTGATTGTATTAGTTACAGGATATGAAAAAGAATTTAATCAGTGGCATAAAACATGAATAATGTAAATACCTGTAGCATATTAAATCAATATTTTTTCTACTTACATTTCAGAGAAATATACTTGTCATGTTTTGTTACATTCTTTTTTTGTTGGATGGTTTTATAAATGTGATTCCTTCCAAGATCATTACTGTTGATGTCAAAAGAAAAGCCATAGGCAGTCCAGATTGGGTATCAACACTACTAATGCTTAAATTACCAGAAAAAGGTAGGAATTTATTTAACTAGTGCGGAGCACAACAAAAGGCTATCAGCTACTACGTTGACTACTCTGTATACTCTTCAGTGCTGTGGCTGATCATAAATGCAGTTTTAGGCTTCAAAGAGAGGCCACCATATCTGAGAACTAGGGCCATTTTCAGAGTTTAACTTCCTCTTTTACTAATTATCAAGAGATATGGGTGTACACAGGAGCTTATTCTAAACGTTCTTTGTGGGCATAGTGCTTCTGAAGTTAATGGTTCTGATTCTTTCTCTTATGCTTGTGTAAATTTGAAGTATTTTCACTGAGCAAAAGTTGTAGGATATTACGCAGAATATCAGGTAAAATTATTATCATGGTCCCTTCTGATTCTTTCTCTTATGCTTGTGTAAATTTGAAGTATTTTCACTGAGCAAAAGTTGTAGGATATTATGCAGAATATCAGGTAAAATTATCATGGTCCCTTCTGCCTTACTGTGTCTGTATTTAAGAGTTCCAGCAGTGTAATATAAGAGTAAGTAAGGCAAGGATGAGTCTGATTTAGTATTTTTTTTCCTGTCTCAATTCTGTAGCAAGGTTGCAGTGTTGCCCTCATTTCTCAGCTATCTCCACGTACATGGAGTGTTCAGTAAATATGCTCAAGATATATGGACTGCAATTAAAACAGCCTGTAAGAATGTAAGAGCCCTAATGGTCTAATTTTTCAATTATGTCAATGTCTGTGGGAATTGAGGTTGTACTTATTATCTTCCAGGAGGCACCTCTCAGACATCGTGGCCCAAGTCAGGCAGGGTCTGGGTTTGCAAGAAGCACAGACTTGGTTCCATAGCCACAGTCAGAGACCAGGACTTTAATGTGAGCACTTTATTGGTGGTGTGCCATGTCCCACGGTGAAGGGCAACGCAGATCATGCTCACAGCACGTGCAAAATTCACCCTCGTGTGCAAGAAGGAAAAATACACGCATGCATCCCATTAGGTTAGAAGCTTTTGGCCCTTTGTCCCAACAGGAGGGAGGATCCATATTAACTGGCCTAAATTTGTGAGACTCTTTGTGTGATTTCAGACACGGCAGAAGGTGCAGGTGAACTATCTGACCATAAGCCATGTTCATGAGGTTCCCTACAGCTCTGTTTTCCACCAGTCCCAAGCTGCTGGTCAGCTGCGGGGTCCCTTTCTGTCCCAGCTCTGCGTGTCTCCTGCCAGGGGCTTCAGCTTCTCTTCAAACCTTCCTCCACGTCCTGGAGGGCGTTAGCCCCGGGGCAGCACCAACAACATGGAAACCAGTCCAATGCATATTTTGGACAGGAGACAAAGCACTTTGTGCTGGTTTGCACACGTGGTTGTTGTACGTCTTGGAGGGGCAGAATAGCATGGAGGGAGAAGCTTTTGTCTTGTCCTCATATAGCCTGGCTTTTCCAAGACTGAGTGTTTCCACTAAAGCTGGTCATACAGGATTAATGTCAGAGGGGTGTTCAGATGTTCAGGGCTGATAAAAAGCGGTTTGCCGGCATTCAGAGCCCTCGAGCCCATGTTCAAATTTAAAAAAAAAATAAAAAATAGAGACCAGCAAGATTAAAATAGTTGAGGTACAAAAAGAAAAAGGAAAAACCTCCTCAGTTATCTGTGATAACACTATTGTTTTCATTTTTTATTATCTTGCTTGTTACACGCCAATGAGAAACAACCACAGATCGTCAATAAGGTTTTTAATTGCAAAGATTTCCTGTGACGTGAGTGTTAATGAATGTCAAGGCAATAACACAAAAGACATTACTTGTTTAATGATTGATAGAACAAGAAAAGCACGAGGTCTTTTGCAGGATAAATGACTACTGTTTTGTGTTCCTTTACATTAGCAGTATCAACACTTAGATCACATGGCAGGAGATAATGGTCCAGGAGATAAAGTACAGAATCAGTCTGTTATACAATAACAGACATAGTAATGATAATTAATGTGCATTTCTTTGGCCATTCTCATACTTGTCAGCGCAGAGCCATGGGGACCAGAGCTTTGCTGTTGACTTAAATGAGGGCAGAACAGGGCACTTGGTTGGTCTGGGAGTTTTTGACTTTTGCTCTGCTGCAAAGATGTCGGACCTTAAAAGCTTTTCTTGTCAGATGGTTGAAGTCAACATTGGTGTATGTAGATTTTGTGGGTCGTAATAGTAATATCTCTCAATTGCTTAGAGTAATATGACTGGGAAAAAGGCCATTTAAACATGCAGCGTGATGGCACGCGTCAAAACAAAGTCTTGGGCTTTGGCCAGGAAGAATCAACATCATGACAACCATTAAGGGCTCATCGTATTTCTCTTAACATATAATAGATGGAGGCTTTCTCCAAAAAAAGAGAAACATCCTGGCTGAGGCCCACAAAAGGTAACGCAGAAGGTTGGTGAAAATCTACAGTCTGTGAAGACCCCCAGTAGCTGCAAACTGTCTGAGGAACACTTCATGGTGTGGGCCACTGGCCCAAACCACACCCTCGCAGGGCTTTGGGTATGAACTTCATGGAAAAGTTGTGCTGCTTTGGTTTGGTTTATATGGTTTCTGACACACCAGGTTTCATTGGACAATGTGCTCTTGGCAACTTGTGACTGGTTTGCACCGCGAGGTTTTCATGTGCCCCTGGAGCTCTGCCGAGTGAGCAACTGTCTCCAAAAATGTGCTAAATACAAGAAAGCCTTCGTGGTGAAAATTAGTTCATGGTTTGGCAAAATGTTTGGGGAGTCAGAAAAATATTTGGATGGAACCTGGATGGTTTAATTATTGGCCTTGAACCACAAATTAATGGAGCTGTGCATGGCCTTTGGTTTCAAAATGTAGCACTGGATAATGTTTCCTCGTTTTTGAAAGTTGGGTTGGTTTGCAGCTATCTGTGTTGGCATGGGAGCTGCTGCCTGAAAACCGTACTGGTAAAACTGTACACGTTTCCTCTAAAATGAGAATATTATTCAAATGAATAATATAGTTTAAAATCTCTAAAAGCATTTCTATAACTAGAGCATCTTGGCTTACTCCAGGCTAAAAATTCCAGAAGTTTTAAAAATCCCTTTGTAGCTATTGTGAGTTGCCTGATAGGATCATATTTGTCAGCTTTGAATTAAATCGTTCAACTGATTTTTGTCCTCCAAAAACTCGCCAAAAACTGTGTTTGAACTTTACTTCAGAAAAGTATGCACAGCCTTGTGCCATCCGTCTTCCTTTAGAAAAAGCAGCTTCCAAAGAGTCTATCAATAAACAGTTTGACCTCCCAATGTGGTCAAACGTGTGGACTGGCCAATGTGGCACAGATGTAGAGAGGTATCAAAGTCTCTTGGGCAACCTGAGGGAGACCTGGGAGTCATGAATAGGTTGGTTTCAGATTTTGGGGTGGACATGCATAGGGTACAAGTCTTGTGCTTTCCCCATCCTCCTGCTAAGCTGGTCTTGGGCAATGCACGTGTGCTCCTATGTTACACCATTAAAGCTTTCCCAGTCCTGGCTGTGCATCCTCCTCCTCATCCCTTGTGAGTTTTGAATTTTCAGAGCTCAGCCCCACTTCGGAGGTGACTGAACTGTGGCAGGAGCTGCCTGTGTTGAAGGCAGGAAGCAGAATAACAACTTAAAGAGGTTCGGGGTGTTTTTTTAACGTTAAAATTTCTTTAAGAGCGATGCCAGGGAGGGCAGCACACCATGGAAAGTGTGAGAGGGTGTCTCCTGGGGGCCGGGGCCAGGCTCTGCCCTGCTGCTGCTGTGCTCAGCCAGGCACCCCCATCCCTCTGCAGACCCCCCAGGAGAACCACCGAGAGGCTTCTTGCACCAAATGAGAGTCATTTAATCGAGTTAGTAGTCACTTAAAAAATTCTACTAGCCTCTTTGGGCTGCTCTGCAGAGTCTACACATCTGCAGTTGCTTACCTGGACACGTGTGTTCGGCAAAAAATGGGGAAAAAGGCAAATGTAGAAGAAAGGATTGGGGCAAAAAAGTTGGCTTTAAAATATTCCATCAAAAATATCATGATTTAGACTTTGTTTTGGCCGTTCTGTTATGAAATAGTGCAGAGGTGAGCCCTTCAAAACATGGAGGTAAATAAAAACACTTCAGCTGAACTGTGAGATACTGTATACCCCTATATAAAGCCCTGCACGGGATATTCTGAACTTCAGCTTTCCAAATTGCCTCACGTTCAATTTAACCCACCATACTTTGATCTCCGTTCTGCAAACCAAGTAGTTTTACGTCTCTGTTTCCCTCGCAGCCTGAGCACGGGTGATTGAGGGGTTGAGGGAACTTCTGCTTGTCGCTTCCAATTTTAGGATCAGGACCCAGATCTGGGAAATCACTTAAGCATGTGCCTGGCTTCAAGCAAAAGTTTCCTTGTGTGGCGGTGCCCTCCTTAAAAGATGTTGTCCTCAAGTACCTAATGCTTGAACTTGGGGCCAACCTAGGGAAATTGCTTCTTCCCAGGCACCATGAAGGACCAGACACCTGAGAGCCCAAAGGCTCGATCCCATTGACCTTCCCATTGACCTTCCCAAGGAAATAAGGTTGGGAGAGCGGGAGCAGCCTCCTGGCATTTCTGTTACCTCCCTCCCCGGAACAGCGCCCGCCGCTCTCCTTGGGGGAGCATGTTAAGGCATTAATGAAATGCACAAAGCAAAGAGGCTCATCCATATAAATGGATGATTTAAATAATGAGGAAGGAGAAAGGATGTAGTTGAGTGTCACTACTGATTAATTAGGGCATAAAATAAATAACCCTCCTAGCAACATTGGCTGCTTCCACTGTAACTTACTCTATTAGTGGGTGCTGGAGTTAATACAAGTGACAGTGTAATTACAGGTTAGTTAACTGACTCGTTATGACGTTTGCTTAATATGGGGGGACGGACCTATTTACACACACACATTTTCCTACTGTAAAGGAAGTCAATGGCAGAGGACTGATAAAAGTTGGTAGTTAATCCTGCAGTTTCACCACTCGTCAGGCACAATTTTTCTGTTCCCCCCCCCTTCATGGAAGTCAACTGCGCTGATGCCAAAAGCCTGGAATAATTCCCCCGTGTGCTTGTTTGATGTCACAGCTGAGGTCACGCGTAGGTATTGTGCTCTTATGAGTAAGGACGTTTATCTAGTGTGTGGCCGCACAATGAAATGATGAACAGATGTTAACAGTGAGTTTTTTTAACATCTTAGCTCTTTTGTGTGGAAGTTTTATTGAAATGTTTTGCCTGTTAACTCTATGAGTGTCAGGCGAAAGCAAGAAAACACACACCAGGATTTATAGGGGTTTTGAGTGGATTTTTAAAAACAGCGTTGCTGCACAGCAAATAACTGCCGATGTAACAAGCCATTTACATTTAATACTTTTATGGCTGCTGGCCAATAGCTTCCGCAGCCTGCGGTACGGATCACAAGTTTCTCATAGAAAGAGAGCAAATGCAAAATTAGATCTCCTAAATTATAATGCATTACAACCCAAACTTCACATTAACGCAGGCCTTCAAACACGACATCGAATCCTTACTTTTGTTTAATGGCTCCATGGAAGTCCTGAAGCTCTTCTGAAATGTGTTTAGGAGTTGGTCAGTGTTTTTTATTTTTTCCCTGTAGGATGGGAGAAAGGGGGGAAGGAGGAAATCAAACAATTTTCCTGTATTGTGACTGTGTGACAATGATATTGGTATGATATTCTTAAGGTCTCTTTAGGTCGGTACTGCTGAAAATAGGATCTGTAAATGGGAGTTTATACACCCCCAACTACAGGTGATGCTGCCAATACTGTATACAATATATTATTGTATAGGGTTTCCTTAAGGTCCTGTACTTATTATCCCTTCCCAGGGTTAGTCTGATTTTTTTTTTCTTTTTTCTTCTAAGTCCCCTGAAGCACATTGCAGCCTCACAATGCCTCAGTTTCTCTGCTTCTTATGTATGGGAGAGGAATTTGAGTTTAAATAATTTAATGCCTCAAAAAAATTTTAGTATTTTTGGTAAAACATCCAAATACTCTATGTAGTCATTAAAAGAGCAAAAAAGCTTGTTTCTTCAGAATTCCAGGCAAATATCCATATTTCTATTTCAGTGCAAGTTATAGCATTATCCTTTTTTGTAGCAAGTCAGATTTTATATGCTATAGAGAGTCACTTTGAATTCAAATATAAAATGAGGCCATCCATCATGTTAGCAATTTAATTACCTCGGTATATATTTTTCCCCCCCAAAAAAAACACAAACCCCAAACACAACAAACCACCTCTATTATTTGTTGTGTGTATATATCTTATTACAGATTCATTGCCTGGGGCCAGGCAGGGCTGTCAGCGGGGCAGTCCTTGTGGTTAGAAACGCCGAGATGGGGAGCAGATAAGACATGAAGTCCTTGTGCCTCCTGTTCGGGTCCGCTCCGCGCCGTGTTTGCTTGGGGCCTTACCTGTTAGATTCCCTGTAATCTTTGTTGCAACAGTGAAATGGTGCCTTGTAAAGCGATGAAGCGTGACAGGGATATTGAAAGGGGTCGAATGAGGTAGAAATGTGATATTTTCTATCTTCCGCGGGCCCAGGAAATAGGAGTCCGGCTGCTGAACTGGGATTTGACATTCGCCGTCGCGTTCGCGGCAAGAAAAGTTGTGAGATTTATTGTTTGGTGCTTACAGAAGAGACAAAGTAAGCAATGCCTGCGATTTATCTAATTGTTTAACCACCTGGTTTCACAGCGACTGGAGATTAAGCATTGAGGAAACTGGGAAACTACAGACGCTGAGGCAGGGTAGGGAGAGAAGGGCTTTTCTTTATTTAAATTTTGCTAGTAGAATTCACAAAATACCTAGGTCTCTTCATGGTTTGCCTCCTCTTCATGGTTTGCCTTTTTTTTTTTTATTTTTTTAAAGGGTTAGATAATTTCATGGCCAGTAAAATGTGTAGCAATAAAAGTTGAGATAATGAGGAGTGTAAAGAAATGACTTGTCTTAGGGCAGGAGTGGATTCGAGAGTTGGGGTGGAAAAGGAGATCTCACTCCCATGCCCACGTCTCATGGTACGCAAGCTTTTTCTAAATCATTAGGTATTAGCTAAGCCAGATATGGGATGCCAGATTTAATTATATATGTGATATTTAGAAGGACTCTGGTCCCACTTAGGCAGCCCTGTGGTGTGCTATTTTCAGCACTCAGCTGGTTTTCTCATTTTAACACATTTTCTGCTACCAAAACTGGTGGCAGCTCATCACTGAAGAGAAATTATGCTTTTCCCTTAGGTGCTTGAGTGGCAGCTGAGCTTCTCTATGGAGACATAGAGATAGGTGTGTAGGTAGGACTTGGCTGAGGTAGCTAAGTCATCAAAGACCTTTAAAACTAGTTAACACTGATTTCCCAGTATTGATCTTGAAGCAAACAAGCAAAAGCATCTTTTGTGGGGCTTGAAAGAAGGAGAAGGAACACATGGGTAAAATGACATAAGTGGAAGAGATAGATAATATTTTAAAAGGACACATCTCAACCATTTTTATTCTCTTGCGTAGAAGGCTACCCTGTGGAATAGATGAGACCAGATACTCCTTAATTTCCTCTCTTGTCTTACATTCGTCATGTTCTTTGCCCTCTCGGGGTCTAAGGACCTCAGACTTTGATTAGTTTCAGCTGGACTTCAGTATCAAACGTGAAAAACAGTTATTTTGCCTGCACATGTTACTTTTCCATAAGCAAAGGCACATCCTACAAATAAAGTCTTCGGGGAGGTTTAAAATTGGCCTGCAACAGCAAGACGAGAGAAACAAGCTGGCTTGCTTTATATAAAAGACTATGCAGGTATCGACCCCAGAAAATTTGTCAAGTCAACACCTAATGATGGCTTAGCTGCTGGGCTTGGCCATGAAATATTTAAATCAGGCTCTGTTTTTTTATGCCTTGGTTTTTAAACATATGGGGCCTGAATGAGTGAGGAGAAACAGAAGCGCTGTGTGAGCATTTCTCCCCGGGAGCTGGAGTAGCTCTGCTGAAGTTCAGCCATAAACTCTTTTAACTCCTACGTCTGTGGGGAAGGCTCGGGCGAGGGTCTCCACATCTGCCATCGGCTGTGTTTAAAACCAACCCTTCAGGAGCTTGTAAAGCACCACGGGTGATGGGAGAAGACTTTTTCCAGAAGGGGGACGCTCGTCACAGGCAGTAGGCGAGGTGCAGAGCCTGGAGCAGAGAGGTCCCAGTGGTTGGGAAGACCAGCCCGGGGCACTGGGAGCAGTTGATGAATAGCTGGTTCATAAGCTGGAGGATCAGGACTCTACACAAAACCAGCGTCCAGCCTGGAGCTGTTGGCGATTCTCCTAAAAAAGAAAAAAAAAAAAAAAAAGGAAATGGTTTTCTATCAAAAAATCTGGATGCATTAAAACCAAGAAGTTTTTATGAGTCGTCTTCCTGCGTTGAGGCTTCCCTTTGCAACTCTTTCTCACGTTGGGTGTGGTGGGTATGGCACAGAAGATGTGTCCACACTGAGTGATGAGTGTGTCTGCAGCGTGCCAGAGCCCAGCCAAGCTGGTATTAAAGGGAAGGAGCCATCTTCAGCTTGGTTGGGTGGTTGATCCAAAGCAGGGAGTTAAACCCGGCTCTTGCACATCCCAAGACATGTCCTGACTAGCACCATCTGAAGACACCGAGTCTCTCCTTGCCATTCTGGTCTCATCTGGAAGAGAAATCAGCAATAATAGGAAATTTCACAAATTGATAGCCAAAAAACCAAGCATGGCAGCTTTCCCTTTGCAGCATGTGGCTTCGCAGTCATTTGGGTCACTAAAGACATGGAAAGACAAGACGGGTTCACCCATTTTGCAGGGCTTTCAGTTCATGAGAAACAAAACATAAAGCGGTGCACTATTTATCAGTCATCTTCTGCAAGAAGGTGAATGTGCAGAAACCGAGGATCATCTGGCATCTTCATCCACACAGCACCTGATAATGATATTGTTTGGCTGTTGGGAAAATCATTGAGAGGTCTTCCACTGCAGTGTCAGTATTTTGGGGGAGAGTATCTATATTTAGTTACTTTTTATGAGAAAAATTGAAGCAACTTAATTAAAATTTATCATTTGTTTTCATCTTTCCCGTTTTGTTTCTCTAGTGTCAATACACTTAATTAAAATTTATCATTTGTTTTCATCGTTACCATTTTGTTTCTCTAGTGTGTTTCTTGTTTTGAGATATATATATTTCAATCATATGTTTATATTAAATGCAACTTAGTAATACAGCACACTTTCTCTTAACATTTTTCAGGATTTAAAATGCAAATTAAAAATTAATTGAATTAAGCTAAGCAAGTTTAAATATTAAATGAAGTATTGCCTTATGTCTTTAAGTGACTCTGGATCCAAGTTTTTTCCTGAGTATTTGTTTCAAGTGTAGGATTGGTCTTTTAGCTTTCAGTTTTGATTTAATTTTTTTGTTTTGTTTTCCCTCAGTGATATTTCAGAATTCCCTGAAAAATGAAATTTCCCATTTCTAGACAGCTCTGGCAACTCTCTAAACCAGGATTTCCAGGGTAGGAAAGGGTCGCGTAGGCAGCCGAGACACACAGAAATATTGTGGTACAGTTAAGAACCAAATCTTAGTTTATCTTAATCTGAGCCCAGTGACTTAAACAGAACAATCTTAACATTTCTTCTCTTCGCCATCAAAGATAGTGCCAAGAACTGGATGAAAGCTTTCACTGAATGTAAGAATAGATGCCCGTGCGCGCTGAAAAGTGTTACTAATGTTGCTTTAATAAAACATAAATTCTGAGCCGTGCTCCCTGCCAGCCTGACGCGGGTGGACTCTATTAAGCTTTTTTTGGTCGTGCTCGCAGGCTGGGAGGTTGGGATGGGAAACCCGCGCTGGCTGGATGCAGTCCAGGGAGGAACTCCATGCAGCCTACAGCCAAAACGGAGCATTTCTTCCAGGTCTTTTAAAGTCGGAGCCGTCGAGAGCTCAAATGCTCCATCCACAGCTAACGGGGGAATGTAAAGGTGCCACGGGACAGATTTTGGGGAGGGTTCCTCAGCTGCTTGGTGGACACTTAGGGGGGCCCTGGGTGCGGAGAGCTGTCTGCACAGTAAATGAAAGTGATGAAGCTCTACGGCAAAGCCACCGAGGAGCAGGCAAATCCCTCATCCTTCTGTTTCTCTGCGCTTTTTGGGTGCGTGTGAGCCAAACCCAGGCTTTTCAGCTGCTTTCGAGAGTGGCTGGGTAAAATGTGAAAACCTGAGTTGTGCAGTCGACTGGGAGAGCTGCTTCTGCCCTTTTGTCTGGTGAATGCAATAATAAATCTGATGTAGTGTAAACAGTTATTTCAGTTACATATTTGCGTATCCAAGTAGTAGTTCTTAAGCTGGGCTTGTTGTCAGTATCTCTGCCTGATGGGAATGCCCCGGTATTAAAACTGGGCAATTTTGATACTTGGGCAAAACGTGCGGGTGCAGTTAAAAACACTGTCATTTTTTAAATGATAGGCCTTTTAAATGTAATGTGGAGGGAGGATCTATCGTTTGTTTTTCTTTGGGATAATGGCAAAGAGAAAGAAACATACTGCTGCTTTAAACAGACAACTCACAGGTTTAGCATTTGAATCGGGCAGATTTGCATGGTGTGTTTTTTAAGCCAAGGAGGTATTAATCTTAACCCATTTATGGAGCGATCCAAAAACAAATATAGCTTTTCTAGCCAAAAAATTAAGGCGGGCTTCTCCAACTCTGAGTTACCGCTCTGTTTCAGATTTAGTATTAGACAAACATCCCATTATTTTGTACAGATTATAAAAAAAAAAAAAAGGGAAAAACTTAGTGAATGAGAATGTAGCATGCCCCCTTGTTTCCTTTCTCTTGTAGACAGCAAAGACACGCACTGTCTGCCTCAACACGGGGCTGAAACCTCACCAGAAAGAATGCCTGGCACCGTCGCTAGCAAAACGAAGTGTACTTGATATTTAAGTTTAATACGAACTGCTTTAAAAAAAGGAGCTTGGGTTCAAAGCGGGAAGTTCACTAATAGGTTTGAAGCAAACGTGTTCCTGATTACACCCCATTAAGAAGGTGGAATGCAGCGAGCGCTGCTTCCCCCGAGGAAGCCCCAGTGCGCACGGGATTTGAAGTCTGCAGCCAGCCCAGCAGACGATGCCAGACCTGCTGACCCTGTGAATTTTGCAGTATATTTTGAAAGATAATGTGTCTTTTGGGGTTCAGTGGGAAGGAGGGGAAGAGACACTGCACTGCACAGATTTTTGGAAGGGTCTGGAGTCAGAGCAGCTTATTATTGTGCATTTTGTTTCTCGTACGCGTTTGCTCATCTCTAATAACATAGTAAAAACTCAAAAGCGTCTCAAGCTTCGCTATATTTTGACGTGCTCATTTGTTCCACGGCTGGCTGTGTGCGTCCAAAGCAGCAACGCCTTGTTCCAAGTGGTTTCTGGTGAGGCAGAGCTGTACGATTCGTTTGAATCATAACATGAGTCTGGTATGAGTCTTTGTCGTGATGTGTCCCTGTCTGTGGAATATGAGAAATTTCTTCGTTATTTTTCATCAGACAATTCCATGGAAAATGAAGTTCAGATGGTGAAACTGCCGAGGCAGAGGGATATGATATTCCAGGGATTATTGTAGATGTAGTGCCTGCTGGACCAGTCTGTACGCCCAGAGATAGAAATGCTCCACTGGCTTCTCTGTGATTAACCATCACTGGAGGTGGCTGGGAAACCTGGACGTGGTGGTTCGGAGGTAGGATGAAGGGAAGGAAGGCTGGGGGATCTTACCAGAAATGGCCCCGCTGATGTTGTCAGCGGTCCTTGGGAGGGCTACGTTATAACTCAACTTTATAACTGGGAATTTGTGCACACGCCAGCTATCCCAGGGGGTGCAGATTTTAAATGCGCACACATTTCATTCCGCGTGACAACACCTTGAATACGCAGGTTAGTTAAGACAAACCGCCGTCAATTAAGTTTATTGGATGATGTCAGTGATGGAGGTGATATATATATATAATCATGGATTTGGAAAAAGGGCCCACTCTTCTCTGGATCTGCAAACAGTTTGTCAATAACGGGAGAAAATTTACAGTGACAGTCGGTGTGATTTTGCAATATGCAAAATGGATTTAATTATCAGCAGGAGAAATCACTGCATCAAGCATAAGGACTTTGATTTGTGGTTTTGGTCTTTGTTTTCAAAAAATACCATCTGCAAATGGCAGAATTATTTTCATAGCCCATTCCTATGGATTTACTAGGAAGAGACCCACCTATTGCCCCTTAGCTGGAGCTGGAGCTGGACCTGATCCCTAGCAAGATGCACACAGAAGAAGCAGCTCCTGGTCCGATAGACTTTTGCTATAATCAGAGACCAGTTGGTTTAATTTTCACTCTTTCTGCCACTGGTAGATAGTGTTACTAACAGCCGACACCAAATTTTAATAGCTTCTCATTTTATTTCATTGCAAGCTGTGAGCAGTGGCAACTGATAGTAAAGGAACGAAGCCTTACGAAACGATCCCCAAATTATGTGTATGTGCCGCTTTTGGTAACTTTAGTTTTGTGTTTTAGGAGGAAATAGTGAATTTGTTCTTGTGATTTACATTGACATCAATAATGGGGGAAGTACCCTGCAGAATTTCCAGGAGATTGAAATTTGTGGCAGATTTATCTTCAAGTTCTGAAAACTATTCCTCTCAGATCACACGTGTATCATTCCTTCAACTTCAGACCACAAATATACTTGGGAATTTGTCATCTTGGGTGTCTTCACGACCATAAGCGTGCAGTCAGCTCAAATCAAAGCCAAAAAATTTTTTTTGTTGTTCTTGTCTTCCCCAACCTCTCAGTGGGACCAACAAGTTCTGGCGACCAAAGAATGATACTGGCTCTCAAAAAGAATTTGATTCAAACTCCGTCCAAACTCATATGGGGTTGAATAGATTTGAATGTGGCCAAAATGTGTATTAAATATTATAATGGGTATATAACCATTTTAATTAATGAATTTTGTAAATTTTAGAATATTTATTATGATTATTACTAGTAATTATTGAAGAGCAATGAACTTAGTCCCAGTATGGGATTTGCAGTGCAAGCCATTGAGTATGCTGAAGGGTGTCCCTTCTACTTGCATGCTTAGAAATCAGGTATCTGGTTTGAAGAATCCATTGGCATGTTTAGAGTGCAGGATTTGGCCCTTCAGCTTTCTCTTCTTCACTACTTTGTCTTCTTTTTCCACTTCAGGGGGAGAAAAGGCAGCCAAAACCTGGGGATTAGCTAAGAGTTCAGGTATTGCACTTGAGTATACTCTCTAGGACTAATTTCGTATTTGATCAATCTCTCAATATGGGTTTCAAATCTAATACCGATGCATTTTTTCTTTTTCCTTGGGACATAAGTTGTTTGATGATTCCTAGGAGCTACTCTTGTAAAGGCTTAACCCACTATTTGCTTATACAAAGTAAACAGTTACAGTAACAACTTCGGTAATTTCCAACTCCCTTCTTAGTTTATGAAGTTCCTACAAACTGAGCAGTACCCCATTCCCCAGGACGATACCACTGTCCTTATTGAGCACGGCAGCAATTTGTGCTTTGGATTTTGAAGCAGTGTCTCCATGTTTCTAAGTAAACCTCATCACTTCAGTGTGTTATGATTCCTTTGTGGACCAATGGGTTCTCAAATCCCTGCTTTTTCTTACAACCACTTCTTTTGTAATAACATTCCAATTTATCAAATCAGATCTAAAATTAGCTCCTCTACTTCTGACCCGGTGGCTTTTTGAGTTTATTTTTGTTTATTATTTTCCAGTTGTTCTGCTTTGTGCATAGTAGTTGTGTCCCATCCATAGCCTTGCTTCACGGGACAAAACGTGGTTAATATGACATGCTCTCCACACTTCTTCCATTGGGGCAACTGTAATCTCTACTGATAACACTTATTTTTGCACAAAGTATTTTTTATTCTTGCGTTAACTTATTTTTTTCAATACTGATGAAGAAAGGAGCTTCACCATCTCAGATGCGTGTTTTGACATATGTTTTCTTATGAAGTGATCTGTGTTTCAGAAATAGGTTATACTTGTGGGTCAAGAGCTGTTGCCTTAACTAGTGCCTTGTATTCATGAAAGGCTGTAATTGATTCCCGTCTCTTCTATGGAATAGTCCTATTTTCTCGCTGAATAGATGCTTCTGGTTCTTTTAAAGGCAGCATTCATCTCAATCATCTCACTGTTGCTTTTTCACTACTGTCACCCAAGAAGGAGCCCCATCAGCCTCCTCTCCCCTTCAAAACATAGCATTCAAAATTACTAATTTTTCTGTCTGGTTAGATCTCTAGACTCAATGAAGAGCTTTTCAGCAGGAAGCAAAATGCCAAATGCTTTGAGATTTAAGATAAAATACTAAATGTTGGTAACTCAACATTCAACTGTCTTTATTGTAGGTGTAATTTTGGGGGAAGAAGCTGAAGATGAACAGAGCAGAGGGGTTTCCAGTGGCTGTAACTAATAGCATGGGCTTCTGCTGCAACCTCAGAGCTTAACATTGTAAAACTGCAGAATCAAAGAGCTAATAGAAAAGAGTGAAGTGCAAATTGGGTAAAATAAGAGAAGATCAATGCTTATAACCTGCCATGAAGAGGGCATTCTGTCCCTCTGTTCTCCTGTTGCATTTTGGAAATCTACAGTTACATGGGCTTCATGCCTACAGGGTCCATAGGTGAATAAAGCTCCATGGGGGGAATAGAAATACCCAATTCATGCCTCGGAGGTGTGGATTGTCCCTCGCTGCAGCACATCTAAGTACTGCAAAAAATAAATAGCTTGATACTGCTTATTTTTATGCATAATGTGTTTCAGTTTTGACTGTTTCCTACCAAAGAAGGAATTAAACGTTCCTTCGGCCACTTATCTCCACAGTTGCCCATTTTACAGGCACCTTCTTGGAAGCTTATGGGATAATTTCTTGCATAAATTTTTACCCAGTGAGAATAGATAGGGCACAATCTGGCATGAAAATAAGCCTTTTTTTGATGACATTTTGAAGAGGCAGAGAATGTCTCAAGGTTTCTACTTTGCCTCATCCTGTCGTGTAACTCCATAATGGAGAAGGCCAGGAGCAAAACAAACGAGAAACCAGAGACCTGCAGAATATTTGCCAGGAAATCTGAAGTCACGTGGAACTCGCTGCCCCTTGAAGGCAGCTGGCTAGGCTGAGGTTTGCAAACTTTTTGCACAAATCTAGGCTCAGTTTCCAATAAAACCTGGCCTGATTTATCATTTTAAATCAAAGCCAGTTGGGATTTCATGCGATGGCAGGTGAGATCCGGTGGCCTCTCAAGGGTTTTGCTCCTTGAGCTGAGGCAATCAAACCCTCTGTGTTACAATGCTGATTTTTTTTTTTTTATTTTCCATGGGCTCCTGCAAATCGACACCGGCATGGTTTATGCAAGGACAAGTTTTTGGAGTGGCTGGAGGGCAAATTTCACTGGTGCAATGTTGTGTGACAACGGACTTGATGTTATCCCGTACTGTGGGACCTCAGCCCCAAAGCTGGTGTGATATCTTGGCCTTGTGTTATATCCTAGGATGATATTATCTCTGAAAGGGCTGTGCATAACTGATATAACTGGAGTTAAATACTAACACAGTGTGTGTCCCATAGTGCTATTTCAGTTGCCAGTGCTGTTCTATTAGTACTGTTCACATGGCATATGTACAGCAGAAAATGAATGCTCTAATAGATTTTCCTTTTTTCCCTTTGTCCTGGCCTGATAGGGGAATATGTGCTTACAAGTAGTTGGAAATTTCTTTGGAATTTACTGGTTAATTAAGATATTCCAGTCGAATAGCTGTGGTCCACCAGCAGGCACACTAAATCCTCAGGTTCTCACCTGCCTCCCTTCCCAAGCTCTTCTCTTTCTTTGGAGTTTGGCTGAAAGTTTGGACACTGGTGGCCCCGAGTTATGTCTTTGAGACATTTTGAAAGGTTTTAGGGCATTTTGCGGCGCTGGTTTCAGTGCAGAGGTAATCAAGTGAGTCATAGGTTTCTGCCTTAAAACAAATTGATGTCCTGTATCATACTATTCACTTTATCATCCGGGCGGAAGGGTGGAGAGGTGGAAATGGGTTTTATCTGGTTGGTTAGGGAGCAGGGGAGGGAACAGAGAGAGAGGTGTTGGAGATATAGGTGAGCTGAATTTCCAAAGGGTGAAAATACTTCTCTGACCTGATAGCCCAATTTCGTCTTCAGGATAGATTAATTCATGAAGGACTCAATTCCACCCTCATGTTGCTTACAACTCTCACTGATGTCATTAAGACATACATTCAAAGGGACAGCTAGGATATATGGGCCAGGCTTCAAAAATCTATAAGGATCATTAAAGAACAGACTTAAAATATTCATTTGCCCATGAATGGCATGCAAAGACATTAAACCTTTGATGGCTTTAGGCTTCTCAGCAGAGAAACAGGGATTAAAATAGATTTCATAAATAAACAAATAAATAATCTCAGTAATGTCTCTCCACACTAACGTGTCCAGACTTGATGAAACTGTTCTCCATTAGAAATACGTAACCTGAAAGGGGTTGGTGCTCCAGCAGAAGCTGAGTCGAAGTGAACACTTTTCTCAAAGTTTAAGTTTTGCGTAAGAAGAAATGTAAGAAAGAAAATGCCAGACTAAAGCCCAACTGCTTTCTCTTTCCTGCAGTGGGCCAGGTACTGTGGATTTCCAACCGCTCCAGCTCCTGGCAGTGGGAAGCAGCCTGTGCTGGTGTGTTTGCCCATGGTTTTACGGGGCTGATTGTTGCAAACCTTCCAAACACTTCAAAAGATAGGGCTTTGCCTCGGTACTGTTTGTCCCAGAGAAGGATTGCAAGCTAACTTTAGAAAGCTCATGCTATTTCTGATACGCTGTCTTAGAGTTCCTCACACATAATTCAGAGCTAGGTAATTGTTTTATGGGTTACTTAGCAAATCCAGATATATTTATTTAGCATAAATACGCCGATAAGTGAGGACTACTGAGAAGGTACCAGCGTTTTGTGCATTTCCTTAGTTCAGTGCTTTACTACGTAATCTTTGGTATAATAATAAGAATCTTTGACATCATACTGCTTGTTTAAACTAGCACCCTACGTCAGCCATTGAATTTCTTAAAAGAATTAGCTGGGTTCAATTAAGTATTTTAATAAATGCTCTCAAAATGCCAATTAATCAGTAAACAGCACTAAATGATGTGATAGAAAACGTAACTGCTCGGTTGAGAGGGATGTGTGTCTGCTCTTGATGTTTGCTTGGTAGGTAATGCTGCAAAATTGGATGTACATTTTCTAGACTTTGATAATTCATAAATCTATTGAGCGAGGTAAGTTCCATCATTAACCTTTAATCTTTTAGAAGCAAGTTGGCTGGAATCTATTTACTTTAACTAGCTCGTTCACTGATAATGCATGATTTTTAAATTTCCTTTTGTGCATTCCTTAGTTAAAGAAAAACACAGCTGTGTGTGAGACAAATTCTATTTATTTTCTAGTTAAGAAAAGTACAAGAAGATAGTATCATTGGAAAGCTAATAATAAAGAACTACTAAAGAACGCCCTTCATCTGTTTGCTCTGCCACTTTACGAAGGCTTTCCAAACAATCTTTTCAGATGTATTAGTAAGGAAAGATATCTTAAAAGTCAAGGGAAGACAAAGTTAATGCATTTATAGAAGTACCATTTCAGATAACATTTTACCTGAGTGTTTAGATTAGTTAAATATTAGAAAGGTGGAGATAATAGCGTTGTTTGTATTCATAAATGTGGAAAGTTGCATTTTCGGGGCAGTGAAGTGTAAGGCATATCAAAGGTTTATCATCCTGGAATGTGCAGGGAGCTGCAGGGTGCTCCCTCCTGTGCTCCCTCCCTGCAGCTCAGCGAACAACACGGACGCTCTGACTTGTATTTTTAAATCTCCTTCTTTCCATTTTTCCATCCATAGTTAAATGGCAGAAATTAGGAAAATGTAACTAAAATCAACTATTTTAAATTATTTAAAAATTTATCTAAAATAACTAGTGTTAGCTAACTGCCTGGACCCAGAGAAACCGTGCGAGCCCTGGGTGGTGTTCTTGGCTGAGGGAGATTCACTGATGACTTGGGGAAAATGAGACTAGGCAGAAGTCGAGTCATTTTTAGGGCCTTCTGCAGACCCCATTTATAGGAAAACAGCTCCCCTGTAAAGAAGATATAAAATTAACATTCACAAAGCACCCTAGAGCCTGGAAATGGCTCAGCACACTCTCCTCTGGATTGGGGCAGTCATGTAGTTGTCCAGGCACGATGCTGACAGCCCAGCCCCAGATAGAGAGGTACATATGATGATAGCAGGAGATGGAGAAGGCATGGCCAGCACCCACCTGCATCCACACGTGCACACAAAATTGTGCATTCCCATCCCTTCTGTGCTCACCCAAATTTGAAACAGCCCATGTGCAAACTTCTTAGGGAGGGGTGCAGCGATGCTGCCAGCAATCCCAGCCACTCTTTTTAGTCTCGTTACCATCCTCACAGTCAAATCTTCAAACGTATGTGTTGAAATGAGCTGACAATAATGGCCCTGGCTAAAATATTATGTTGTTTTGACTGAATGTGGTTTAAACTGCCATCTGCTGGCTTGTACTTTTCAGGGCCAATATTAAAAACAATGTTCCCTCTTACAGTATCCCTCATGCATATGAAAATAAAGCAGCCTGAGTAATACCTTCCCTGCCGCAATGTACAGCTGAAAATTGCACCGAGGAATACAAATGTGACCGAGTGCAAAGGTAAATCCTGGTGCTTATAGGTAGATTCCTCAGGGATGTTTTTGTTCAATTTATACCTAGAAGAGAAGTTTAGTTGCAAATGCATGCGTGCAACTTCCCCCGAAGTCAATGAGAGACGCACATGGTGAGCTGAGGCAGTTGCTCATGGGGTTTTTTTGCTTATAAAGGCAGCTTCCTGGAATATTACCTGGGATTTTTGCCAGAGCAAGGACCAAAGATGGCCTAGTTCATTCTATTCAAAGTTACTCAAAAATAATTAAGCTTTTCTTTTTTTTTTTTTTTTTCCTTTCCCAAACTGTGAGAGGAAACTCCAACTATTTGGCTTGAAATTTGGCAGTTACTTGAGAAGGAGGAGATTAATACCAATAGCTGCTTTGAATTATTTTCCTATTAGTCTTCTTTTAAAGCTTTTGAAGTATCAGGGCATCGCTGTCACTCGTTGTTCAGAGGCATTGGCAGGTTCTCTGGAGGACATGACTAGCAAGGAGGCGACGTGCAGGACCGTGAGATGAGCTCCGGCTGCCTGTCCCTACCGGGAAAGGAACAGGATGCTCGGCTGGAAGCACTCAGCGACAGGGAATGTTACCGCCTTGTGTCTCTCTGCTCTCCAGAAATGGAAAAACAAATCCCTAAGCAGAGAAAGCAAAAGGAAAAATCTAGTATTTCTCATGCTAAAACCAACCGAGCTTCTGCAGTTTTAGGGAAAACTCTGTATCCTTGAGAGAAATAGCCAGGGGAGGAATAAGCATTGGACTCGGAGGCGGGCTGGGCCAGATCTGCAAACACCACCAAAGACCTCAATTGTAGACTCCTCCACCAAGCCCACGAGTCTCTGGAAGACCTTGCCATGTTTATTGATGGTGGCAAAGGGAACTCGCAGCGTGGTGGACCAGTGCAGGTGCACCAGCAC
>NW_015090811.1:1463116-1491952 GCF_001431845.1 Calidris pugnax | reverse complement strand
GCACGGGATTTGAAGTCTGCAGCCAGCCCAGCAGACGATGCCAGACCTGCTGACCCTGTGAATTTTGCAGTATATTTTGAAAGATAATGTGTCTTTTGGGGTTCAGTGGGAAGGAGGGGAAGAGACACTGCACTGCACAGATTTTTGGAAGGGGCTGGAGTCAGAGCAGCTTATTATTGTGCATTTTGTTCTCGTACGCGTTTGCTCATCTCTAATAACATAGTAAAAACTCAAAAGCGTCTCAAGCTTCGCTATATTTTGACGTGCTCATTTGTTCCACGGCTGGCTGTGTGCGTCCAAAGCAGCAACGCCTTGTTCCAAGTGGTTTCTGGTGAGGCAGAGCTGTACGATTCGTTTGAATCATAACATGAGTCTGGTATGAGTCTTTGTCGTGATGTGTCCCTGTCTGTGGAATATGAGAAATTTCTTCGTTATTTTTCATCAGACAATTCCATGGAAAATGAAGTTCAGATGGTGAAACTGCCGAGGCAGAGGGATATGATATTCCAGGGATTATTGTAGATGTAGTGCCTGCTGGACCAGTCTGTACGCCCAGAGATAGAAATGCTCCACTGGCTTCTCTGTGATTAACCATCACTGGAGGTGGCTGGGAAACCTGGACGTGGTGGTTCGGAGGTAGGATGAAGGGAAGGAAGGCTGGGGGATCTTACCAGAAATGGCCCCGCTGATGTTGTCAGCGGTCCTTGGGAGGGCTACGTTATAACTCAACTTTATAACTGGGAATTTGTGCACACGCCAGCTATCCCAGGGGGTGCAGATTTTAAATGCGCACACATTTCATTCCCCGTGACAACACCTTGAATACGCAGGTTAGTTAAGACAAACCGCCGTCAATTAAGTTTATTGGATGATGTCAGTGATGGAGGTGATATATATATATAATCATGGATTTGGAAAAAGGGCCCACTCTTCTCTGGATCTGCAAACAGTTTGTCAATAACGGGAGAAAATTTACAGTGACAGTCAGTGTGATTTTGCAATATGCAAAATGGATTTAATTATCAGCAGGAGAAATCACTGCATCAAGCATAAGGACTTTGATTTGTGGTTTTGGTCTTTGTTTTCAAAAAATACCATCTGCAAATGGCAGAATTATTTTCATAGCCCATTCCTATGGATTTACTAGGAAGAGACCCACCTATTGCCCCTTAGCTGGAGCTGGAGCTGGACCTGATCCCTAGCAAGATGCACACAGAAGAAGCAGCTCCTGGTCTGATAGACTTTTGCTATAATCAGAGACCAGTTGGTTTAATTTTCACTCTTTCTGCCACTGGTAGATAGTGTTACTAACAGCCGACACCAAATTTTAATAGCTTCTCATTTTATTTCATTGCAAGCTGTGAGCAGTGGCAACTGATAGTAAAGGAACGAAGCCTTACGAAACGATCCCCAAATTATGTGTATGTGCCGCTTTTGGTAACTTTAGTTTTGTGTTTTAGGAGGAAATAGTGAATTTGTTCTTGTGATTTACATTGACATCAATAATGGGGGAAGTACCCTGCAGAATTTCCAGGAGATTGAAATTTGTGGCAGATTTATCTTCAAGTTCTGAAAACTATTCCTCTCAGATCACACGTGTATCATTCCTTCAACTTCAGACCACAAATATACTTGGGAATTTGTCATCTTGGGTGTCTTCACGACCATAAGCGTGCAGTCAGCTCAAATCAAAGCCAAAAAAATTTTTTTGTTGTTCTTGTCTTTCCCAACCTCTCAGTGGGACCAACAAGTTTTGGGGACCACAGAATGATACTGGCTCTCAAAAAGAATTTGATTCAAACTCCGTCCAAACTCATATGGGGTTGAATAGATTTGAATGTGGCCAAAATGTGTATTAAATATTATAATGGGTATATAACCATTTTAATTAATGAATTTTGTAAATTTTAGAATATTTATTATGATTATTACTAGTAATTATTGAAGAGCAATGAACTTAGTCCCAGTATGGGATTTGCAGTGCAAGCCATTGAGTATGCTGAAGGGTGTCCCTTCTACTTGCATGCTTAGAAATCAGGTATCTGGTTTGAAGAATCCATTGGCATGTTTAGAGTGCAGGATTTGGCCCTTCAGCTTTCTCTTCTTCACTACTTTGTCTTCTTTTTCCACTTCAGGGGGAGAAAAGGCAGCCAAAACCTGGGGATTAGCTAAGAGTTCAGGTATTGCACTTGAGTATACTCTCTAGGACTAATTTCGTATTTGATCAATCTCTCAATATGGGTTTCAAATCTAATACCGATGCATTTTTTCTTTTTCCTTGGGACATAAGTTGTTTGATGATTCCTAGGAGCTACTCTTGTAAAGGCTTAACCCACTATTTGCTTATACAAAGTAAACAGTTACAGTAACAACTTCGGTAATTTCCAACTCCCTTCTTAGTTTATGAAGTTCCTACAAACTGAGCAGTACCCCATTCCCCAGGACGATACCACTGTCCTTATTGAGCACGGCAGCAATTTGTGCTTTGGATTTTGAAGCAGTGTCTCCATGTTTCTAAGTAAACCTCATCACTTCAGTGTGTTATGATTCCTTTGTGGACCAATGGGTTCTCAAATCCCTGCTTTTTCTTACAACCACTTCTTTTGTAATAACATTCCAATTTATCAAATCAGATCTAAAATTAGCTCCTCTACTTCTGACCCGGTGGCTTTTTGAGTTTATTTTTGTTTATTATTTTCCAGTTGTTCTGCTTTGTGCATAGTAGTTGTGTCCCATCCATAGCCTTGCTTCACGGGACAAAACGTGGTTAATATGACATGCTCTCCACACTTCTTCCATTGGGGCAACTGTAATCTCTACTGATAACACTTATTTTTGCACAAAGTATTTTTTATTCTTGCGTTAACTTATTTTTTTCAATACTGATGAAGAAAGGAGCTTCACCATCTCAGATGTGTGTTTTGACATATGTTTTCTTATGAAGTGATCTGTGTTTCAGAAATAGGTTATACTCGTGGGTCAAGAGCTGTTGCCTTAACTAGTGCCTTGTATTCATGAAAGGCTGTAATTGATTCCCGTCTCTTCTATGGAATAGTCCTATTTTCTCGCTGAATAGATGCTTCTGGTTCTTTTAAAGGCAGCATTCATCTCAATCATCTCACTGTTGCTTTTTCACTACTGTCACCCAAGAAGGAGCCCCATCAGCCTCCTCTCCCCTTCAAAACATAGCATTCAAAATTACTAATTTTTCTGTCTGGTTAGATCTCTAGACTCAATGAAGAGCTTTTCAGCAGGAAGCAAAATGCCAAATGCTTTGAGATTTAAGATAAAATACTAAATGTTGGTAACTCAACATTCAACTGTTGTTATTATAGGTGTAATTTTGGGGGAGGAAGCTGAAGATGAACCGAGCAGAGGGGTTTCCAGTGGCTGTACCTAATAGCATGGGCTTCTGCTGCAACCTCAGAGCTTAACGTTGTAAAACTGCAGAATCAAAGGGCTAACGGAAAAGAGTGAAGTGCAAATTGGGTAAAATAAGAGAAGATCAATGCTTATAACCTGCCATGAAGAGGGCATTCTGTCCCTCTGTTCTCCTGTTGCATTTTGGAAATCTACAGTTACATGGGCTTCATGCCTACAGGGTCCATAGGTGAATAAAGCTCCATGGGGGGAATAGAAATACCCAATTCATGCCTCGGAGGTGTGGATTGTCCCTCGCTGCAGCACATCTAAGTACTGCAAAAAATAAATAGCTTGATACTGCTTATTTTTATGCATAATGTGTTTCAGTTTTGACTTTCCTACCAAAGAAGAAATTAAACGTTCCTTTTTTTTATGCATAATGTGTTTCAGTTTTGACTGTTTCCTACCAAAGAAGGAATTAAACGTTCCTTCGGCCACTTATCTCCACAGTTGCCCATTTTACAGGCACCTTCTTGGAAGCTTATGGGATAATTTCTTGCATAAATTTTTACCCAGTGAGAATAGATAGGGCACAATCTGGCATGAAAATAAGCCTTTTTTTGATGACATTTTGAAGAGGCAGAGAATGTCTCAAGGTTTCTACTTTGCCTCATCCTGTCGTGTAACTCCATAATGGAGAAGGCCAGGAGCAAAACAAACGAGAAACCAGAGACCTGCAGAATATTTGCCAGGAAATCTGAAGTCACGTGGCACTCGCTGCCCCTTGAAGGCAGCTGGCTAGGCTGAGGTTTGCAAACTTTTTGCACAAATCTAGGCTCAGTTTCCAATAAAACCTGGCCTGATTTATCATTTTAAATCAAAGCCAGTTGGGATTTCATGCGATGGCAGGTGAGATCCGGTTGCCTCTCAAGGGTTTTGCTCCTTGAGCTGAGGCAATCAAACCCTCTGTGTTACAACGCTGATTTTTTTTTTTTAATTTTCCATGGGCTCCTGCAAATCGACACCGGCATGGTTTATGCAAGGACAAGTTTTTGGAGTGGCTGGAGGGCAAATTTCACTGGTGCAATGTTGTGTGACAACGGACTTGATGTTATCCCGTACTGTGGGACCTCAGCCCCAAAGCTGGTGTGATATCTTGGCCTTGTGTTATATCCTAGGATGATATTATCTCTGAAAGGGCTGTGCATAACTGATATAACTGGAGTTAAATACTAACACAGTGTGTGTCCCATAGTGCTATTTCAATTGCCAGTGCTGTTCTATTAGTACTGTTCACATGGCATGTGTACAGCAGAAAATGAATGCTCCTAATGGATTTTCCCTGCTGTTCTATTAGTACTGTTCACATGGCATATGTACAGCAGAAAATGAATGCTCTAATAGATTTTCCTTTTTTCCCTTTGTCCTGGCCTGATAGGGGAATATGTGCTTACAAGTAGTTGGAAATTTCTTTGGAATTTACTGGTTAATTAAGATATTCCAGTCGAATAGCTGTGGTCCACCAGCAGGCACACTAAATCCTCAGGTTCTCACCTGCCTCCCTTCCCAAGCTCTTCTCTTTCTTTGGAGTTTGGCTGAAAGTTTGGACACTGGTGGCCCCGAGTTATGTCTTTGAGACATTTTGAAAGGTTTTAGGGCATTTTGCGGCGCTGGTTTCAGTGCAGAGGTAATCAAGTGAGTCATAGGTTTCTGCCTTAAAACAAATTGATGTCCTGTATCATACTATTCACTTTATCATCCGGGCGGAAGGGTGGAGAGGTGGAAATGGGTTTTATCTGGTTGGTTAGGGAGCAGGGGAGGGAACAGAGAGAGAGGTGTTGGAGATATAGGTGAGCTGAATTTCCAAAGGGTGAAAATACTTCTCTGACCTGATAGCCCAATTTCGTCTTCAGGATAGATTAATTCATGAAGGACTCAATTCCACCCTCATGTCGCTTACAACTCTCACTGATGTCATTGAAACATACATTCAAAGGGACAGCTAGGATATATGGGCCAGGCTTCAAAAATCTATAAGGATCATTAAAGAACAGACTTAAAATATTCATTTGCCCATGAATGGCATGCAAAGACATTAAACCTTTGATGGCTTTAGGCTTCTCAGCAGAGAAACAGGGATTAAAATAGATTTCATAAATAAACAAATAAATAATCTCAGTAATGTCTCTCCACACTAACGTGTCCAGACTTGATGAAACTGTTCTCCATTAGAAATACGTAACCTGAAAGGGGTTGGTGCTCCAGCAGAAGCTGAGTCGAAGTGAACACTTTTCTCAAAGTTTAAGTTTTGCATAAGAAGAAATGTAAGAAAGAAAATGCCAGACTAAAGCCCAACTGCTTTCTCTTTCCTGCAGTGGGCCAGGTACTGTGGATTTCCAACCGCTCCAGCTCCTGGCAGTGGGAAGCAGCCTGTGCTGGTGTGTTTGCCCATGGTTTTACGGGGCTGATTGTTGCAAACCTTCCAAACACTTCAAAAGATAGGGCTTTGCCTCGGTACTGTTTGTCCCAGAGAAGGATTGCAAGCTAACTTTAGAAAGCTCATGCTATTTCTGATACGCTGTCTTAGAGTTCCTCACACATAATTCAGAGCTAGGTAATTGTTTTATGGGTTACTTAGCAAATCCAGATATATTTATTTAGCATAAATACGCCGATAAGTGAGGACTACTGAGAAGGTACCAGCGTTTTGTGCATTTCCTTAGTTCAGTGCTTTACTACGTAATCTTTGGTATAATAATAAGAATCTTTGACATCATACTGCTTGTTTAAACTAGCACCCTACGTCAGCCATTGAATTTCTTAAAAGAATTAGCTGGGTTCAATTAAGTATTTTAATAAATGCTCTCAAAATGCCAATTAATCAGTAAACAGCACTAAATGATGTGATAGAAAACGTAACTGCTCGGTTGAGAGGGATGTGTGTCTGCTCTTGATGTTTGCTTGGTAGGTAATGCTGCAAAATTGGATGTACATTTTCTAGACTTTGATAATTCATAAATCTATTGAGCGAGGTAAGTTCCATCATTAACCTTTAATCTTTTAGAAGCAAGTTGGCTGGAATCTATTTACTTTAACTAGCTCGTTCACTGATAATGCATGATTTTTAAATTTCCTTTTGTGCATTCCTTAGTTAAAGAAAAACACAGCTGTGTGTGAGACAAATTCTATTTATTTTCTAGTTAAGAAAAGTACAAGAAGATAGTATCATTGGAAAGCTAATAATAAAGAACTACTAAAGAACGCCCTTCATCTGTTTGCTCTGCCACTTTACGAAGGCTTTCCAAACAATCTTTTCAGATGTATTAGTAAGGAAAGATATCTTAAAAGTCAAGGGAAGACAAAGTTAATGCATTTATAGAAGTACCATTTCAGATAACATTTTACCTGAGTGTTTAGATTAGTTAAATATTAGAAAGGTGGAGATAATAGCGTTGTTTGTATTCATAAATGTGGAAAGTTGCATTTTCGGGGCAGTGAAGTGTAAGGCATATCAAAGGTTTATCATCCTGGAATGTGCAGGGAGCTGCAGGGTGCTCCCTCCTGTGCTCCCTCCCTGCAGCTCAGCGAACAACACGGACGCTCTGACTTGTATTTTTAAATCTCCTTCTTTCCATTTTTCCATCCATAGTTAAATGGCAGAAATTAGGAAAATGTAACTAAAATCAACTATTTTAAATTATTTAAAAATTTATCTAAAATAACTAGTGTTAGCTAACTGCCTGGACCCAGAGAAACCGTGCGAGCCCTGGGTGGTGTTCTTGGCTGAGGGAGATTCACTGATGACTTGGGGAAAATGAGACTAGGCAGAAGTCGAGTCATTTTTAGGGCCTTCTGCAGACCCCATTTATAGGAAAACAGCTCCCCTGTAAAGAAGATATAAAATTAACATTCACAAAGCACCCTAGAGCCTGGAAATGGCTCAGCACACTCTCCTCTGGATTGGGGCAGTCACGTAGGTGTCCAGGCACGATGCTGACAGCCCAGCCCCAGATAGAGAGGTACATATGATGATAGCAGGAGATGGAGAAGGCATGGCCAGCACCCACCTGCATCCACACGTGCACACAAAATTGTGCATTCCCATCCCTTCTGTGCTCACCCAAATTTGAAACAGCCCATGTGCAAACTTCTTAGGGAGGGGTGCAGCGATGCTGCCAGCAATCCCAGCCACTCTTTTTAGTCTCGTTACCATCCTCACAGTCAAATCTTCAAACGTATGTGTTGAAATGAGCTGACAATAATGGCCCTGGCTAAAATATTATGTTGTTTTGACTGAATGTGGTTTAAACTGCCATCTGCTGGCTTGTACTTTTCAGGGCCAATATTAAAAACAATGTTCCCTCTTACAGTATCCCTCATGCATATGAAAATAAAGCAGCCTGAGTAATACCTTCCCTGCCGCAATGTACAGCTGAAAATTGCACCGAGGAATACAAATGTGACCGAGTGCAAAGGTAAATCCTGGTGCTTATAGGTAGATTCCTCAGGGATGTTTTTGTTCAATTTATACCTAGAAGAGAAGTTTAGTTGCAAATGCATGCGTGCAACTTCCCCCGAAGTCAATGAGAGACGCACATGGTGAGCTGAGGCAGTTGCTCATGGGGTTTTTTTGCTTATAAAGGCAGCTTCCTGGAATATTACCTGGGATTTTTGCCAGAGCAAGGACCAAAGATGGCCTAGTTCATTCTATTCAAAGTTACTCAAAAATAATTAAGCTTTTCTTTTTTTTTTTTTTTTTTTTTTTTTTTTCCTTTCCCAAACTGTGAGAGGAAACTCCAACTATTTGGCTTGAAATTTGGCAGTTACTTGAGAAGGAGGAGATTAATACCAATAGCTGCTTTGAATTATTTTCCTATTAGTCTTCTTTTAAAGCTTTTGAAGTATCAGGGCATCGCTGTCACTCGTTGTTCAGAGGCATTGGCAGGTTCTCTGGAGGACATGACTAGCAAGGAGGCGACGTGCAGGACCGTGAGATGAGCTCCGGCTGCCTGTCCCTACCGGGAAAGGAACAGGATGCTCGGCTGGAAGCACTCAGCGACAGGGAATGTTACCGCCTTGTGTCTCTCTGCTCTCCAGAAATGGAAAAACAAATCCCTAAGCAGAGAAAGCAAAAGGAAAAATCTAGTATTTCTCATGCTAAAACCAACCGAGCTTCTGCAGTTTTAGGGAAAACTCTGTATCCTTGAGAGAAATAGCCAGGGGAGGAATAAGCATTGGACTCGGAGGCGGGCTGGGCCAGATCTGCAAACACCACCAAAGACCTCAATTGTAGACTCCTCCACCAAGCCCACGAGTCTCTGGAAGACCTTGCCATGTTTATTGATGGTGGCAAAGGGAACTCGCAGCGTGGTGGACCAGTGCAGGTGCACCAGCACCCTGCAGCCCAGTTAATCATAGAATCATAGAATCATTGAGGTTGGAAGAGACCCTTGGGATCATCGAGTCCAACCATCTCCCCTACTCTACAAAGTCCTCCCCTACACCATATCCCTCAGTACCGCATCTAAACGTCCCTTAAACACATCCAGGGACGGTGACTCAACCACCTCCCTGGGCAGCCTGTTCCAATGCCCGACCACTCTTTCAGTGAAAAATTCCTTCCTAATGTTCAAGCTAAGCCTCCCCTGTTGGAGCTTGAAGCCGTTCCCTCTCGTTCTATTGTTAATTACCTGTGACAAGAGACCAGCACCAACCTCTCTACAGTGTCCTTTCAAGTAGTTGTAGAGAGTGATGAGGTCTCCCCTCAGCCTCCTCTTCCTCATACTAAACAGCCCCAGTTTGATCCTGGCTCTGACACACCAACACGTGCTACACGGGCACCTCCAAGGAGCTCAGGCCGTGAGAAAGCCCCTCCAGGTCCAGCACCGCTGGCTTCTCGCACCTCTTGGTTGACACAGGCTGGGCAAGCCAAGAGGGGATTATAAAACACCTTTCATCTGGGGGATCTCAAGGTGCTTTGCAAACATTGAGTCATTAGTTCCCCCGAGTGCCCCTTTGAAGTTGGCAGGTAGTATTGGGGGAGCAGAAGAGAGAGCAACGGCGGCTGCGCAGACCCCGTGGCAGAGGAATGCAGTGACGACATTGATGACATGACTAATTTATTTAGCAAACTGAGTTTAGCATGGTAATGAGGATGTATTTGCCATCATCCCATCATTCATCAGGTTTATGAGGCTCTTTAGGCAATGAGCGCTGCTGTGACTAAGTTTAGTTTGATTTGTTCAATTAATTCCTCTAATTCATTTTGACTGAAGAAAACCCCGTAAGATTGTTTGGCAGGTTAGAGGGACCCCAGTGTTACAAATGTGTGTGTGCCTGTCTATATTCATCTATTTATCTATAGAGAGACTTGTGGCTAGAGGTGTCTGTGACTATAAAGTGCATTAAGGTTTATGTTAAATCAATTTACTATTTTTATTTCTTGCCTTTGACTTCATAAATATTAGCGTACGTGGTCTAATCTAGATCATTTCAAGTCAAGGTAGAGTCTTTTGGATTTTTGTGGCATAAACAGGCATTATGGCAAGGCTTTGGTAGCACTCCTGCTTTCTTTGGGTATGATTCATCATCCAGGATGCTCAGCAAAGTAATATCTAAACACTCAGACTTTCTTGTCCCATGATGAGCAAATGACCTCACTGCTTCTGGTACCAGAAACATGATGTGGCAGAGTTATGGCATTACCATGTAACTGAGGCTGAAGGGACCTTTGTAGCCCTTTGGGCCAACCCTCACTCAAGGCAGTTGCAACAGAGATTGCTCAGAGCCTTGTCTGGCTGAGGTTGGAGTGTCTCCAAGGTTTGGAGATTGCCCCATGGTCTGACCACCTTTATTTTGATAACATTTTTCCAAATATTTACTTGCTGGTGAGGCAGCCCCTATTTCTGGCCTCTTGCCCATTGCTGGGAAGATCAGAGGAGCATCCTGGTCCCCTGTGAGCCCTCCCAGGAGGTAGCTGGAGGCTGTGATGTGCCTCTTGACTCCTGGGCACCGAGGAAATGACACATTATAACCATAGCAAACAGCAAAAGCAGTGAGGAGTGGATAACACAGACAATGCCTGTCCTGCTGAACACTTCACATTGGTGCCTTTTTCCATCCTTTCTCCACTTGTTGATCTCTGGGACCACTGATGCATTAGGGAGCATTGATTTCCCAGCGTGACTACAGCTCCCAGCAGACTTTTCCTTCAGCTTTGAGTAGTTAATTGGGTGTAAGATGATATTGATACAAATGGATTTTGGTATGCAAAGGTTGAATGCACACCTGTAGTTGCTTTGGATATTTAGCCAATAGGAAGTTGCTTTTCCAATTTGTGTTCAGGATTGATTTTTCTCTTTTTTTTTTTCCCCCCTTCCTTTCTTTTTTGCCCTCCTCCCTCATTTTTTAGCTCAGCATATTCCCAAATACGAAATCTGGTGCTCAGGAGCATCATGTGAACTTACAATAAGCCTCTGATGTTGTGGAATCCAGAACCAATGAGTAGATTATGCCAATCCATAAATGTCATTTTATTTCAGCTGTGACTAATATTCCTAATATTGCTCCTTTGTCTTTGGGGCTTTAGGATACTGTCGGGGAGAGAGCAGGGCTTGGTTGTAGCAAGGCTGAGCCAGGTGCCAGCACCAGCACCGTGGTTTTGTGTCACTGCTGGTCACTGCTTGGGTGGTGGAACCATCTGCACGCCCCAGGCAGAAACGAAGGCTCAGCTTCTTGGTTACTCCACAAGATCCAATACCATTAGAGTTTACCAATTCTGCCCACGCCTCTCTTTAAAGTAAGTTTAAAAGATTTGAGTGCAGAATAGTATTGACTTCATCCCTAGCAAAGGCGTACCATGGGAGAAGAAAATGAAGTCATGGTGAAAAAGCACCACCTTGACTTTTCCTCTGATGCCGAATTTTCAACAGAGACAAAAGGAAAAATTTCCAGTCTCTTGTGCTGGTTTAAATCAGTCGTGTGCTTTCGGATTTGTTGTCTCATGCACCCGCCTCCATCTGCAGCGCAAAACATTTCACCTGTTCCAAATCAGCCAGATATAACTAGGGAAATATTAGCCAAAAAGTGTGCCAAGACCTGTCTGCAGCCGGGGATTCACCCAGCCGCTGCCTGTGGCAGATACACAGGGCTGGTTTTATGGGCAAATCTGTTCAGGGAGATTCAGGGGAACCTAAAAAGCAGATTCTGGTCAGGGCTCTCACGGCTGTAGCTCAGCGAGGATGGTCGGCAGCTCCTTAAACAGCAGATTTCTGCCCTGCTTATAGCCTTTAGCTAAGGAAGCATATGGAGCCTGATAAAGAAATCAGTCTCCAAGCCATGCAGGATGCTCTAGCAGGCGGCCAGCAGTGAGGAGAGGAGGTATAATTTTCACAGATTTAACCAAGAACAATGACACTATTTGCAACCCAGGGGCACAGCCAAAAATTATTTGCCGGAGTGCCAATGCGTGTTCCCAAGTGGGTAATTGGAAAATGAGAACAACCTGTCAAAGATTAGTCCAATTTCTAAAGCAAGCACAAGACGGTCTGATTTTGTTTATGAAAAAGGGGCATCTAATTAAAAGTCAGATTTGGGTTTCAAAGTTAGTTCTTTAGAGCTTTTGACTTGTGCGTACACGCTCGTTATCGGTGCGTGTCTAAATTCCAGTCAAGGTGGGTTAACCCTGAAGGATCCGAGCACAGCATCTCCCAGGCTGATGTCTATCTCCCCCTAATATCAACACCGGCTTTACAGAAAGCAGCTGCTAATGCTTATAGGTTTGAGGGCTTTGGTAAAAACGGTTTTCATTACCATGTTTATTTTATGAGATACATAGTATATTCTGATGAGGGCTTCTGGTAGTAAATCTTCAGGTTTTGGCTTGGCTTGTTTCTTCGCCTGCTGTGATAAGGCTTGGGGAGAAAACGTGCCCCTGGATCTCGTGGAGGGATTGGGAAAGGGGAGGGGAGCAGAGCAGGGGTTGGCCCTTTGCAGTGTTTGCAACCCAAATCTGACCCCTCCCAGAGATGTCACCATGGATTTATATCCATAAACTCATGTTGGCAGTGGAGTTGTGTGGTTAGGAGCCAAGGGAAAACACGATCCTGCCCTGGCAAACCCCCCGTCGCCTGCTCTCGAGCCTTGCACGTGTCCATGGGCAGTGTGAACTCGCTACAATGGACACTGTTTGGATGCCATCACATGGATTTTGGAGGCTGACAGCAGCACATCACTTCCCACAGTGGAGTAGCGGTGAAGGATGATGCTTTTATGCCCCGGCGAATAAAAACACGTTATTTTTGTGCTGTTGGATACTCTCCTGTGCATTTAGGATGACGTCCAGTGAAGGGCGAGTGTCCCTTGTGTCTCTGAAGAGGAACACCCCCGTTCACTGATGATATACATCTTTTCGCCTGGTGTCTGTCAACAGGTGCCGACATGCAGCATTCGTATATTGTGCCTCTTTACTAAGTCACTTTTTCTGTTTTCTTCACAAACCCTTGTGGAAAGTGAGACAGGGATGCTGAAATGTCCATGGGGAACATATCCTTGCCCTGGATGTGTTTTCCAGCTGTCCCCATTGCTGGAAGTAGCCATGGCTTTGGCTGGCGCTGGCCACGTCGAAGTGGTCTCTGTCTGGAAAAGAGGGTGAAATATTAGAGGGGAAGAGCTGAATACAAACTTCTGGCTCTCATCTTACTTATTTTGTTATTATTATTAAGAGTAGCGAAGGTGGAACATAATCCTGCTTTCTCAGAGGCTAGTCCAGCGTTGGGAATGTCACGCCCTCCACACGGTGCCCTTTGAGTCACGCCAGAGTCCAGTGCAAAGCAACGCAAGATTCCACCTTTGCAGGGCAGGCGACCTCCACAAATTTTGCAGTGTGACAGCAGGGAAAGGATTTTGCTTTTACTCACACGTTCCACTTCTGTCGTGGCATTTCTGCACAAGCTGTGATGCCCTCAACTTGCCAAAGGGGGTCTGCTCTGATCCTACGTGTGCGGGAGGAGAACGGACGGCTCAGTCCCCCCATCTATGGTTGGGTGGGAGATGCCTCCTCCAGCATCTCCGTGCTGTTGAGACGGGGCTGCTCTTTGCAGAGCTAAACCTATCGTCTGGATGAAACATCTCCTCCTGCCAAAGCCAGCCCCGGCGCTTGCAATCTATGTGCTTGTCACCGGAGCTTTTGCACATAACAACACGATGCATTGCAACTGCGTTATAAGAATCATAAAAAATCCTGGCACGCATAACACATTCACTTCATATAAATATTTCCAAAAAATTCGGTGATTGAAGACTCAAATCATACTGCAGTGCAGTCTTGTTTATTCCATAACATTATTTTTATTGCAGGATGACTTATACATAACCTTGAAATTCAAGTTCAGTGGAACAGACAAAGTATTTGTTTAGAGGGCAGGACGATTAAAACCATTTTTTTTCCCTGTTTGAATTGGATAAAATTGTAATATATCCTTTACGTCACAGTAGCACCCTAGTGGTTATCATGTTGCATTAGTTACATGAGTTTTCAGTGAACATTATACAGTATATACTACTTTCAGTAAATAGACCAGTCATGCTTATAGTTACATGGAAAACTCCAGGAAATTTGTGATGACATTGCCTGCAGGTTAGTAATTCTACCCATTATTTATATTGGTTTGATTTGAGCTTTAAAATCATCTGGTGAAACTAGACAAGGCTCAACATTCTGCAAAAAATTTTATTTCATACAACTCTAGAAATAATTTAGGCTAAATATTTGGCATTTTCCAAATTCTACCGTCAAGAATTTTCTCCTTTATACCTTAGGCATAACAGATAAAAAAAAATGCTCCAAAAATACCTGGAGTAACAAAATTGCTGTTTGGTTTTTTTGCATCCTTGTGCATCCCTAAAAATAAGACGACCTTAAGTTTAGAGCAAAATTTGTTTTCCAAGTGGGTTGGGAGGCAGAATTCCTCTCTGGTACCAAACCCTGCACCGCGTGCTCTCTCCATCCGAGTCGCCGGCGTAACGTACAGCAACATTTGTGCTACAGCCCATCTTTAGTGAGCGACCACCTGCCCCAAGTAACCATTACAAATGGTATTAAATAACCACCTCTCCAGCATGACCAGAGACCACCCGGCATTTGGGCAGCGACTCCTCGGCATTGCATTTTACGGCCCGCGCGGCGTGTGTGCGGGCAGCTCCCGGGGGACCCACCTGCCTGTACCCACGGGTATCAGCCAAAATCTGCCCCAGGACACAGTTTGTGCACAGGATACGGGCACTTTCCATCATTCAGCATATTCACCAGAGATTTTACGCGAGGCAACAGTTAAATAACACCGCGCACTTAACACATGTCTGAGCATGTCCATCCTGATTTTGCAGAGCTCTTAAGTATCTGCTTAAATTGATGCATATGCTTAAGCTTATCCCTGTAGAGTTAAGCATGAAAAGTATGTATTTAACCTTAAACATATGCTTAAACGCTTTGCTGAATGGAGACCATAAGGCCTAATCCAGTGATCATTTAAACCAATATCCCATTATTTCGGTGGCTGCTGTGTGTGTCCATTCATCGTAGGAGTACTCTAGATAGATGAAAAAAAGGAGCAGATGTATCAGTGTTTTGTTGACACGGGGCCCTTTATACGCAAAACCCTTTTAATTTTAAGTATTCTGCTCAAGCTATTTTTTACTGGACAGTGTCAAATATCTTTTTTTTTTTATAGCGATAATATCCTAGTACCTTTTTTCAGTTTTTCTGGTCTATCTTATTCCGCGTGGCCTCTGCATTTCTCCATGCAGCATTGGAGCTCCTGCTCAGCTCTATTTAATAAAAAACCTGTCTTGCCGTGGAAGAAACTATTTGTTGGCCCTGCGGACGTCTTACGGTGTGTGGTTTACTGACAACTCTAGCTGAAGCAGGTGACTTTTCAACTGGAAAAGGAGGAGAAAACAGCCCTGATGGCCACCTCTGCCTCCATGCAAAGCCGAGCCCCTCCACCTGCCTGGGGGCCTCAGCAGGCACGTGTGGGGCTTTCAGTTTGGCTGGGTAGGTCTTGAGTCGAATTTTTTGCTGCTTGTGGATTTTTTGAACAGGTAGACGTAGATTTTCTTTCCTGATGGTTGCATTTTTCTCCCCCATCCCTGCTGCCATGCCCCTTAGCCCTGCCAGCAGCCCTGAGCCTGGGGACTGGATCTGCACACCAAGTGCCTCTGCACCTCCCCGCCAGCCCCTTGTGCAACCCCGGGCAGTGATGGAGCCCTGCACGTGCATGAAGACATGAGAAAAGCATAAAGATGTAAGAAAAAGGCTCAAATCACATCTAGCTAAAACCCCATCCATTCCCATCTCTCAGGTATCACCAGTAACAGATGCTGAGGAAAAT
Organism: Calidris pugnax; assembly: GCF_001431845.1. Classification (NCBI taxonomy): domain Eukaryota; kingdom Metazoa; phylum Chordata; class Aves; order Charadriiformes; family Scolopacidae; genus Calidris; species Calidris pugnax. The sequence continues at coordinate 1,476,200 of NW_015090811.1, read as the reverse complement.
GACTTAGATGAGGATGGAGCGACCCTTCTCTTGAGATCCTGTTTCGGTTTTCAGTGATCCAAGGCAAAGGTGACAGATTTCATTTCAGCCCCGGGTAGACTTGGTGTCCGTTAGCTTGTCTAATTGCGCCTCTTTACTCATTTCTACTGAAACTTCACGTTGTGAAGCCATAGGCTGTAGTTTGCTATAGAGCAGCCTCAAGGGATCTCGGTCTTCTTGTAAAATAAAGTTACTTGTAGATGTGCCCCTTCCCAAGTGCTTTGGGACTGACACTTGAAAGGAAGCTACTCTCTCTTATTGTCTGTTTATTGAACCGATCGCTCAATATTTGGCTACCAACACCCTGGGGTTCACAGAACGTGGCTGAAACAGGTAGGCTATTTAAAAAAAAAAAAAGGCTTTTTGGGCTTTTTCCCCTCTCCCCGTAATTGTCACCAGCAGCCGAGTCCCTCACTGAGGGAGGTTGGCAAAATTTCCCTGGGTCATCCATAATAGCCAGAGAGGCATCACATTTGTGTGAGTTGATAATTAAAATTTTTTTAAAAAGTATTTTGTAAGCAATTTATAACTTGTACGTTAAGGCTACAGAAAACAAGACAAGAATGTGCAGCTCTATATAAGTGGAAGCTCCTACTAATTTTGCAAACCTCCCAGGCTCTTCCCTTTGCTAGAACACAAAGGGAGACAACCCTTTTAATTTAGTTTGACAAAGTCACTTGATCCCAGACTGGGAAGCTGCGCACCAGCTTTTGGTCTAAAGTGGCTTTTTTTGTGGCTTGAGTTATAAACCCTTTCGAAAGGTTTGTAATGGAAACGTTGTCAAATGGCATGAAAAGTGGCACTGAGTGCGCAGCGTTATGATATTTTGCAACTTTGTAGGAAGTTTATAGATAGCGGGTGGTGAGTTAGGCTGGCTGGAAATAGACTTTTAGCGATCCCGGTTCTCGTATCCCTTTGGTTCGTGTGTATAATTTCAAGCTCAAAGGCAGGAGCAGGGCTGTGGTCCTGCCCCAGTACAGAGGCTGGCCCTGTCCCCAGCCTGGTTCAGTCACCACTGGGGTGACTGCTGGTGGCTGGAACCAGCAGCTCGGAGACATGCCACGGCTCCAGCTCACTCCTCTGACCTATAAAATCAGGTTTAAATTTCCGTGTCTTTCACCATGTTATTGTGAAGCTGAACAGGGCTACCATAACATTCTACCTTTTACACCAGGTACTTAAAACTCCCTGATGATGTTGTTTACTACGTTGTTTTCTTTCATGAGGTTTCCTTCCATGGCAAGAAGCATCTTCATGCTCTTTATTTTCCTTCAATGAATACTCTCTTTTAGGTCGGATATATTTTAGCACAGGGATGGAGCACCTCTCCTATGAAGACAGGCTGAGGGAGCTGGGATTGTTCAGCCTGGAGAAGAGAAGGCTCCGGGGAGACCTTATAGCAGCCTTTCAATACCTGAAGGGTGCCTATAGAAGAGCTGGGGAGGGACTCTTTGCCAGGAAGGGTAACGATAGGACAAGGGGAAACGGTTTTAAATTGGAAGAAAAAAGATTCAGATTAGATCTCAGGAAGAAATTTTTTACTATGAGGGTGGTGAGACACTGGAATAGGTTGCCCAGGGAAGTTGTGGCTGGCCCATCCCTGGAGGTGTCCAAGGCCAGGCTGGATGTGGCCTTGAGCAACCTGCTCTAGTGTGAGGTGTCCCTGCCCAGGGCAGGGGGGTTGGGACTCGATGATCTTTGAGGTCCCTTCCAACCCAAACCATTCTATGATTCTATTTTATGATTCTATTCTATGACATACCTGTTAATTATTTTCTATATGGCCACTGAGCACAGTGTTTTATAAACCAAAAGGAGTCTCTAGGTGAGTAATGGGGCTAATCTACCTACACACATAACTAAATATTTAGAGGGGAGGATACTGGGTTGTACAATATGGGCACTGTGCAGTTGGCTTGGACAATAAGGGCACTGCTGGTTAGGTCACGCACAGCGGGATGCTTTTGCTCCCACTAAAATCAATAGCAGGTCTCACGGGTTTCACTGGGAAGAGAGATGAATTTTTAAAATGCCCCATTAAGAGCCCAATCCTGCCACCCCTTGCTCACATGAGAAACCCCATTGATATCAGGGACTCTTATTTGCCCGATTAAGGACTAATTCTGTGAATAAGGATTTGCAGGAAATGGCCTTATCTCTTCTGCATACCACAGATCTTGCTCTCTAAATGTGTTTGCTGTGAGCGCTTATCGTTTATGTAAGTGCCCTTCAATGGACATTTATATAATGGGGTAAATATTTAAAAAGTTGTGCAGGGCTTTAGCTATGCAGGGCTAAAGGACGTGAATGCTGCTGGCTGGAGCGTCGGGCACCTTTTCCCCAGGTGCCAGGAGTTATAAAAGGGGAAACCGTGTGACCGCAGCAAGGTTTGGGAAACGTGGTGCCATGCAAGAGAGGTCTAGGTATTAGTGCTTTTTTTTTTTAAGTGGTATTTATTAGGGTAGAAAATACACCTCTGCTGAAAATGCGAGTAAAAGCAGCTCAGAAATAATGCAGTTTCTTAATAATAAAAGGCTTGTTGTGACTTTGCTTTCTGGTGAGCTGTCAAGGGAAACTTCAGCCTTATAAATAATGGCATTTCAAAAGGAAATGAAGAGGGTAGAATGTTTTGAGGAGATGGCAAAACCCTGAATAGTGTGTCTTTCCATGGAATATAGATACGCCGTTATTTATGAACATTACTGGAAAAACACGTGCAGTGACTAAGAGGGGGTGGTGGGGGTTTTTTTGAGTAAACTCTTTTCATTGTTTGATAGTCAGCAGCAGAAACTACAGTTAACAAATTAATGAAAACCAAGTGATGCCTTTGAAGAATTTTTAAATGAACCTTAACCGCTGCCTACGGCGACTTGCTCAAAGTGAAAAAAAAAAAAAAAGAAACCACCCCAAAAAAATAAAATTAAGGTGAACTAGCCACTGTTACTAAGAGTCAATTGACAGAAGGCATGGGTCATTAATTTTGTGTCCTTTGTTTTGTCAGTTTGTTTTCGTGAGGCCTGGTAGAGAAAGTAAAACCAGTCAAGCTGAAAATTGTCTGCTCTGTAGCTTATTTCCCCTCCCAGCACGCCCTGCCCCAGGGGAGCGGGATGTGGGGCTGCAGCCCTCCTGCCCCTCCCGGTCCCGTGCCCCCCGTCGCAGGTAGGGTTTTCTTAGGGGGACGGTTCATTCTGCCCCAGCTCAGCTTTAATCATCTGCAGGTTGTGTACGTCGGGAGGAATGAGATGTCTTCCCTCTCGCAATAATCTTAGTGAGGGGAAAAAGTGCCCGCCGTGCTTTTGACCTTAAAATAAACTCTGACCAAAAGTCAGAAGGAAAAAAGAAAAAGGTGTGATGAAAGGGAAAAAAAAAAATTATTATTAATTTTCAAACATCCTCACAATTATTCCTTGGCCTTTTTCTCCTTCACCTGTGCATCCTTCATGTATGCCTCCCCAAGGTGCCAGTGTGGGGCTGGGATGCTGCAGGGTAAGGACCCTGGTACCCATGGTCCTAGCACTTGGCTGGGCTTGCTTCTCCTACCAACACCCCACACAACCCTTGTGAGGCTGAACTCTTTTATATTTAGGTAAATCATGAATATCTCCTCTGAAATAGTCATGGCTATTACAGTTTTAAGTAGATAGGAATGTTTTAGCCCTTTGATCGTGGTGGGATTGGAGGTCCTACAGCTGGCACAGACCATGTCCCCGCGTGGTCGACATCACTCTGCAGATAGTTTTCTCCTTGAAACACAAAACCAGTTGGTGGGATTCAAAGAAAGCAAATATTACATACTTGCAATCCAATCCCATAAAATTAGCAATGAAAATACTTTCATTTCTGTTCTAGAGATACGGTAGGTGATAGGTAATCATTGGATATGCCAGGCAGATGCTCGTTGTTTTACTTTTCCATACCAAGTGCACCCACGTGAGACCCAGCAGCCCTCCAACGTGACCAGTCATTTCCGTGGCCACCAAGCTGAACCCACGTAATCTCTCCCTAAGATTTAAAAGATAAATGGGAACACTTGGTACATCATTATACCAAATTAACTTGTTCCTCCGCGCCTGTAAGGTTTAGGTGGATAATTGGATTTCTCCTCATTTTTGGTTCGAAACAATCTTTTTCATCATTAGGCTGTTTGCCAGAAGTGGGTGTTTGTGGCTGGGTGTTATTTCTGGGGCTGAGGGCCAGCGTGCTCATAAACAGAGAAGTGACATAATGTCTTTGGTATAATGAGACAGCTTAATGCAAAGCACCGCAGGAATTAGGGGACACGCTTCAAGAATGGAAATAAAGCGTATGGAAAATGTACGTTTGGTGCTCTGTCAAAAAGACACTAGGAAAAAAGCCCTCCGATTTGATGGAATACTCTTGAAATGTAACGTTGGATGTATTACAAAACACGATTACTTTAGCTCCATTATCTTAACATTCATTGGAAATAAATTGCAATTAATCGAGCCGCCAGTTAAACCAACAGTTAAAATTGATTTTGACACATGTCAAAACTTCGCAGTTTTGGCATTGTCTCCTGGATGCTGGATGTTGGTGGGAATGTGCTAAAAAGTCTTTCTTCCTGTTGAGAGATCACTAACATTTTTTGTTGTTGTATAATTTAGTATTGATGTTGCTTAATATTTGTTTTAAAGAGACCAAAACAGTTTGCTGAATCACTTTCATGGTTCATTAAAGCAAGAGCTGCAGCTTCTGTTCTGCCTGCCTAGATAACATTTTCAGATAAACACCATTTCCTGGAGTTTGTGCTTTTTTTTTGGTGGGTTTTTTTGTTTTGTTTTGTTTTCTCCTAGGTCAAGCCCAGAACCTTTACCTTATGAAACAGATTACGCTTTCAAAATATTGTATGTTAAGTGTGTGTTGTTGCTTGTTATCTATAAATCAGATGCAGAGTCTTAATGCCCAAGAATGTTCCGTTAACTCTAAAGAGAAACGTTCACTTTTATATCGGAAAAAAAAGTCTTGGCAGACAAGTTGGAAGTACCAGATGGAATAGGTTGTGCCACACGGATTATAAGATTTCCCCCCCTCCTCCCTTCTTATTGATGTCTTAAATTGAACATGTTCCATCTGTCTGCTCTCAATAATGAATAGTTACTTTTTTTTTTTTATTGTAAAGGTAACAAATTCCATACAGAATAAATTAATTCAAGCATGTAATGAAATGTGCTAGGAGTGTGTGTGCGTGTGTGTTGGAATTGTGTGTATAAATCTAATATAGTTCATGAACTGTAGCAGGTAAGACTGGTGGCAGAATTGACAGCTACTTGGGGAAGGGGCAGCTAAAAATTGCCATTAAAAATGGTGCCAGGAGAAGTTTGCAGCAAGAACCCCGGGATCTCCTAGGAAGAGAAACTCAGTTATGCCACAAGTGTTTATTCTGTTTAGTAGTACTTGGATGTAGGGCTTTCAGTCGTGTCAGGTCCCCCCTGCAGCATGAAGGGGCTATAAGTAGGTAGAAATGTGGTTTTAACCTATACCAAAGCCTCTTCACGCTGCTGGAAGGAAACGGACCATAATGTCCATTAAGCTCCAGTTCCCTCTGTGTCTTCTGAAGAGGATGAACGTTGTGCTGTTAGACCAAAAGCATTTTTAATTTCTCCTCCCTGGAATAAGTCCAAAGGATATAAACTTAAAGCAAACTCAAGTGCTTGGTACACTGAAGCAAAAACAATGTAACCTTTTAATGCAGTGATGAGCTGTTGGGTTTCAGGGACTGATATGTTTGGTTTGAGATAATTCCCTGCTCCTACTCGAGAGTGCATTTTACTTTCTCTTCTTTACTCTGTAGTGGCTTGAGATAAAGGCACTGTGCCTTTTTTGCACATGTTGCTATAAATAGAGAATTAAACGCAGAGGTTTAAATGCTAAAACAGCCACACTTTGCTGTTGAAGTTGATTTTATTTTCATGCGAACACCCAAATATATGTATTTTTGTTCTTGTATCGATGAATTTTAAGAGGCTGGCTCTTTAAAGTTTTGGGAACAGTTGGTTTTGATTTGGGATGTAATAATCTTTTCTTTCTGTGACAAGGGTTTTTATCTGGAATTGGAAATTACTCTTTCTTTACTTACAGATAATTGATGCAGACCGAACTTGTTAAAGTCAAAACAAACAACTCGGCTCTTTATTACATGCTTATGTGCTTAGTCACCGACTTTATATTAGATTCTGCAAATGGTACAATTTATGCAGTGACATGTCGGAGACTTAATGTTGTAATTTTCCTGTTCCTAATGGAGAATTAAGAACCTAGAGAAGCTCGGAGGTTCACGTGCGCAGAATCCCTACTGCTCGGGTGCAGAGGTCTCGCAAAAATTTAGTAAGTGAGAAGGAGAACAAAGATCCTTAGTTGGGGGGGAAAAAAAAAAAAAAAAAAAAAAAAAAAAAAAAAAAAAAAAAAAAAAAGGAAAAAAAATTGGATCGCCTGTGGCTGAGAAGCTGATTGGGACAGGTAGGCACAGTGGGGCGCGGGATAATGAGGCACATGGCAAATGTGATGCACAGATGTGAAGCCAACTGTAGCTTTGGTTCCAGGAGCCGCGCATGCCACAGCCCTGCGCCTCGGGGCTATGTCTACACCAGAACATTTGGAGCAGTAAACGACGGGCAACATTAGGTTCAAATTAATCTATTACTCCAGAGCTGTGAAATGTTGGTTGCTTGTTGCGGAATTACATTGCCTCTGGGTGAAATGTTTTAGGGAGATTTTAATGCATGCTCATGGCTCGCAGAGCAGATTAGGAGGAGAAAGGGAAATTAGAAGGGTTAGGAGGGCTGTTGAGGTGCACATTTCTGGTTAAAGTATATGAAAAGAGTATTACATATTTCGCAAACAGGCCTGCTCTCCTGTTGGCCACCTGCTGGGACTGAAATATCCTAGGCCGTAATGAAGGCAGGCTTGCAGAAGCCTTGTAAATAGTTTAGAAAGCAGATAGAGGAGACGTTGGCCTTTCCGGAAAATTTGGGAACATTTCTTTCTATCCCGCTCCGGGTTCCCTAAAGCCCCGACTGAGACAAAGCCAAACTTTGACTCTCAGCTATTTACCACTTCAATTTTGACCATGCCGCTAAATGACAGGTAGTCTCCTAAAGTTTCACAACACATTATTAGGATTAAGTAATCAGATCCAAGCTGTTTTCCCCTGGTACCTAAGTGGTCCTGGCAGGCCCCTTTAGAGAGATCCGCGGTCCAAATGGACGTGTATTCCAAGCTGTAGCCTAAGATATTCTAAATCCTCGTCAATTAAATAAACTTTATTCGATCAGCACAAACTGTTTGGAACTATCTATAAAGAATATATTTCTTTTACTATATTGTTGCTTTTCTTATAAAAACACTTAATTGAAATGCCTAAGAGCTGCCCGGCACAAAAGTCAATAAAAAGCCTAGAATAGAGTTTATAGGGGTTGTCTATGTACATAATTAAATCCTTCAGGCACTTTAAAACTCTGCAAAATAAATGGTTATGCAAGAATGGCCTGCTGAGAGAAGAAATGCTTGTATCAGCTTTAAGCAGCTGCTCTCTGCTCGGTGTTTCTGGGCTGGAATGAGAAAGCTATTAGAAGAGGGGACGACTGCGAGCCCCTTACAAATCATCTTTGTTACTGACACTTTGGGGAGTGCTTTATGGTGGCTGTCAGCCCCAATACGGGACTGGGGCTGTGCCTGCAAAAGTCAACTGGTGTTCTTTATAAAAAAAAAAAGGAGATGGTCGTGACAAACCCGAGGTCTGTGCCCAAATAACGACGGGGGCCGGGACGGAGGGAGCTGAGGCGGGAGTTGATGCTGCGGCGAGGCGCTGCCGGGCGAGCGTGCGGCTGAGCCCCGGGTCTGATGGAATAACAGAGGTTAATTGCTTGCAATGCTCTATTGCTGTAATAGGAGTAAAAAGGGGAGGACTGTACTTAGATTTGATTTCACTGTTCTTCAGGGAATACAGATCGAGGGGGTGGGATTGTTATTAGGGGCAAAGGAAGTGGTGCTAAAAAAAGAAGAGTTTAATGAATGTAACCAATAGAAAAATTGTAGGTTTGTTTCTCCCTCTGGCCCTCAAAGTTATGATAAATGATAGCACAAGGAAAAGATAACCTACCATGAGAGTAGGATCACCAAGGCCAAATACTAAAACTCCCAGCTGACTGCCCCATACACTGCAGCCTCTGTTCGTGTTTATTTTTTCTGCTCACTCTTGGTTTCGTCAATCAGTATGATAGACGATAACTCCTGACTAGAGCAGCCTGTGTCCTGCTCTCTCACGGTGGGTAGCATGTTGTGGTTGGCGCCGTGCAGTCGGAGGATCACCCGCATCAGAAGCATCAGGGGATGAGGTAGGGAGCCGTCTTCCAGCAGCCCAGCTCCTGGGAGAATAGCAGGCAGCGGTGTTATCAGCACGCAGCCCTGCTGCCAAGAAAATGACCACACATTAGTAGCTTTGTTTGGGTAGAGTCTAAAGGGGGGGAGACGTCGCTCCCCCCCGCCCCGAAAAAAAATAAAAAAAAAATAAAATTGAGACGCTCTCTTTCTGTTAAATCATCCCGCTTGCCAGTGTTAAAAGATAGCTTGTTCAAAAAGAAACCATACGCCGCTTGCCCGAGGCGAGGCCGCGACAAGGCTGCAAGCAGCTAGGAATTTGTAATGTTTTCTGTCTCCAGAGGCAGACACCGACCCCTGGCTGCCTCCAGACACCAACAGGTTTGATGCTTCCTCCAGCGTCCCGGCGGCTTCTGCCCTGCCCCAGGGCAGCCTTGCCTCCCCTGCCTTTCCCCAGCCCCTTGCCTTGCTCTTCCTTTGCCCCTGCCTTGCCTTGCCTTTCCTCCTGCCCTTCCAGGAAATGTGGAGAAGGGAAAATGGGCTTTTTTTGCTGGCCGCTGACATGTGAAAGGCTGCTCGTGAAGGCAGCAGCTCATCAGATGGATGGAATTTCCTGCGCGTTATCCGTGATCACTCGCGCTGTTTATCTCCTCTCACTGTGTACGCTGCCGTCGAAGGGGTTTGCTCCTCTTTTGCTAATTAAGGCAAAGAGAAAATGCACTTACTATTGCTGAAACCTCAGCTTTTTTGGGGGGTTTTGGTAGGGCCTCTGAGGCCATTTTATTTTCCAGCCAAGCACACCCCGCTCCCCCAGCGAAGGAAGTAGCCAACGTGAAATTCTTTTGATATCTGGTGATGTAGCAGTGGTCAAACATTTCCTGTTCAACATTTTTTCCAATGTCTTTGTGGTTCTTTTCCCAGGAACAAATGTTTCAGGATTTTGGTGGACTGGGCTTTACCAGGCACTGCAGGCAGAGCTGATAAAGGCATCCTCATGGGACAGGGCAGCCCATGCGGCCGCGCTCCCTCGGAGCATCCAAACGGGCTTTTGAGGAAATAACCCCATGGGTGCTTTCCCGCTCGGCGTAAATTTCTTAAATGAAACACATCTTTCCTCATTCTCACCGGTCTCTCCCTAATAACTGCTGCTCTGTGTTGAGGTGAAATTTAACACTAGAATATTAGTTTTATTCCAGCTAATTATGTTACTGCTCATGAACCCTTGGATTTAGGGTTGGTCTGTTTCTAGTTATCCTGCCAAGTTTTTTACTTGACGGAGGGGGTCTGTTTCATACTACTTGGCCTCCCAACCTTTGTAACCCCTGGTTTCCTCTCTTTTTTTGAATCACAAGTTTATGTTCTCCCCTTCTGTGAAAAGATTGAAAGCTTGCTCAAGAACAAACTGACCAAGAAGCAGTAGTAATTTTTAGTAGATCTTTTCTTAGCAAAATATTTTTGCTGAAAAATAAGGTAAATGCAGTTGTGACTGCTGATAGAAAGGAATCCAACTATTAATAAAAAGCAGAGAGGGCTTTTGAAACAGGGCTTCCACTGTACAATGGAGACACTTTCTATTACTTTATTTAGTGCAACACCTGTGGCTGCTCACATTGCTCGTGGCTGAAATAGTCCAGGTCTATGCAGAAAAAAATATACTGCTGTTTCATTAACTTATTTGTACTTTATGTCAGTGCTGTAGCGAGGGCTGGGCTCACAGGGACCAGGTTTTTGGAGGGGTCCTGGGAGCAGAGCTGGTAGGTGATGTATGGGACCTGGTGAACAGGGTTCTCATGTTGGGGCTGCTCAGAGCATGTGTGGACAACCCCAAATCCCATGTGCCATGAGTGACTGATCTCTTAGGGACCTACCTGCCACGAGTGGGGTCCATGTCTGTGCCCACCCCGGGGGTGTGCACCTGGGCTGGTCACTGCACTGTGGATGCTTCACTGCATCTGCACACCCGTGTACTCAGATTGTCCCAGGAAATACCCTTGAATGATTTAACTTCCCTGGTTGAATCACCTTGTGTTCCTGCTTGCTACAAGAGAGATACTCAGTGTTTTCAAAGTCAGATATTGCTGCTTGAATTGAATAAAGAATATGTTATCCACATTTTGACTGCTCCCCACATGCCCAGACCTCTGGCCTGCTCCTGCCACCATTCCTGCCTCAGGATGTCATCTGCTGCCTTCTGCTGATAGACGTGTAGTTACTGTCTACCTCCCTCCTAAGGACAACCACGTTGCCTTGATGGGGTGTCATCTGCTGCCTTCTGCTGATAGACGTGTAGTTACTGTCCACCTCCCTCCTAAGGACAGCCACGTTGCCTCGGTGGGGTGTCAGCAAACAGATGTATTTGCTAAATCTCATGGGTTTTTTCTGCTGACCAACATTCCCACTGGGTTTTAGTCACTGGCTTCCCAATACTCATCCAGACCATGGCTTTGTGTACTGTGTCTAAAAGCTGTAATTGTCCATTCTATGTGAAATACTGCTGCAGAGGATCTGAATGTGACATCTTCATAGTGGAGCTGCGAGAGGTGTATGGGAGCATTTATGCAACAAGAACTAACTCTTTCTTTTAAATACTGGGAGCAAGAGGAATTCAGATGTGTATCATAGCTGTTAGATTCTAATTGCTCTGAGCGTAGGAGGACCAGCCAATGGTGCTTTATTTGTTTTCGGATGAAAGTGGATTTTGAGCATATTCAGGAAGTTTTAAAAAGGCAAACAGGACTCAGGTGCTTACAGGCTTTAAATGGGCCTCCTTGGACTCTCCTCTTGGTTTCCATAAAAGTTAACTCCTGAGATTTATCTTGGAAATAGAACGACGTGTCTAACAAAATAATTTATTTTCTGCTTGATAAATATATAGACAGTAAAACACTGCTAAGCTGGTCATTGAAATTAGGGGCAGGAAACAGGATTCCAGTCTTTTGACACTGTACTGAAAGAGCTTCTGAACCCAAAGCGTGGGAAAAAGTTGCTTTGGCTCTTTACTGCTATGTTTCTGTAGGCAAGATGACTTTTAACAAACAGGTTTAATCACAATGCAACAACACAGACTAATTTAAGCTAAATTAATGCATGTTTAAAAGTTATATATATATATCCAGCACCTAAACTCAATTAATTGTCTTGACCAACCTAATTCAGCAATATGCACTTCTTTTAGCTCATATTTCAATATGCGTTTTATTGGCCTTTTATAGCCCTGCTCAATTCAAACCAGAACGTGCTGGGGCTTTCCCAGCCCTGATTCCTCTGGGTCCAATTCTGTTTTTCTTCTTCAAGATCTGATTCTGCTCCCATTGTATTCCAGGACAAAAACTCCAGTAATGTCAGGAAACCCAGAGCCTTTATTCCCACTGAGGTTGGTGGGAAGCAGAGCTGGGTAAGAATTGCCAGGTTCTTCTGTTTTCTTAAACTAAACAATCCAGACTCCTTTGGTTCCCTTTCGTAGACGGACTGTCCAGGCAACCCTATTGTGAACCTGTTCCAATCTGAGTTTTATTCAACGTGGGCGATTCAATTGCGTGTAGTGTCCCTGAGATCCCAGCAACGTTTTGTGTAATAGAGTAAATAATCTTTTGGCTTATTCATCCGAGGTACACTTTGGCCCTTATCAAGGTGTGCCTCATTGATACCATGTAGTCATCCCTAATCATCAGTCCATGGGTCTTTCTCAATCCTAAAGAGTGAAGGACGAGTTTCGGGTTTATAACAGATAACTTGCTATTTGTATTATTAAACGTCAAGCAATTTCTACCCTTTTGGTTTACACACCCCTACTTTCTGTGATAAAATCACTAACAAAAGCATTTAACAACCACAGCGGGAAGACTGCCCTATAGAAAAGTCTGTTAATAATCTTCCTTTGACCCATCCCACTTGTCTTTTCCTTCTAATGACTTCTTCTTGACATTTCCGGACGAACTGGAAGATAACTGAAAATCATATAAGAGAAAACCTGGAATAAATATAAGTGTTGCATAGTCTTCGGCGTCAGTTTGCAGAGCCAAGGGTGCAGTAAGCTTACACTGCAAGCTTTTGTAAGTGAGAAAAGCTCCACCGGATCTGACAATCTTCCCAAACAAACAAAAAAGCCTTGAGGTTTCCCTAAAGAGGCTAATGAAGAAAAGGCTACATTACTGGAATCATAATGTATATACTTTATTACTTTGAAAAGTGATTTTGTATTAGAAAGTCACACAAAAACTGTGCACCTACAAGAGAGGAGTGTTTCTCCTTTTGTGCAATGAGACACGTGACATGAAAAATTTCACCTTAAACTTTGAAATCTTTTACCTATAACTGAAGGAACACAAAGATTTGACTGTCCTCTCTATCCGGTGACTTTCTCTGCATAGTCCTTCTTCCCATGAATTTAAAATACTTTGCTTCCAAAATGTAAAATTGCACTGAATTCAAGTAAAGTGACAGCATGCACTGGTTCATTACATTATGTGTCAGAGTAAATCAGTGGTCCCCCAGCTCCTTTTTGTTAGAGATCTCCTCGGCGATGGCTTGGCAGATTGGCACTGCTTCTGTCTGTCTCCCACATCACCTTGTTTCCTACTCATGTACAATTACACTCTACATATGAGCTGCTTCTGCCTCTTGCTCTGGTTTAGGTCCTTGCAATACCAAAGAGAAGCTGCTTTGCTTTCAAGGCACCAGCCACAGACCTGTCCTTGAATCTCTTTTA
>NW_015090811.1:1443207-1463038 GCF_001431845.1 Calidris pugnax | reverse complement strand
CCTTTGCCCCTGCCTTGCCTTGCCTTTCCTCCTGCCCTTCCAGGAAATGTGGAGAAGGGAAAATGGGCTTTTTTTGCTGGCCGCTGACATGTGAAAGGCTGCTCGTGAAGGCAGCAGCTCATCAGATGGATGGAATTTCCTGCGCGTTATCCGTGATCACTCGCGCTGTTTATCTCCTCTCACTGTGTACGCTGCCGTCGAAGGGGTTTGCTCCTCTTTTGCTAATTAAGGCAAAGAGAAAATGCACTTACTATTGCTGAAACCTCAGCTTTTTTGGGGGGTTTTGGTAGGGCCTCTGAGGCCATTTTATTTTCCAGCCGAGCACACCCCGCTCCCCCAGCGAAGGAAGTAGCCAACGTGAAATTCTTTTGATATCTGGTGATGTAGCAGTGGTCAAACATTTCCTGTTCAACATTTTTTCCAATGTCTTTGTGGTTCTTTTCCCAGGAACAAATGTTTCAGGATTTTGGTGGACTGGGCTTTACCAGGCACTGCAGGCAGAGCTGATAAAGGCATCCTCATGGGACAGGGCAGCCCATGCGGCCGCGCTCCCTCGGAGCATCCAAACGGGCTTTTGAGGAAATAACCCCATGGGTGCTTTCCCGCTCGGCGTAAATTTCTTAAATGAAACACATCTTTCCTCATTCTCACCGGTCTCTCCCTAATAACTGCTGCTCTGTGTTGAGGTGAAATTTAACACTAGAATATTAGTTTTATTCCAGCTAATTATGTTACTGCTCATGAACCCTTGGATTTAGGGTTGGTCTGTTTCTAGTTATCCTGCCAAGTTTTTTACTTGACGGAGGGGGTCTGTTTCATACTACTTGGCCTCCCAACCTTTGTAACCCCTGGTTTCCTCTCTTTTTTTGAATCACAAGTTTATGTTCTCCCCTTCTGTGAAAAGATTGAAAGCTTGCTCAAGAACAAACTGACCAAGAAGCAGTAGTAATTTTTAGTAGATCTTTTCTTAGCAAAATATTTTTGCTGAAAAATAAGGTAAATGCAGTTGTGACTGCTGATAGAAAGGAATCCAACTATTAATAAAAAGCAGAGAGGGCTTTTGAAACAGGGCTTCCACTGTACAATGGAGACACTTTCTATTACTTTATTTAGTGCAACACCTGTGGCTGCTCACATTGCTCGTGGCTGAAATAGTCCAGGTCTATGCAGAAAAAAATATACTGCTGTTTCATTAACTTATTTGTACTTTATGTCAGTGCTGTAGCGAGGGCTGGGCTCACAGGGACCAGGTTTTTGGAGGGGTCCTGGGAGCAGAGCTGGTAGGTGATGTATGGGACCTGGTGAACAGGGTTCTCATGTTGGGGCTGCTCAGAGCATGTGTGGACAACCCCAAATCCCGTGTGCCATGAGCAACCGATCTCTTAGGGACCTACCTGCCATGAGTGGGGTCCATGTCTGTGCCCACCCCGGGGGTGTGCACCTGGGCTGGTCACTGCACTGTGGATGCTTCACTGCATCTGCACACCCGTGTACTCAGATTGTCCCAGGAAATACCCTTGAATGATTTAACTTCCCTGGTTGAATCACCTTGTGTTCCTGCTTGCTACAAGAGAGATACTCAGTGTTTTCAAAGTCAGATATTGCTGCTTGAATTGAATAAAGAATATGTTATCCACATTTTGACTGCTCCCCACATGCCCAGACCTCTGGCCTGCTCCTGCCACCATTCCTGCCTCAGGATGTCATCTGCTGCCTTCTGCTGATAGACGTGTAGTTACTGTCTACCTCCCTCCTAAGGACAACCACGTTGCCTTGATGGGGTGTCAGCAAATGGATGTATTTGCTAAATCTCATGGGGTTTTTTTGCCGACCAACATTCCCATTGGGTTTTAGTCACTGGCTTCCCAATATGCCTTCTGCTGATAGACGTGTAGTTACTGTCCACCTCCCTCCTAAGGACAGCCACGTTGCCTCGGTGGGGTGTCAGCAAACAGATGTATTTGCTAAATCTCATGGGTTTTTTCTGCTGACCAACATTCCCACTGGGTTTTAGTCACTGGCTTCCCAATACTCATCCAGACCATGGCTTTGTGTACTGTGTCTAAAAGCTGTAATTGTCCATTCTATGTGAAATACTGCTGCAGAGGATCTGAATGTGACATCTTCACAGTGGAGCTGCGAGAGGTGTATGGGAGCATTTATGCAACAAGAACTAACTCTTTCTTTTCAATGCTGGGAGCAAGAGGAATTCAGATGTGTATCATAGCTGTTAGATTCTAATTGCTCTGAGCGTAGGAGGACCAGCCAATGGTGCTTTATTTGTTTTCGGATGAAAGTGGATTTTGAGCATATTCAGGAAGTTTTAAAAAGGCAAACAGGACTCAGGTGCTTACAGGCTTTAAATGGGCCTCCTTGGACTCTCCTCTTGGTTTCCATAAAAGTTAACTCCTGAGATTTATCTTGGAAATAGAACGACGTGTCTAACAAAATAATTTATTTTCTGCTTGATAAATATATAGACAGTAAAACACTGCTAAGCTGGTCATTGAAATTAGGGGCAGGAAACAGGATTCCAGTCTTTTGACACTGTACTGAAAGAGCTTCTGAACCCAAAGCGTGGGAAAAAGTTGCTTTGGCTCTTTACTGCTATGTTTCTGTAGGCAAGATGACTTTTAACAAACAGGTTTAATCACAATGCAACAACACAGACTAATTTAAGCTAAATTAATGCATGTTTAAAAGTTATATATATATATCCAGCACCTAAACTCAATTAATTGTCTTGACCAACCTAATTCAGCAATATGCACTTCTTTTAGCTCATATTTCAATATGCGTTTTATTGGCCTTTTATAGCCCTGCTCAATTCAAACCAGAACGTGCTGGGGCTTTCCCAGCCCTGATTCCTCTGGGTCCAATTCTGTTTTTCTTCTTCAAGATCTGATTCTGCTCCCATTGTATTCCAGGACAAAAACTCCAGTAATGTCAGGAAACCCAGAGCCTTTATTCCCACTGAGGTTGGTGGGAAGCAGAGCTGGGTAAGAATTGCCAGGTTCTTCTGTTTTCTTAAACTAAACAATCCAGACTCCTTTGGTTCCCTTTCGTAGACGGACTGTCCAGGCAACCCTATTGTGAACCTGTTCCAATCTGAGTTTTATTCAACGTGGGCGATTCAATTGCGTGTAGTGTCCCTGAGATCCCAGCAACGTTTTGTGTAATAGAGTAAATAATCTTTTGGCTTATTCATCCGAGGTACACTTTGGCCCTTATCAAGGTGTGCCTCATTGATACCATGTAGTCATCCCTAATCATCAGTCCATGGGTCTTTCTCAATCCTAAAGAGTGAAGGACAAGTTTCGGGTTTATAACAGATAACTTGCTATTTGTATTATTAAACGTCAAGCAATTTCTACCCTTTTGGTTTACACACCCCTACTTTCTGTGATAAAATCACTAACAAAAGCATTTAACAACCACAGCGGGAAGACTGCCCTATAGAAAAGTCTGTTAATAATCTTCCTTTGACCCATCCCACTTGTCTTTTCCTTCTAATGACTTCTTCTTGACATTTCCGGACGAACTGGAAGATAACTGAAAATCATATAAGAGAAAACCTGGAATAAATATAAGTGTTGCATAGTCTTCGGCGTCAGTTTGCAGAGCCAAGGGTGCAGTAAGCTTACACTGCAAGCTTTTGTAAGTGAGAAAAGCTCCACCGGATCTGACAATCTTCCCAAACAAACAAAAAAGCCTTGAGGTTTCCCTAAAGAGGCTAATGAAGAAAAGGCTACATTACTGGAATCATAATGTATATACTTTATTACTTTGAAAAGTGATTTTGTATTAGAAAGTCACACAAAAACTGTGCACCTACAAGAGAGGAGTGTTTCTCCTTTTGTGCAATGAGACACGTGACATGAAAAATTTCACCTTAAACTTTGAAATCTTTTACCTATAACTGAAGGAACACAAAGATTTGACTGTCCTCTCTATCCGGTGACTTTCTCTGCATAGTCCTTCTTCCCATGAATTTAAAATACTTTGCTTCCAAAATGTAAAATTGCACTGAATTCAAGTAAAGTGACAGCATGCACTGGTTCATTACATTATGTGTCAGAGTAAATCAGTGGTCCCCCAGCTCCTTTTTGTTAGAGATCTCCTCGGCGATGGCTTGGCAGATTGGCACTGCTTCTGTCTGTCTCCCACATCACCTTGTTTCCTACTCATGTACAATTACACTCTACATATGAGCTGCTTCTGCCTCTTGCTCTGGTTTAGGTCCTTGCAATACCAAAGAGAAGCTGCTTTGCTTTCAAGGCACCAGCCACAGACCTGTCCTTGAATCTCTTTTACAGCTTTCTTGTGATCTCTGTCTTTCCCTCTACCAAGAAGAGGAGGAGAAAATATGCAGTTTGGGGTTTGCTCTGGGTAAGCAGTGTTACGAGTTGTGCATACAATGTCTGCATTTTTCATCTGAGGATTGCTGAAAAGAATTGGGAGTGCTAGACTAGACTATTAAACTATCTGCACGCTTTTAGGTTACTAATGCATGAAGATGGATGTGCTTGGAGTTTCCCTGAGGACCTTACCCTTATGTAAAACATTATCTAGCTGTAAGATTTCCCCTTTTCTATGGCTTCTTATATGAAGTTAATTTATTTTGCAAAAAGTTGTTAGCTTCATTTGGCTGTAATCGTTGCCCCTCTCTCTGCCGTGCAGTTGTGCAAACCCTGCTATGGATTCAGTCAAGACAGACCTGTTCACAGCTGAGAACGTTATCTCACCCAGCTGATTCACCATGAGTTTCCTTATCATAGGCTGTCACACCGCATTGAAGGCTGAACGTTGCTTTGCATTTGAAGCCTTTAGGATTAGCATTGACAAGGAGGGGGAAAAGGGCTCAGGGGAGGTTTGTTTGATTCCCCTCGTGGTGAGGATCCAACGCCTACGGCAATAGACTTCTACTCGTTTTGGTGATTTTATTTGATAAGACCCTCCCAGGACTTTCGAGGTCACTATTAATTTTTACGTTTTGGTGGATGAGGATCTGAGTTGTATTTTTCGGTCATGGCAAAGTTGGAGGCTGTGGATCCCTTTCCACTGCCACGACACAACACACCAGGGCTGATGGATGGTCCCGGCAGAGTACAATGCCCTTCACACGGATTAGATGCCGGTCCCGGCTGGAACAAAGGGACGTGTCCAGAGGGTGAGGCGGGATGTCGGGGCTGGGTTCCTGCACCCCGGCCCCTTGGGCTTCATTCAGCAGCAGCGTCTCGCGGCCGCTTTGTTTATTTGTTCCGCGATTACGTGTATGAGCTTCCAGAATTTATGAGATCAGAGGTCAAGTGAAAGGTCTCAGTTCACAGGTCAAGTGAGAGGCTAAAATTTGTGAAACCAAGGAAATGACAGGACAGTGCCAAGTGAAAGGTCAAAAGTCAAGTGAAAGGTTCAGCGTGGATGAAAGTGAGCAGCCTGCGCGCCGGCCGGACCACACACCCAAACGGGTCCATACCAACCTCCTCAGCATCAAAATGCGGCTGAAATTTCATTCCCTGGCATAGACCCGGGAGAGGAGATGGGCTGAGCAGGCACCACTCAGATCAGGCTCCGGTGCTGGCTGTGGTGGTGCAGTTTGAGGTTAATTGAGGTTGATTCAATCTTGGGCTTGAATAGGTATTGACAGCGAAGAATTTTGAGCTTTTCTCACCAAATTTCCATCAGGCTGTGACAAGTCAGAGTCAGATCCTCTCCTCTTGCCAATAGTTCTAGTTTTTATGAGTCAGTGTCAGTTCATCTTCCTCGCTTCTTCTGCTTCTGCTGCCGTATTCACATGCAAAATCATTCTTGCAGACTTGTAAACCAGATCAATCAAGATGAATGCTCCGCATTTGAACACTGTTGCATCAGAGAACAATCATTTCCATTTGATTCTCATTTCATTGTGCTCTCCTAACAGCTCGAGCCAGCAGAGCACATGCTCGCTTCAGGCTCCTGGTTTGTCCCTTGGGAATCTGTAATTGTATGTTCAAAGCTTTCCTATCTGTTGGGTTTGGTTTTTTTTGTAAATAAAAACCAGAACAAAATTCAATGTTGGCCAAGACATCAGTTCATCTAAAATAGCTACTTTTAGCCTTGACACTGTTTAGAGATGACTTTTGTCCTGTTTGTGTTTCAAAGTCAAGAAATTTGTGGTATTCTCATAAGCTGAGAGAAAGAAAAAAAATACAAGGAGAAATGATGTCACCTTTCCTTTCCTCTAGTCATCCCTGTCTACTGAAAGGCTTCAAACAAAACAATGAAGTCTGGTTTTTAACGCAGGACATTAACCAATTAGCAAAACAAAGTTAGTATTGGCACACCTTGTAATGGTTTAAAGGACCATTACAATAATTAGACTCTATATTAAAAAAATAAGAGGCTTTCTTTCCTTCCTAAGCTGCTTCCTTGCTCTCACGATAAGCCATGGTACCTGGTGACATGACTCCTGGAACTCGTTTTCCAGTTGTCTTCTGTTGAGTTAGGGCCCTGAAAAGGGGACTCAGCTCCTGGTCAGAAAAAGAGAGGAAAAAGAACTGGGACAGTAAGAGGATGTAAATCAGCACTTTAGTTCCTAGAGCTGGTAGTCCTCAAAAGGCTTTATTTTGCATCCTTTCTAGGTTATACTTGAGCCTCCCGATGTATGTCCAGCTTTCTATCCGCCTCAGAAAAGGTGGGATGTGGAGTGAAACATTGTCTGCTTGAAGGGAGAGATTGAGATCTTGATGCCAACCCATGTCTACTCACAGTCTTCCTAGAAAATTGGCATTTATGCTGACTAAGAGCAAAAAGAGGTACCCTCCTAGGTACCCCGAGTTGGGGTTGGCCAAGCCAACATGCTATACCCGTTTACATTCACCATCAGGAACCACAATGACACGTATGACATCTTAAACTCCTCTCCTTTGCCTCCCAGTAGAGAGGTATAGGATGAAATTGGTTTAAAACACTTTGATTATATTTATTTCATGTTTGTTCCACAAAGAACACGGTCATCTCCGGGCTGGTATTTCCCTGCTCCAAATTATATGCAGTGTTACTTTTAAGAGTGGCTGTCTTGTTAGGAATTACAGTGAATCACATCCCTGTTCTCATTTGCTGCACATTTGTTATCTGCCTTGCATGGTTCCCAGCAGTGTGGGGACAGTTTGTTGAGTGGCGTGTTAATACCATTTATTTTTTTAAGCCTAACTAGGGGTATAAAATTCCTAGTCAAAATTCTGTCACGTTCTCTGAGCACTGGTAAATGAGTATCTCCTTACAAATGTTTTCTTTCGAGCAGAAGAGTATAACTTGGGGGTATACACGTAGGAGTGCTCAGTGTTCTCTGGGAAATGGGACTGACAAAGAAACCTCTGAAGTCATCTAAGGCCAAATTCTTTCCACAGAAATCTGTATGTATGGGACCCGCTGAACTTGCACATGTATATCTGAGGGCAGATTTTGACCCTAGGTAAGCAAACAGCTACGACCAAAGAGTTGTTTACTTTTCCTAAGTTTTGCCTTTCCTGGGTATTAATATTACTCTCATAAATTTTGTTGAGCTACACTTTCAAAAGTTAAGACTCCAGGCCCCAGAGGATGAAATACAGCAGCCCAATTACACACAACCAGAGTCAGGCTCTAAAAGACAGGAGTTTTTGAAAGACATGAACAATATTTAGAGAGCTGGTTAATATTAATTCCTTCGGGAGCTATAAGTCTGGCCATTAATAGGCTCAGAGTGATAAAAATGGCAATATGGTGTGCACGTCTAGATGATATTGTCAAAAAGAAGCAATTAGTAGCACAGAAAGTGTATGCACATATGGCAAGCAGGTTGAAATGGGAAATACTGCCAGCAATATGATAACATAGTTAATGGCAAAAGAAGAATGAAACAGTAGCAGAGTTTGTTCCTCACCTAAACAGAGCTAAGATTTTTTTTTTTTCATCCAAACAGATTTTCTTTCTCATTCTCTCCAGCTATTGCTGAGGTCCTGAGTCAAGACATCAGACAAATGCTTCTTGTCTACCTCCCTGCACGTATTTGGCTGAGACAAGAGAAATGTGATTATTTGCCGGAGGATCTCTCAGAAATTGGGGTTGAAAGCCACGATCTGAGTCTCTCTGGAGGCAGCAGAATGGCATCCCAATCTGAAACACTCCCCTCTGCCCAGGTCTAACTGTTCAAGTGTTTTAAATTGGCCAAATATTATGTTTCCTACCAACTCTTCTAATCTTGGCAGAGGAGCCCAGACTTGCAGGCTAATGGGCTCTAAAGGTTGTGATTTCGGTGGTGTTTCAAGCAGGTCCCAAAAAAAAAAAAAAAAAAGGATGCTGCTGCTTACAGGCCCGTTCTGATGTTACAGATAATTGACTGACTTATCTTCCAAGTGCATTTGATGCCTAGTACACTTTCATCTTTATCTCATTACGCTCTTTTAGGGTTAAAAACTAGGAGTTTACAGGGCAGCTAAAATGCTCTTAGTATCCTCGGCGGGGAAAAAAACCCAAAAAGAGTTATCATAAACATAGCCCTGCCAGCCTTTGAGCTGAGTGAGAGCTGTTGCGTTTTGGCTTTGGAAAGGTATACACCTGTCACTCTAAAACGGAGCAGATGGGTTATAATCTTATCTGCTCGCCCTCGATTTGTTGTCAGAAGGAAGTGAGGTAAGGGCAAGTGGTAAACGCAGTTTATCTGCGAGGGCTACGCTTTTCCCTCAGTGCATCAACTAAAGAAATGGGAGAATTGGGAATATTTTGACTTCCCCTGAACAATGGCGTTCTCAATTCCTATCTTACATCGTTGAGCAAATAATTGGTATTGTGGAAACAAAAGACCCTGAAAACAGCCTGGCCTGTCTTATGGTTTCTTGCAAGTTGAAATGCTATTTTGATTACTTTTCTCATTCTTACTAGTATGCTCTGCCCTGTTCACTACACTGACTGCTGGTGGAAAACCCTGGCATTTGTTAAATATTTGGGCAAGGCTGCTGCCTAAGATAGTGCCATTCCCTTCTTTTGGGCATCCTTCATGAGAAAAAAGCATCCAACTGGTGTCGTTGCTGGTAAATAATGACTTTTTATTAGTATTGACTGCTGCGCCGTCCTCTTCTATTGCTCTGATTCTTTTCACCCTAGGAATTATTTAGAGGTTATTGCACAGATAATAGCAATTGAATAATGTGCATATAATATAAAGAAGCCTTAAGAGCAGATACCTGCTCTTGATGGTTTTGCCTCTGGAATTGCCTGATCGTGCATGCGCTATGTGAAAGCTACTCGTGCTCTCCATAAGGTTTTGCCTTCTAAAAATTGCACATAACTTTAGAGATCCAGGTCTGATTATAGGGTCAGCAAAGGAAAGGGTAAGCACTCAAGCTTCACTGGGCCTAATCACTCCCTGTGGAGTGATAATTATTGTCCTTCACCACGCTTAGAATGCAAGCAGTGTCTGCTCTGTCACATAGCTTTACTTGCTTCCTGCCCTCTATTAGGATATTAAATCCTCCAACTGGCAAACTGGTTTGACCCTTTAGACTAAAAAACCATCACAAAAAAAAAAAAAGATGCTGTCCATTGAAGCAGAACGAGGAGATATTCACACAATAAAACGCAGCACCTTATATATCATGCACTGGGAGAAGCATCAGGAAAGTTTCCAGCGTGAAAACTACTGAAAACTATGTCAAATATGGGCATTTATCATATGTATTTAGAAAACAGGAAATGATTTGGCCCATCTCCTCCCAGCTGGAATGTGGAAGACGAATCTGGGACCGCAGAGCGTAATTATTTACAACTCGGAATATGAAAACCTGCACACCACTACTGAAAGCAGGCCAGGAAATAGCTAAAATATCAAAATGATCTGAAAAGGAACAGAAGGTGCCAAAAGGTTGAGAGCTTTTTAAAAATTGACCTGCACTTAAGGGCTTCGCAGAAAAGCTAGAAAGGATTGGAATCAGTTTGGGGGAGTTAGAGGAAAATATAAAACCATTTCCCATCTTGGCAATTGGAAAAGACTGGAGTAAGCTGGAATTTGTATTTTTTTATCTACTGGAAATATTAGATATCACATTGGTATGTTTATTTTCTACTTTCAGTAACACAAGAATGGCAGCAGTCTCCCACAAGCTGGGAATGCCTGCACACTGGAGGTGATGCTGCTCATACCCCAAGAATTTGCTGTTTCTTAGTTTTTGGGGCTAAGCTAAGGGCCACTGGAGTCAACAGGCAGGAGTCTTTCAGTGGGATCTGGATCAAACTCTTTAGTTCTGTGTTTACATATTTATAAAACTCTTCTGTCGGGAACAGTTCACTAATGGGGGAGCACAAGCCAAGGTTTTCATAAATCCTTTCTACTGCCTATTTACAGAAGATAATTCTCCCTCCCACCTCCCATTCCCAGCTTCACTTCTGACATTTTGCTCCATCCTACAGTGTTTAGGTTGTCTGATGTTCCCAGGTCCTGCAAAATCAGTCTTCCCAGCTGCTAAAACTGGCTCCCAAGAAAATACTTGTTGTGGTTTGCTCGTAGCATGCTTTGGAGAGAGAGCAAGTAGCAGACTTGAGGACTGGAGCTGGTGTATTACAAAAATATCAATTATACTTTCCAAGTATCTAACAGATGTGAAACAGTCTTGGCATGGTACAAGAGAAGAAGAGGTGCTACCTCGCTAGGATGCGGATTCAGTTGCTGATATGAGCAGAGTAATCCTGGAGATTTTCATGCTTGAGTCAGGAGCTAAAAACCTATGAAAAGGTTCAGGGTGGGATTCGCTTTTGGGAAAAAGGCAATGAGAACAGTGAGAAAACGCACCAAAAGTTCTAAAAACGGGTGCCTAATGTTTGACTGCTACACCTGTACGTAGGGTTCTGAATGAGTTTGGTCTGATTTTAAAAAATGCTGACTCTGGGGATCAATGTGCCCAAATGACAACTCTTCCCACTGCATTTTAATCAAAAAGTAAAACTTTAAAAACTAGAGGGTGTCTTTGACGAAGAAGCATCCATAAAAGACTTACTTAGCAATGCGACTGCTAGAGCTGCAAAATGACCTTAGGAATTCACATACTGCAAGTAAATATTTATTGCCGTTAAATGGTTGGCCCCAAAAGCCAGCGTTCATGCTCTGGCCAACCATGTGGAAACCGAGCCCGTGCTCATGTTGTCAGCCATAGGCCCTGCACCACATCATTAATCTGCGATAAGTATTTGGGAGGAAGAGGCTGGGTGTGCGGGGAGGCTGCACGCTCGGTCCCGCGGTGTGAAGGTGGAAGATCATCTAATAACAGAAAAATAGAGTGGGTGTCGCGAAACCCAAGCCACTTACCTCCAGCAGCAGTGAAATTTATAGGAAAGCTTCTCTTATTCTTCTACCCTACATGAAAGGAATGCCACAATAATGATAAATATTATGCTTTGCACACTTCTGCTTTCATGGCACCCATAGTAACACTTTAATTACTGCATCCTCCTCTGAAGGACCAGAGCAACATCTCCTAAAACTTCAGTTATTTCCTCGCCACCTTTTCCCCCATTATTCACATTTTAGTGAGATGTTCTTTTAGTTCTGTCATTAATTGCTTCACATATGTATTATTGTAGATGTCTTTAAAACTGTAATAGAATTTTTGAAGTCATTTCACCCAACTTTGCCACCTTTTCATGAGCAGCTGGAAGAACTGATACCACTGGCAAAATCACCAAGTGTGCAGAATTTGGGGGGGAAAAAAAAAAAAAGAAAAAAAGAAAAAAAAAAAGTTAAAGACTTGTACTGTGATCACCTTCTGTAGTTTCTCTGTACTTTTCAGGAACTGGACTCAAAATCGATTAAATCAGAGGTTAAGGTTTTGTAGAAGCCAGAAATGTACTCCTGAAGTGCTAAATTACCTTTGTCCTGAGTTAAAGCAATTTATTATGTGATCCAGAAAAAAAATCCATGTCATTTTGGCAGAAGACTATGTAGAGTATACATTTATTGTTTAAGGGGTTTTAAAAATGGTGACTGCGGGCTGCAGTCTGAGGAAAATGGAAGAGGAGGGTGTTTTATGTCCCCTTATGTATCAATACTAACACATTTAGGAATTGCAGCTTACATTTTATGGAAGTGTTAGGGCTGAACCCCGGTCGATCAGTGCAATGAGAATCGAGAGCCATGCACACAAGCAGCACTCTCTATATGGTGTCCAAAGCTCTTTGGTATTTATGGTGGGCTCAACTGGTTGAATGAGGGATACAGTATTAAACGTAAAGTTGAGTTTTCCACACTACTACTACTACTTTTACTTTCCTGGTTGGTATTGTGACCATATACTAATTTCCGTGGGTATCTGTTCTCTGTCATTAGTAAGTCTTTCTGGTGTTTTAAAACCCATTTCCCAGGAATTCCTTATCATAATGAGTGCTTTAAAAACTGATTCTTTTTTCGACCAAAAATCATTATTATTTGCTCATACAAAACCTATTAAACACGACAGACCACTGCTATGAGAAGAAGGGTTTTTTCTGAGCTACCACAGAAGAAGTATTTGCACAATTGTTAATAATCTGTTGGTGTGTAATCTACCATTTGCAGCAGCTCTTTCCTCCATCAGCCTGAATTATTAATGCTGCCTGTTAGCCAAGGCAAACAGTCTCCCAAACATCTCTGGAGGCCTAATTCAGGCTTTTCTAACCTCTCCTTTTTGGAGTTGAGAATTTTAAGTGGTTTAATCCAACACAAAATAAAAGCAGTGAAAAGGGCTTGCACTCATTTCAGTGAGAACCGATTCTGGTCCTAACCCTATACAATAATTATTTCCTAGTTTTTCCTAGCGAGGGCCTTGCAGATTGCCCCCCATGATCAATACTTGCTACCAAGAACGAGTTCAGGGATGGAAAGTTGCAATCTGAGACGATTTATTCATTGCCATTGTGATTGGTTAGGGATAAAAGCTGGCGGAATACAAAACCCGTCTGAGTCTTAACTACAGTGCTGAACACTATAATTATTTAAAAAAATACATATCCTGACTCTGCTTAGAAGCCTGTTTGCTATAATTCACCCCTGTGTTAATAGCCTCCTAACATATATGAATGTATGCTAAAATGGGTTTTAAACGACTAGATTTATGGCTTGGCAGACTGGTAAATGCACAATTATAGTTCATAATAGGTAGGTATCTGCTGTCCATTGATTTTTCTCTTGTTCTATTTCCTTCCAGAGTGATGTCATTAGACATTACGGGGATGACTAATGGTCCTAAGGAATGACATTCCCATGCCAGAATGCCCCATGTCGGTGTTCCTGGAGGGGCTGCGGCACCCTCTGCCATCAGATGGCAAAAAACACCCTCAGCATTTCTGCCACAGCAGCTCCTCGGGCCTCGCCAAATCTGTGGCCGATCGGCAGCACAGAGGCAATTCAGGGAGGGAATTTAAAAAAAAAAAAAAAAAAAAAAAAGGGAAAAGAAACCACAAAAGCTATTTAGGAGCTCTGAATATCTTTCTAATCAGATTGCTGGGAGTGCGTTTGGACTTGTATCTATTCATTCTGCGGTGACGGAAGTAAAGGAACTATCCAGTGAGCTATCTGGTTTTCCCAGAATTGTTTGTACTGCTGACCTTTATATCTACTCATTTATCCTAATTGTTTTTAGCTGGTTGAGGAAGAATCTCAGATGAGAAAAGCAACTCAATATGTATCAGAGATCCTATCTGCTGCGACTTTTGTTTTAATTTAAAGCAGACCCTGCATCATTTTGCGCGCCGGTTGCGTAGTACCAAAGGCAGGAATTTGTTGTGGGATTTTTTAATAAAATTGTAGGCCCAAGACGGAGGTCCCTGGACACAGGGAGTGTGATCTGGGGGTGGGGTTGCTTAGACGCCTCTTGCCCAAACGCATTTCCTGATGTTCTCCGGCTGGGGCAGCTTTTGATGTGGTACTTTCTTGTGGGAGAGTGGGGAGCACCATTTTAGGGAGGTGGCCAAGCTGGCTCTGTCAGCTGTGCCTGAGTCCAAGATAGGAGAAATCCACTGCCAGAGTGTTATAGCGGGAAATCTGGCTCTCGACATCCATAAAACTGCCTCTCCAAGTGGAATTTCCCAGATTAAATGAGAATATTGAGTTTTCTCAGTATCCCTCGTTTGAAATTGGAGTTGGGCAGGCTTCACTTCTTCCGGGGGATGTATTAAATCTGTAATAGTCGTGTTTTTCTTCCTCCTTCCATTGAATCCCGGTCTCTTAGAAGGGAGTGGGAGGCCTGTGACAAATACAAAGTGTTTGCTGATGGCTAATAGAAAAGAATTTGGGTTATCCAATAAACATGCCCCAAACTTTCAACTCAGGGAGAGCTTGGGTTCAAACAGTAGCTCTGCCTACTGCAAAGCAGTTATGGAGCAAAATAGCAAAGTGATATGCAAAAGCTCACACTAAGTATATCACTTTGCTTCAGAATTCCTGCATTTACTGCTAATGCAAGAAATAGCCTTTGAACTCTAATCTGGTGTCTCCGGAGTAGTTCATAACCGAAGGCACTTCTTTCATCGTAACAGGGTGACAGTGATCCAGACTTGCAGAGCATTTGGTACAGTCCCAAAGCAAGATAATAAACAAGATAATACTGTAGGCTTTGCAATTCTGAGCATACCAGCCTTCCCCAAAAACGTTTCAGGGATCCTGCCTCGCAACTTCCATGTGACATAAAGAAGCATTAGCGTCGTTGTCTAGCACGAAGAAATATGAATACCATTGTCTTGCACGTGAGGAGAAAAGGCAGCATGGCATTTTTGTGACTTTCCCTTGGTTTGTGCACTAAGCCACCAGCAGAACTATTTCTTCAGCTTTTTTGAAGAGAGAGCAAGCCCAGACAGCAAACTGTGTGTTTCTACACTGCTGTGAAGCAGTCACCTGTAAGAAATATTTTACCTGTTTAGATTATCAAGTTAGCCAGTGGTTATTGTCACCAGGGGTGGTAATGAAGTAAGATATTGGTCTTAACCGCCCAGGACCTAGGAAAGCTGGATATTTCTAATACTTAGTTGAATTCACCTTGAAGAATCATAAAATATTACGACACAACCCGTTTTTTCTTTCCATAACAAACACATTTCCATCTTCACTTGTAAACTGTTTGTTTGCCTCGGTTCAGGTTCAGGCAACTCATTTTGCTCTTGGCAAGCGATGGGCTGTCCACTGGAGCCCTTGGCTTGTGGTGCCCAGGCTCTGCTGGCCCAGTGCATCTGCTCCAGAGCTCCTGAGAAGCTGCTCGGCTGCACCCCGGTGCTGGAGATTAAGTAATGGTCCACCTAGAAAAAATACTGAGATTTTAAAGAACTCTATGAAAGACCTCAAACTAGTCTTGTACAACACCACCAATGTTTTTCTGGCCCTTTTAATGGGGTGTATCCTTTCTGCTTTCATTAAAAAGATGTTGTGATCTCACAGTTTAGTTGGGTAAGACACAGTTCCTCCATAATAGCATTAATTTTTTATTCAGTTTTTATGTGTCCTCAACTTGATTATGAAGACAATAATTTAATTTGAAGAGCATTCCTTTTTTTCAGCTTCAGCAATGCTACTAAATGTGGGTGTAGATAAATGACCACACGAAAACTTCACAAAATTAGTGTTTACACATAATCCGGCAATGAGCTATAATTTGATTGGTAAAAAAATCATTTTGTGTACCTCTGCCCCTATTCTGCCGGATAATGAAAATTTATATCTATGTTTCAGACATCTGGGGAGGATGTGACAGCTTTGGGGCTGAATGAAAGATTATGCCACAGTGACCCCTGTCAGCATTTCCTCACGGACTGGTTACCCGAAACCCAGAGGCAGTTAGACTTTTTTTTTTTCTTTTTCTTTTTCTTTTTCTTTTTCTTTTTCTTTTTCTTTTTCTTTTTCTTTTTCTTTTTTCTTTTTCTTTTTCTTTTTCTTTTTCTTTTTCTTTTTCTTTTTCTTTTTCTTTTTCTTTTTCTTTTTCTTTTTCTTTTTCTTTTTCTTTTTCTTTTTCTTTTTCTTTTTCTTTTTCTTTTTCTTTTTCTTTTTCTTTTTCTTTTTCTTTTTCTTTTTCTTTTTCTTTTTCTTTTTCTTCTCTTTTCCTTTCTTTTACTTTTTGCTTTTCTTTTTCTTTTTTTTTTTCTTTTTCTTTTTCTTCTTTTTTTCCTTTCTTTTTCTTTTTACTTTTCTTTTTCTTTTTTTTCTTTTTTCACCAGAGCAGACTCTTATTTTATTTTGGAAGGTTAATGACACTGTAAATCTAATAGGCCATTTTAGTGCCATCATGTGGGTATTAAAAGTCACATGACTGGACACAATCCCAAATGGAGTGTTTTGGGGTTGTCTTGTGTAGGAATGGCAAGGCTCCTATATAGCTGTGAGAGCTGGGTATGTTTTCAATTACTTTCTAGGACAGAGCTGCTTGGAAATTAATTTAAAATCTTTACCTATGGTTGTGTTTGCCGCCTCTCGCAGATTTTCCTTTGTCAAAGATTGTGTATCAAATTCATCTTTGGTTCTCTCTAGAGATGATCTGTGTTGCTTAATTAATTTATGCCTCAGGACTATGAACAAACATGTCTTTGTGCTCGAGGTGCAGAAATTGATCAGAAAAGGAGGATTTTCCCAAAGTTGGTGTATTCCCTGCCTGTCCCAGCACCGAATTTTTCTGTGCTCCTTGTGCTCTATTTCCTGCCCCTTGATGCTTCCCAGTTGCACTGGGAGAGGCATTTACAGTCTTCTGGGATGTACACGGGCTCTGAAGGCAAGAAGGAAATGAAACAGGTGGACAGGTAGGAAACAGAAAAATGGTAGCTAGAGGGTACTCAGGGCATCTCATGGAGAGAGAATAGGTCTGAAGACCCGGTTGGGAACTGCTGTGACTCCTGATTTGGTCCAGATAAGCACAGACTTATGTTTTTTCTTGTGTGTGTGTGTGGTTCAGTTGCATAAAATATATCCAGATGTTTTCAAGAACTAACAGGATTTAATGAGGGATTTGGGTTCCAAGGCTCACCTTCAAAAATTATGTTTGCTTCTTGCCAATGACAAGATATTGAGACCATGGACACTTTCAATGCGTTATGTTCATTTGATTGACGCAGGCCTGTTCCAAAGCATAGGTTTTTCTTCCCAAATGTCTATTTTTTAAAAATCACTTTGTCCGCCACAAAAGATTTCCACTGAGCCCCATCAAAATTTGTTTACTTTGGGAGGAGAATCTCCTAAAGCATAGGGATGATATAGAGTTCAAAAATGTGAATGATGTCGTACCAGAGAGAACTCCCTCATGCGTCGTACATTTGGATATTTCGAAGAACAGTGACTGTATCGTTTCCCATGGACATGGCTCCAGGAAATGAATAATGCTCAGGAATGGTCAGAGATGAGCCTGCAAAGATTCACCCACCTCCTTTGCTTCTCCTCCCCCCCCCCTCCACTTTGCATTTGTTCTTCTAAGTATGTTTTTCTGCGGGGGAAAAAAATATATATTTAACTGAGGAGTTTGGAGTGGGATGCTTTGTGAGGTTTTGCTGTTATTTCTCTATCTGTGGTTTCCTATCCATGTTGGTGAGTGCACAACTGATGCACTGCAGGTCCAAATGAGGGCTGATTCCAGGGCTCAAAAGCTCCTGACCTGGTGCTTTCTGCACCACATTTTCCCAAAAGACGTGCCAGTTTGGGTGGTTATTTAGCAAACATACTTCTTGGAAGAGGGGATTTGTTTTTTACATGCCAACTCCGTTCACTTGCAACCTTCTGTGTCCCCAAAGGGAGACGAGGCCTGGCTCGTTCCACCAGCGTGTGTTGGGGCTGCTGGTGAGTTCATCCATCAGGGAAGTCAGGATAAATGTCTTGTTGCTCACACAACTTAAGGTGCCTCCCCTAAGGCTGGCTTTACTTTCAGCCAACATCAATGAATGGCAAAGATCCTTGTCCCGTGGTTATCAGGTCTCCAGCGGAGCATCCCGTAGCTCCCAGGGGCCCACACAGCCGGATTTCCTTTCCAGAAAAAACAAAGAGCGGAGACATGGGATACGTCCTGTGTCTTCCCTGATATACTGCAGGATCACCCACGCTAGACACAGCCAAATAGCTCTTCAGCAAGACACAGGCACTCCAAAATAAGAGACCTGTTGGTGTCTCAGTTGTTGTGGAAGAAGGGGGAACGCTCTCTTCTCTGGAAGCCTCTAGGGTGGCTCTGGTTCAGCATCACTGTAGCAATCCCATCCCTTCATCCCTTCTGTCTGTTGCCCCCACAGCTCCTGTGCAGCTCTTAGTGCCTGCTTTTCATGTTCACTCCTCATCACCCGCCTGGGGGCTCCTGCCTCTGCCTCCAGAAGGTCCAAGAGTTCAGTATGTGCATTAGAAATGAACATCCCAGGGAGAGGTCCAGGTCTTCAAGCTCTTTTACCTTGATCCTACCCACAGTTGGTCCTGAAGAGTCATATGTTGTCCTGCTAGAGTGGGTCTGCAGTGCAAATACTGCCCATGCTTAATTCTGTCCGTCTTTCATTGTGTGTAACCCTTAAGTCTTGATCCATGAGTGTAGTCCCAACCTCACTGAAGTCAGTGAGAATTTTGATAGTATTTATGCTAGAAATCCTTGAAATATTTTATTCTCGCCCGTATACAATGTCTGTACTTCTCCTGTAGCAAGAGCAAAGGTATCTCTTCGCTTAGGTGTTCCTGAAATCTTTGTAGTGGGCTGAAATTTCCAGAGGAAGGACCGGTGGCAGCAGCAGTCGCTGCCTCCCAGCAGACCACATCTGTGACCTGAAAAAATTAGCAATACCTGTCATAAAACTGCCATTTTGGAATGCTCATTTGTCCTTTTCTTTTTAAGCTTTTATTTCTCCAACCTTTTTCAGAATGAATATCCTTCACTTTCACTTTCACAGCCTGTGGTACCAAATTTCATCTTAGTATGGCTTAAAATATTCACACTATCCGATCTGTGAGCATTACATCCACGTTTTTTTGTGGGGGTAAAAAAAAATAATATCCAAGTGATAAACCATAGAAAAATAGTGTTTGTGATGAAAATGCTGACAGCACCTTAACTGTCACTGGGCACTGCTATAAATGAGCATAATGTTTATGTGCATGAGAGCAAATTCATGCAGTGCTGGGCGTTACCAGCTTTAGGTACCAGCAGCACACGCTGAGAGAACTTATTTATTTGTTTTTCATGAAAAGATACTGAACTGCCGTATTGCATCACAATATGTTGCTAATTACCTAGCGCTCTGCTGATCTGGTAGCTGGCTCGCTGGATGACTAGATTGGCAAGTTGGAGCTTGGAAAGCCATGGATGTGATTTAATTGCTCTCTCAAACTGTGGAACAATTAATTGTTCTGCAAGCAGTGATCTATTCCTCATTTTCATTTCTAAATCAGCGCTGGCGATGGGTTTTGCACCAGGAACCTGGCGTATTAGGCAGTATTAAATGTTTTAACAATGCCTGTAAATTTAAATCTGTCATTTTAAACTTCTCCCGTTGCTAATTTTATGATTGGGAAGGGAGTCTCTGCTCCTCTGGTAAGGCATTGAGCCTTAGAAATCCTGGGGTGCTCTGAAGGTGCTTGAGGTCAGCTCCCACCAAGGTCAGGTCCATAAATGACCCTCAGCTTTTGGGGAAACCAATCCATTCACCAATTGGCATCCCCCCCTCCCATGGTGGTCAGCTGGAGATGGGGTTGATGCTGGGCTGGGTGCTAATGTGATCTTCCCCAAGTCCTCCAGCTGCTTCCACAGCTGGGGCTCTGTAAGATGTCTCCAGCACAGCCAGTACCACCTCCCACCAGCATATTTTGGGGCAAATAAAGGGTTCCACTTGAATATGAGGAAGAACTTTTTCA
>NW_015090811.1:1397725-1442608 GCF_001431845.1 Calidris pugnax | reverse complement strand
ATTCCAAAGAAAAAAAAAAAAAAAAAAAGGTAGCAGTAGCAGGTAAAAGGAATCACATTCAGCTGTCAAGCATGTTTAATGAGGAATTTTAATTATGAGGCTGGAAATCAATGAGCATAACTTTAGCAACGAAGTCTTAAAGGGAAACTAAATTGCTTTCTATCTTGCAAAGTTTACTGAAGCAGTTTGAGTGGTTGCCAACCATCATTGTTTTGAGAAAAGGAACTTGAGGAAATTGCAAGTCACACTGTAGCGTTTATTGTAAGAATATTTAACAACAAAAAAGGAGGATTTCCATGGATTCATGTTTAATGGGTTCTTCCTAACTGATTCATCTCTGCCTTATGATTCGTAACAACCTTTGGTTTCGTGTACCGTATAAAATCTGTTCTTAGGAGAGCGTGGCTTGAAAGGCCATTGGCTGCGCTGAAAATTGATAGCTTATGATTCATAAGGGATAAACATTATCTTATTTCTTCCTTATTCTTTTGAAACCTGGGCTGTGAGCAGCAGCGTGGCATGGATATTTGATGCAGTGAGAACTTTAACCTCCAAACCCAGAGCTCAGGTAAACAAGTGATCTTCAGGTCTCTGTAACGTGTGGCTGCGTCCCATGAGCATGAGCTGGAGCGGTTCTTTGGGATGCTGCTACAAAGTCAGGTTGGTGTTTCCAGTGCAGTTGAAACCTTTGTAGATTTGTAACTGTACCCTCATGTTTTGTTTGACCTGTAGCACGCCACCTAAGGCCAAATCCAGTGGCTCCTGGAAAATGGTCCCCGACACACATCTCAGCAGCACCGTGAGGCTGGGCTCAGCCATCCCGGCACAAAACCAAGCTCATCCTTTTCTCTAGCTCTTGTGGGAGAAACCAGAGGGCAGAATTAAGCCAAAAAGCTTTGCAGTACTTACAGGTGTGCCCACCACAAGGGGTAGTTTTGGAAAGTCATTTTTCCATTCCTGGAGATGGGGTTGATGCTGGGCTGGGTGCTAATGTGATCTTCCCCAAGTCCTCCAGCTGCTTCCACAGCTGGGGCTCTGTAAGATGTCTCCAGCACAGCCAGTACCACCTCCCACCAGCATATTTTGGGGCAAATAAAGGGTTCCACTTGAATATGAGGAAGAACTTTTTCATGGTGAAGGTGACGGAGCCCTGGAACAGGCTGCCCAGGGAGGGTGTGGAGTCCCCTTCTTTGGAGATTTTCAAGCCCCGCCTGGATGCTGTCCTGAGTAACGTGCTCTGACAAGCTCTGGGTGGTCCTGCTTTAGCAGGGGAGTTGGAGTAGATGATCTCTATGGTCCCTTCCAACTCTAAAAATTCAGTGAAATTCAGTGAAATACCTCCTGCTGGGAAAAGTGGGTGTTGTGGTCAGGTGCAAGCTTGACCTGGAAAGGAAAGCCATTTACAAACAGGTCATTGCCATCATGGGTTGTCAGAACTGGCAGGAGGAGGAGAAATTTTAGGGAATCCAACAAACTCATAGAGGAAAAGCTTGTATTGAACAGCACAAGGTGCACGGGGCAACCGAGTAATTCTGTATTTACATGTACGTTGCAGCAAATACCCCGTAATAACAACTTTTTTTTTTTTTTTTTTCCTTTAGCTCTTTAGGTTTTGTGTTATGAGAAAGTATGAAACATAAATCACAGAGAGCTACTCCTGGCCGTAAGCCTTCAGGATGCATTTGTTTGAAATCAAGAGCCAAATTCCCTGGATCGGAGTAAACTGTTAGGTGCCAACTGGGGCGAAATGCCAGCCTTTGAACTCCGGCACATTATGGCTGATGTGATCCATATGCAAGACTTGCCTCTTTTTCCAAAGTGGTTTCTTTTAATTGATTTAGCAAATTAACAATATTAGGCCTTCTGTAGGATAGAAAGTACATTACTCACCGTGCCCTTATATTACCCTGAAAGGAAATCTATTGTTCTTTTGTAATGAAATGGTATCACAAGGAAAAAAAAAAAAAAAAAAAGGTAGCAGTAGCAGGTAAAAGGAATCACATTCAGCTGTCAAGCATGTTTAATGAGGAATTTTAATTATGAGGCTGGAAATCAATGAGCATAACTTTAGCAACGAAGTCTTAAAGGGAAACTAAATTGCTTTCTATCTTGCAAAGTTTACTGAAGCAGTTTGAGTGGTTGCCAACCATCATTGTTTTGAGAAAAGGAACTTGAGGAAATTGCAAGTCACACTGTAGCGTTTATTGTAAGAATATTTAACAACAAAAAAGGAGGATTTCCATGGATTCATGTTTAATGGGTTCTTCCTAACTGATTCATCTCTGCCTTATGATTCGTAACAACCTTTGGTTTCGTGTACCGTATAAAATCTGTTCTTAGGAGAGCGTGGCTTGAAAGGCCATTGGCTGCGCTGAAAATTGATAGCTTATGATTCATAAGGGATAAACATTATCTTATTTCTTCCTTATTCTTTTGAAACCTGGGCTGTGAGCAGCAGCGTGGCATGGATATTTGATGCAGTGAGAACTTTAACCTCCAAACCCAGAGCTCAGGTAAACAAGTGATCTTCAGGTCTCTGTAACGTGTGGCTGCGTCCCATGAGCATGAGCTGGAGCGGTTCTTTGGGATGCTGCTACAAAGTCAGGTTGGTGTTTCCAGTGCAGTTGAAACCTTTGTAGATTTGTAACTGTACCCTCATGTTTTGTTTGACCTGTAGCACGCCACCTAAGGCCAAATCCAGTGGCTCCTGGAAAATGGTCCCCGACACACATCTCAGCAGCACCGTGAGGCTGGGCTCAGCCATCCCGGCACAAAACCAAGCTCATCCTTTTCTCTAGCTCTTGCTGGAGAAACCAGAGGGCAGAATTAAGCCGAAAAGCTTTGCAGTGCTTACAGGTGTGCCCACCACAAGGGGTACTTTTGGAAAGCCATTTTCCCATTTCCACTTTGGGCTTATTTTGGATTCTCGTTAAGCTACGAAAGGTGCAATTTATCATCCCTAAATGAGGCGTTCCTTCCATTGCGGGTTGTAGCTGCTGTTGTTTGAGGGTGCTGCGTTCCTCCCCGTTGTTGTTTAAATCAAAGCACATCTCTGAGTGCCCCGCTGTCCCTCGGAGCCCTACGACCAGGTGGGCACCCAGCATTTCAGTGCCCGTGCTTGGGGATTCATGGTCTGAATTAGCATTGGGATATTGCGGCAAAGGGTGTTCGACAAACCCTTAATGCAGGTAGGGGAGAGGTAGTTTTGAAACCAATCTAGTTGCCATTCCATAGGAAACCCAAGTCATAGATCACAGTTATGGGTATTTTAAAAGTGGCAGTGCCTGTTAAAGGCTGGCTATTCCCCAGAATATAGAGGTATTTGGGGCTGCAGTGGAGACACATTGGCAGGGGAGGGGAAGCTCTGAACTCACCTGCCAATGCTCTGCCTGGCTTAACTGCTATCAGTCGCTCACTTTCATGAGTCTGAGATTCATGCAGCCCCAAAAGAAAGATAAATAAGAACAAGTCAGTTTTCACCCTCCAGACACAGGCCGAGGAAATTATTTCAAATAAAATATATCATCTCAAGCAGGGGCAGATGAAATAGTTTTCTACTAAAGTTGCTCTCCCAGCTGACAGAACAAATTACCGAATTTCCTCCGCTGGATATATTAAGTATCTTTTCTAAAATCATAATTACATTCAACTCTTTGGCAAAGATACCTAATTCTGTGTTTGCAGCAAGCTGTTAAGCGATGCCTAAATATCTTGATGGTGAAAGATAAAGGTATCTTGTGACCCAGCTACTACTATTAAATACTGTGAATCAGATCTTTACCAGATATCTCATTGATTTTATAATGCTCTTCATGGCCTCGGTGGAGCTATAGTCCCTGATAGAGGATGAGGCTTCATCAGTGCAGCAAAACCCCTTTGAGCTCAGTGGGAGCAGAGCCAGGCCCACTGTTTGTTCTTTACTACCATTCCCTGAAACCTAGGCCAGCTTTATTAAATAAGAAGTACTTTTAAAAGAAGTCCTGTGTAGAACCTATTCCAGGATCATTCCAATCTGGTTTAAATAATCTCAGGGGAAAACGCTCTTATATCTATGTTCCACCAACTGTACAGGTAGCAGCTAAGATTAAATAATAATGAAGATGATATATAAAAAGGCATTATAATGCCTTTGCAAAAATTGAAGATATTTCCTAAAATTGAGTACATTATATAAAAACTATTAGTGGTCTTGTACACAGCTGAAAGGCTTTAAGTTTTGTCACTTGTGACTGCAGAGGGCTTTCCAGTCCTGGGGGTTTCCAGGTCTGCATGGCCTTCCAACTGTACAGGTAGCAGCTAAGATTAAATTATAATGAAGATGATATATAAAAGAGAAAAAAAGGCATTAAAATACCTTTGCAAAAATTGAAGATATTTCCTAAAATTGAGTACATTATATAAAAACTATTAGTGGTCTTGTACACAGCTGAAAGGCTTTAAGTTTTGTCACTTGTGACTGCAGAGGGCTTTCCAGTCCTGGGGGTTTCCAGGTCTGCATGGCCTTGGCACAGGATGGGGACCATGGGACCCACTACTGGGCAAGGTCTGGAGGATGCCCAGTCTGGCATGGTTGGTACCACCTCCCAGGGGTCCCTGTGACACTGATTTTGGAGGGGTATTTTGGTCCGTGCCATGGGGAATAAGGAGGGCTGCTCCCTTCACATCATTAACAAAAGCATCACTTCCAGCAGTCTTCTGGAGGGAACACTGATGAGCAAATTTCCCAAATGAATTGGTTGGTTTAGCCTTGGTGGCTGTAGCAGGGGGCTGATTTTATTGAGGTCCATGGCATAACGTGCAATTCAAACAACAGAAGGATTCCTGGGGAGTTCAGAGCTTTCCTCTCTCCCTTTTACCTTAAGGCAATTTAGGGTTGTGTGTTTATGGTACACGTATTTGGCTTTCTCTGTCTCATGTGGGAACCACTCACCTTGACTGTCAGTCTATTTTTGATAAAATTGAGGTAGAGATGAAGCAGACTATATTCTATGAGAAATCTCACCCACCGTATCTATAAATTCTCTCTCTCATCTCCTGTGAGTGTTGAATGAGCCTTCAGGTGTCCGGCACTATTTCTCTTATGGTACTCCAAGAGGCCACATGAGATTGAGTGGGGGAGCAAAGCCCAGAAAATTTTATTATGGTCAAAAATAAAGAAAATCCTGCTTTCCCCTCCCGTACCTTCACCCTTCAAACGCAACTGTGGTTTCCCATCACTGATGCCTTTTATACTCCTGTGTTTATAGGGAATATAGAAATTCATGTCGCTTCAAAGAAAAGATTTTTCCTTTGAAAAGGTTGAGATAGGTTGTTTTCAAGCATATGCCTTCTTTTTCTTTTTTTTTTTTTTTTTGTCATATTGGGCTGGCAAACTATTGATGTATACATAGCATACATCCAAGCAAGACCCAAACATTGACATGTGGGGTAGCTGGGGACCAAGTGAGGAAAGGAAAAGTGCGCTCCTGATGGAGGTATAACAGTGGAAATGTATTTAAAACCATTTTTAATTGCTGAAGGGGTATTTTTTGCTAAATATTCACTTGCTGAGTGATGTATAAATCCGTAAGAATTTTATTTTAATGTCAGCTGTGAGGCCTGTTACTACATTTTGGCTGATTCCTTCCATCCTTCTGTGCAATCAGCAGCCAGGGGCTACTGTAGAAACCCAGCGGTCAGCGTAGTGCACAGACACAGCAAAATACAAAGTCCTCGCATTAAGGACTGGTTATTCCAAGAATATACTAACTTTGCTAGCTTTTCACTACCTTTCTGAACCTCCCTGTTGCTTGTCCTCCCATAGAAGTATATCTTTTATACGTATAGACTTTTATTTTCCAGTGTATTCACTTGTTGACGAGTCTATTCTGTGTCTATTCTGCCCTTCTTGGCAATTTTGCTGAAATCCACAAAATTCATTCTAGCCCTTGCCATCGACCGAAATCCTCATCAATTTTTCAACGAATTTCTAATGCTATCGGAGGGTTAATATATGAGATGATCCCCGTGTTGTGTCAGAGGAAAACCTTTTGAGCAGGGGATGGATGTATAGTACGGCACGGCGTATAAATCATTTTCAAATTAGTATTCTGTACATCTGGAGAAGAGTACATTTGTGTGCCTGCATAAATTGCCTGCGAACACATTTCAAAACCCTACGCTTAATCTTAGCAATGAACATTTCAAAAAGTAAATTAATATCTTCAAGGAGAAGAAATACAGTATATTAAGCAGAAGCCCACTGGAAACTGTATAGTTAAGAATCTGTCAGCCTTTCCATTATAAGCCCTGTTTTTTGAGGGGTTTATAACTCGGTTATAAAATTTCACACTAGGCTAAAGGTTGGCACGTATCATCTCAGTTTGGCAGGGTGACATTTTATTAGCTCTGAAGGAGTTTTGGATCCCGTGTCAATGGGATATTATTTTAAACCACAGAAATGAAGTTTAAATAACTTGGGGGATGACTTAGCCCCGGGAAGGTGAGAGGAGTGGGACTGCAGCCCGAAGCGATGCTGTCGCCCGGCGGAGGGGGGACACCGGGGGTGCCACGGGGCTGAGGCTGGGATCAGCCTCAACCCCAAATCTCTTTGCTTTTGTCCCTTCCCCTTAATGTGACTTTAATTCACATCTTTATGGTTAAACGTACATTGTGCTGAGGTTACGGGTCTAGTTGGCAGTTTATAAATTAGGTTAATTAACATGACAATCGTACTTTGTGAGGGTGCGAGTGTGTTTGCGGGTGGATACGTGTGTGTGTGCAGGCGAGAGCACCCCGTGGAAGCAGAAACAGGATTAAAGTGTCTGCAGGAATGGTAAATTTATTGTGTAAATAGCTTTATGATTTGTTGTGTGTTTGGATTAATGCAATATATATCCATTTTAAACATTGATCTTTAAGCAAGTAATGTAATAAATCTGAATATTCCTTCAAATTACTGTTTACACTGGCCATGCTATAGATTAAAAGAGACAGTTGCCTTTATAAATTTACTTGTAGGGTACACGGGTGCGTGTAAATACTTCTGCTTCCAATTATACCAAACAATGATGATAAACTGTTGTGAGTTGCCCGGACAATTGTACACAGCCTGAGTCACGCAGAGGGATGGTGCCGGGCAGTGGCCCATGTGCATGTGGCATGGGGGGGGCAGGGGTGCTATTGTTTAGGCCAGGAAATGTGTAAGTAGGCAACTAGAATAAAAATTCTATAAATGTACCAAAAATGAAGATATAGTTCCTTCCCAGCTGTAACGCTTCTAAAAGGGGGAACCGTGTAAACTCCTCAAAACATGGAAACGCAATCATTTGTTCTGTGTCTACAGCAATTTTCATGTTTTGCAGTAACATGTTCATGGAAATGTCTCTGTAGGTGCCCCTTGGCATTGGGCCGCTTTTGGTTTTCCACATCTCTTCCAGGGCTGCTAATGGTGCTGGGTTTCATGTTCCATATTATTAAACAGGCTTAATTTGATAGTTGAGCAGCATCTCAGAAGGGATACTGTTTTATCATTGTGACCCTTTAAAAATGCATTTTCACTGAACGCTGTGGCTTTAAACATGGGGGTAAGACACGCCAGAGTTCATAGGCATGGGAATGCACTTACGGAGATAAATACATGGGCTTAGTTTTAGTTGCAGTCTTTAAAGAGAAGTCCCATCACCACCAGAAGCCTGGCTGCAGCCTCACCAGCCGTGGGAGGCAGAGCCAGTGGCCAGGGTAGTCCATGCTTGAGGAGCAAACCTCTTCCCAGGAAGGCTTCTTCCCTTCCTGATTCACTGGGCACAAAATGGGGGGACATGGCTCCCTGGCTTGTCCTGCTTTGGAGTGATACAGTTGGAGTGATACAACTGAGGGTACCACTTGGTCTTTCCAGAGATGTCCTGTGATGACATCTTAGCACAGAGTATGTCAGCTTCCAAAAATGCACCAGAAAACCAAATCCCTAAAAAAATATTTCTTCTTCAGACATGATAGGGAACGTTTTTTTGCCCTTTATAAGCAAAAAGTGACTTTCTGAAGGGTTTACATTTTTCTACAGTTCAGGGAAAGCATGGTTGTGTTGAGCTCTTACACCAAATCCATCCCCCGTAAGAACGTAGGAGAAGAGTTGTCCCTGGCTTGCAGCTCCCATGTTGGGGATGCCCTTGTACCAACACATTGCACCGACGAGAGCTGACCAGACGTTAAATTAATCAAATCCTACAATTTTAAAACTCAGGAAGGAGAGATCACAACTGGGCCCTCTTGCTTCTTCTGCCCTCTTTGTTACCTCTCCTCTTTCACATGGATTTCCAGGAGCAAGAAAAAACAGCGATCGTGATTAATTATAGGAAGCTGGCAGCAGTAGTAATTAACAGGTAATTCTCAATAAACAATTTGACCACAAAAACTTGGATCCCACCTACCACTTGTCAACAATAAAGTCATGGAGGCTCCACAGGCCACTGGACAAACAGTCCACGGGGAGCACGGCCGGCGCTGTTAGTGCAAATAAACAAGGCTGTGCCGAGAGGCTAAACAAAAGCCCAGCGTGGAGGGACCGCGGGGAAGCGGGAAAGAAAAAGCTCTCTCGGCAGAAAAAACAACACCAAACCCAACAGCGGTTACAGTTTGAAGAGCCAACCTCAAACCACTCGCAGTTTATTGCAGCCCCAAATAAGTATCCCATAAACAGCAGTCCAAGCCCAGTGTTTGGCGTCTTAAAAAAAAAAAAAAAATAATCTCTTTGAAAGCGGAAAAAGAAAAGGCATTTTTGGGGGAGGTAAGGGGAGAGCTGGAGGGGGAGAAAACCCTGCTATGTCATCTGGTTGACTACAACAGATGCCTAATTGTGCCGTGCCCAATTTAAAGTCTCTGCTTGCATGATGCTGAGGCCAGAGGAGATGTGTGGGGCGACCGCGCATGTGCATGCAGATGTGCTTGGTCAAACATCCTCCTGTCCTCATCCTTGGGAGAGGTTTATTGGTGACTTCCGATGGGGCAAAGCGCTCCCCTTCTTGCACGTGCATATGGGGTTAGTTTTCTCACTCTTTTTTTCTTAAATACTACCATCATGACCTTGGAGGAATGACAGACCTTATTCACACTGCCGTACTTCCGAATGATCTTCATCCTGCATCCCTACATTGGGATTGAGGCCAGTTTTCGGTTGAAGGGAGTCAGACAAGGACAGCAGGATGAAATGAGAATATGCTGATCACAGAGGAAGTTTTTTTTTTTCTGAGTGAATGTAACATTGCAAACTAATGGAATGAAATTAAAGCACTTGGATTTTGTGATTTTAGGAATTAATATCAGAACCTTTTGTAGAAATGAGTTAACTACATGCGAACTTTTATGTTAGGCAGTTGATACGACTCAGTGTTTAGATCTGCACTAAATAAGCTCTATGCTGGTATCCTCCTGGAATGTATATATTTAAAGAAGAGAGTGATGATAGCTTAATTTGAAGCCTTTGTGGTCTGCCCCTCAAAGGAAAGCCCCAGTATGTTTGTCGTGACTACCACGTCTCGTCCATGCTGACAAGCTTCCTATCAGCCCTGTACCTACCCCACAGATCTGCTTCCCAGCCATGGCTCAGCCTGCGTTAGATGCTGCAATGTGTCTGCCTGTTTTCTCCTTTAGATTGCCTGTAGCCTGCTGTTTTTTCCTGAGGTTCTTTAGTCGCTGCTGCATTTTCTGAGATTTTCTTAGATTTTCTTAATTCCGACTTTTTTGGAGAATCCTAGATCTTCTAACAAACCCTCATGCTGTGTCCCCCAGTAACTTAAAAGTAATTAAGCAAAAAGTAACGATTTTCGACATCTATCATTTAATTTGAAATTACATATGGATTTAATGGAGGGGGAGGAAATAGTGCTTTGAGAGATTAGTTCTTAAATTTTGATTTAAGAACTGAGTTATTAGCTGAAATAATATGAAGCGGGGCTGCTTTTTTGACCTTTCTAAAGTCTAGCCTAGTCAATTATTACAGCAGAGCAGGGAACCAGAGAACAGCTTTGAATCAGTCAGACCCAAACTGATTTAAGTTTGCATGGGGTCGAATAAGACATTAGTTAAAAATAACTAATGTATTCTTTGACCTCCGTAATGAGAAAGGACATTTACAGGTTTTTCACTATACATCTGATCCTGTTTATTTCGGTTTGTGATTTAAAGATGGGCTGGACGCTCTCATAGAGGTCTAGATAATATATTATATTTTTATTATATTTTTTTTAAGTTTCCTGCATCCGAGTAGACTTTCAGTTATGCATTTTGTCCATTGGTTTGTATCATGGCTGTATTTTGAGGCAAGATTGAATAAGAAAGACAACCACGGATCCCAATGCTGGAAGGAGCAGCATCACTAGGGCTTCCACCTCCCTGCAACTTGCTTTAAGAGAAAAATCCAGGTTAGTGCTGATAAACCTGATTTATCATTGTTTTACAGGCAGGATTAGGCAGGCACTATGGCTGGAAGACTCCTTCCTCCCGAGGCCTTAATTGTCTTGCTCTTCTCCTCTCCCTGAGCATCTCTGTGTCGAGATGAGGGGGGAAACCTGACCTACAACCCTGCGAGCTGGAGGAAGGGACCTAAAGTTCAGTGTTCAGTGGGGAGAGAAATTTCTACAGAAGGTTGGTTGAAAAGGGAGAAAATAAAGCAGAACAGAGAGCTAGTGGTGGAGACAAGTGTGTGGGAAAAGAAGGAACTGAGATGGAAGGGAATGGGAAAAGATCATTGATGGCAAAGCAGACCAAAAGTTCTATGCCAACCCTAGCGAAAGTTATATGCTAGTCAAAAAGGCCCCAACTTTGGCTATGTCTCCAGGCTCATCCTGAGGACAAGACAAGAAAACAGAAATTGTTGCCCTTTTTTATCTAGCTACCTCATTTCTGGACCTGATTTGTTGTTGTCTTGCTACCAGCCGATGCTTCTCTGGTGTGGTCCTTTGGTGTGCAAAGCCTTGGTAGCCCCGATTTCTGCAGCTGCCTTTTCCTGTTGTATAACCTGAGCTATAACTAGTATATTCGGCGCTGTAAAGAAAACATTAGTATGTCAAGTTTCCAGAGGCTTTAAAATAGGCCAGCTGGCTGCTCGGAGTGCACAGCTTGAAATGGTCACTTCCATTTTCGACTGAGCAGCGCTGCCGTCAGGAGGAGCGGTGATTAAATTGACCACAGTCCAAGGTTGGTAGAGAGCATAACACAAAGCGACTTCTCCCCAGAGCGAGCAGAAGATTTCTGCCATGCACAGGGATAGAGTATGATCTTTTCCCCCTGCCCCGTGCTGCAGTGTTTACTTTAAAATACTATGTTTCCTTAATAAAAGAAGCATTAGCTTTTGCCGTTAAATTTGCTCAACAATTTAGGTTGTATTTCATCGCTTGTACCCAGCCTCACACATAAATGTTTAGCATTATAGACAGCCCGTGTTCTCCTAAGCTTTCAGTAATATAGTTTCCAGGAATAAAGGCTGCTCATCTGAGTAAGGTTTTGTAAGATTAATAAATATAAGACTTTGTTCCGTTCAAGAAATGGTTCCCACACTTATTTCTATTTAATCAAATGGCCCCTGTGATATTTTTTCTCCTCATCTTCAGTGAATCCTTTCAGAGGGATGTATCCCATCACTGGGAGTGGATGAGTAAGGAATTTATTTGCGTGATCTGTTGTTCCCATTGCCTCCATGTAGCACCTTGGGCAGCCAGACCCCAATCCAGCGAGGTGTTAGACCCCTCAAGTCCCATTTAAAATCCCTGAGGAACACAGGGGTTTCACCACATTAAAAGAAAATATCAGAGAGGTGTCAGAAAGAACGATATACTGTCAGCAGGTTATACTACACGGAAATCCCTGAGGAACACAGGGGTTTCACCACGTTAAAAGAAAATATCAGAAGAGGTGTCAGAAAGAACGATATATTGTCAGCAGGTTATACTACACGAGGACAGGGGAACTCCATGGGGTAAATGCACTTCTGTGTGCTTCAGGAGCATCCCCGTGGTGGAGGACACACATCAAAAGCAGGAGCCATCTCAGGATCCTT
The DNA here is from genome assembly GCF_001431845.1 of Calidris pugnax. NCBI lineage: Eukaryota > Metazoa > Chordata > Aves > Charadriiformes > Scolopacidae > Calidris > Calidris pugnax. Next base: position 1,430,577 of record NW_015090811.1, on the reverse strand, counting down.
TCCCTTGGTGGTAAAATGTTAACACTATGGTCCCAGGGCTTCCTCCAGCTCCTCAGCAGAAAGAAACTGCTGAGTGAGAAAAGATAGTGGCATCCCAGGCTAACGAGCGTGAAAGAAACTGCTGAGTGAGAAAAGATAGTGACATCCCAGGCTAACAAGCACGTCTTCATGCTTTCCACCAGCTTTGCATCTCAAATATTGTTTGTTACTTCTAATTGTCCCCCAAATCCAACTAATCCATTGTGTTTCTTCCTGTTCCGTTTTTATAAGTTCGTTGGGGGATTTCATTTAATTATATTTGCAAAGCTTTCTCACAGCTAAAAGAAAATATCAGAAGAGGTGTCAGAAAGAACGATATATTGTCAGCAGGTTATACTACACGAGGACAGGGGAACTCCATGGGGTAAATGCACTTCTGTGTGCTTCAGGAGCATCCCCGTGGTGGAGGACACACATCAAAAGCAGGAGCCATCTCAGGATCCTTTCCCTTGGTGGTAAAATGTTAACACTATGGTCCCAGGGCTTCCTCCAGCTCCTCAGCAGAAAGAAACTGCTGAGTGAGAAAAGATAGTGGCATCCCAGGCTAACGAGCGTGTCTTCATGCTTTCCACCAGCTTTGCATCTCAGATATTATTTGTTACTTCTAATTGTCCCCCAAATCCAACTAATCCATTGTGTTTCTTCCTGTTCCGTTTTTATAAGTTCGTTGGGGGATTTCATTTAATTATATTTGCAAAGCTTTCTCACAGCTCGAAAACAACTGGGTGTTTTGGAAACAAAACACCTTAGCACTTATTGCAGATAGCACAGTAATCTTGTATAATCAGAAATAGGTATCATTGTGTGTCTCTGGCAAAGGAGCTCAACTGTCAAAGGATTAAGCCACATCCTGATCAATGGAAGTGACTTCCTAAAAAACAGGCAGGGAAAGATTTCCTGTAGTTAACAGCAATAAGGGAGAGGAACTTTAAAAACAACTCTCTATTTGATAACTACAGAAATCTAGCTAAGTCTTAGGGATTTAGCCAGGGAACATATTGGTTCCAGCAGACTATGGTAAAGTTAATTAAGGATGATTAATGGAGCATTTTCCTTCCAATGATATCTGTGACAGAACAAAGCTGTCTGAGGCTTGTCAAGCAGAATTTGAGTTGAATGAGTATTTATGTGATCAAATCTGAAGGGCTGCCTCTTGACAGAGCAAGGATTCATCAATCAATTGTGCTGGCTTGCAGTGGTGGGAAATTGGTCTATCAGCATAGCTCTGCTCCCATCCCCCATTTTTTCATTCAATCATCCCTTAGGCTACAATGCATCTTTAGCTTTTACCTCTGACCACCTTAAGGGCTATCAGAGAAAAGTAAAAGCAAGAGCTAAAACATCTATTATAGTGGTTATTTCTCAGCTGTACTCATACAATTGATTTCTTTTAAGCAGAGGCCCAGGCACTGTAAAGCGATACAAGCCCGTTCAATGAATTAATTGGTTTTAATAGAAGTTTAGCTTTGAGCCTGAAGAATATATAGTGCTCTCTTGCTAGAAAGTCTCCTATTAGGGAAACCACCTGCACAAAAGGCCCCGGTCCTCTCTTAATCCCACTGCCCTCATCATAATCACTTCGTTTAAAAAGGCAAGATCCTTAATTTAGAAGGAAAGGGCACCACGTGTGCTCCAGTTTCTGTGCGTTCAATCCCGCGTCAGTTCCTGGGAGGGGGATATTGGCCGCCTGCACTTGGCTGTGGGTTGCCCTTGCAGCCCTTTGATCCCTGGGATGTAAGTCATGCCAGAATTTGGGCAGAGAAACGATGCCGTTGTGAATATACCAATATCTTTTTTCAATCAGTACCGCCGTTGCTTTCACTGCTTTAGGGGCTAAATGGAACTAACCAAGAACTATGCAAAATGATGGAAAAAAATAATGGAAAACTTAGAAAAAAGACAAGTCTTAGTCCTATTCTGAATAAAGTTGGGGCAGGTATCTTTTTTATTTCAGGAGGCATGGGTTTAGCTCCATTTTCTAACCCAGTATGTAAATATTTTTTTATTTAACTGCCGAGTGCTCAAGCTTTGTTCTTTTGGGCCCTCAGCAAGCAAAATACACAAATGGTATTTGAAATTGAAACACCAAGGTAGTCGTTAAACACCTCTGTCTTTAGCCGCATAAAATGCCATCCTTAGACATCTAACCTACATTAACTATCTATTGTTCAGCAAATTAAATTGGTCATCAGTTTAGAAAGAGAGGCACCTCTTGGGGACTATCCACCCATTTTCCTATAAACACCTACATGAGGAGGATGAGGGTTGCATTCAAGAAGTCTGATCTCTCTCTAAGGGGAGCTTGGGCTCAACACCTACCTTTGAAATGTGTAAAGCTCCCAGTAAAAATAAAATCTGTGAGAAGTGGATTACTTTCTTTGGTGCAGTTGTAAGCTCGGTTGCGAGTCTCCCTCATCGGATTCGCACACTAATCTTCCTGCTTAAGTTACTGGTAGAAATCAGGTTTCTAGCACTTCTGTGAATTGGAAAATTGAAGTTCTGCCTGGTAATAATTTTGAGGTTTGGTACCTACCTCAGCTATAAATTAGGAAGGATAAAGTCAAGACTTCACTCTTTCCCCAGACTTGCATACTTTTAAACAAAGAAGCACAGAGGGGAAAACAACAGTGCTCCAGTGTGCCCTGACCTAAGGAGGAGTAGTTCAGTCACAGGTTGTCCTTACTTTTTTAGGTTTTTAGGTTTCCCTACTGGACTATTCCCCTGAGAGCAAATATCTTCTCTGTGTACGCAAATTTTATATAAGTCCAAAGAGGGCTGTAAATGCAAATAACTCCTGTAGACTTTGTTGGCCCAATATGATTGTTGTTGAGAGCATTTCTTTCTATCAGTAAGAATACTATTTTGTATGTGCAAGCGAGCTTAGAAACCAAATGTCTAAATATTTAACCAATGTTATTTCAAAGAATTTCATTATTTATCTTCTTTATGATTTATATTATCACATTCTCTGTCTGTAGTTGTGGTTTATCATAAGCAACCCATCTGCTCTAACAGCCAAATTGGAACATTCATATAAGATGCGTTCCGATATCATAAACATGACAAAAGATAGATTACATTTAGTCTTTCTCCATGTTTAACCAGTTTAATTTGTTTCCTATGCAGAAGAGGCTCTAAATTTACTTAATATATGTTAGCACTTAGGAACATGGTTAGGAACATGACTAGGGTCTTAACCTATTCGTAAATAAATGGGAAGCTTCCTGTCTGAGTAAAAGAAAGAGAGAGAATTTATGTCAAACAATCAGGAATTTAATACATAGTGCTCTATTAGGATGTCCAGTTTGTGTACATACTCTTAAGGCATGATTACGAATAACTTCACTTCTTATAAACAATGTGACTGAAGAAATTACTCACAGATACAACAAAAAGGGAAAGAAAGGTAGGAAGTTTAGCTGCAGCCAATAAAGGAATTACTTTCCCTGAAAAGGTTAAAAACTCACGCATTTATTTTTGTTGCCATAATATTTGTCTTTGCAGGTTTAGCTTTCTTAAGAATCCCAAAGAAGATGCTGCGTCGGGAAAGATTTTAGTGACCTGGGTTCAAAGTCATATCATAGATCCAACATTTTCTCCGACAGCTTTGGTTTTAAAGTAACCCTAATGCTGGACTAAATCTGTGAAGTGACTGTCCGTATTTATATCACTCTAGAGAGAGCTTTTAGTGATTACAGGATTGATCCAGCAAGTTGCCGAATGCCTTCAACTTCTGTCGGCTTTGGTGGTAGCCAAGGGTCCTCAGCGCGGGGCCAAGAGCGCTCAGCACCCTCAGGACCCGGCCCGATGTGGTTTTTCACATTGAAAGGTCAAGTAGAGGGCTTTTCATTTCAAGCTAAAGAGTCATTCATTTTTCTCTCTTAAAGTAAAAGTCACATGATTAGAGACTGTGTGATTAACTGTTAAGGAAACAATGTCCATAATGATATATAAAGGTGTTGCTTTCAAAAGTTACGGTTGGATTTCTTCAGAGGTGTTAAATATATGGTGGTCCAATACCATGCAATTCATGAATACAAAAAATAAATATAAGCTTATTTCTGTGATAGTGATTTACTACTAAGCAATTTTGAGCAAATATATTCACATTATAGGATATGAATACAAATCAAACCTAACTGAGCTGGCCTTTATGAGAATGAAGTGTCAGTACATTTGAAAATATGTGTAACACCAAACTTTAATCATTTTACCAGCACGTTAATATTGCAATTGATTACTCCCTGTTCTTGAATGTTTAAGGTTTTTTGCTATTGATTTGGCCGCTACGAGGATTGCACACCTTTCAGGGCTATCTGGCACTCCATCCTTCCCAGGCTGGGATGCTACTGGTCTGATTTGGTTTCATAAAAGAGCTTATCGTGTTGCAAAGTCCCTGCCTCCAAAGAGCATTGACACAATAGGAGTATAGAGAAAGGGGGAAATATCGGTGGAACTAACAAGTTACACATGTGCCTTCACCAGCATCAGATTGGCTTTCATTGCACCTCTTCTCTGCTCGTGTCATTTTCCTGGAATGCAGTTCCCAAAGTGGAGACTTCATCTTCATTCCTATATGTGAAGTATTTTATACACTGTCGGCACCAGGAAAAGTAATGGGTAACACTCTGGGGTTCTCATTACTGTAGCATTACACTTGCTCAGATAGGAAGGTGGCACCACGCCTGCTCCTATTACCCGACATCATAACCCTTTTATGTGAGCAAATGGTTAATGAATTTTTTTTTTTTTTCAGTCTTTACTCAAAATTATTTGCGTACTTCATCACCAGGACAGCAGAAGCCAGGAGACCTATGTGATGGGTGGGGAATAAAGGGCAGAGACGGTTCTTGCTTTAGAACCTTACAGTCAGAGAGAGCATTAATGGATGCATGAAAGAGGAGGAAACCAAGACTTGTCATCTTGACAGCAGCTGTAGCATACCATGAGATTAATCCTTGTGAATTCAAAGAGGAATTTGAAGGAGCGCAGGGAGGAGCCCCATGAAATAGCTTTGGGGGTGTTTTCAGGGAGAGCCTCCTCCGTCTGGAGGACAGGGCTGGAGAAAACGCAGCATTTCGGGGGTTACCTCTGCGGTCTGTTATTGGGAGTTGACATTGTGTTCCTACATGGTGGTGGCACACACCATTGGGGGCTAAAGCCCAAAGTATCCTGGAAGTGAAAATGACAGTTTTTTCTTAAGGAGATGGACAGAAGAGAGGCAATGGAGGGATTCAGAGATGTCACAGGGCAAAAAGGTGGGAATAAGGAAAAAGCAGCAATATTCTGTGATCTTGGATAGTTGACCTTGCAGTCTGGCCACAATATAACTACTTAGATTTTATTTATTTATTTAATACTGTATAGCTGAAGAATGTTAATGGTCATTAAAACGATGATGGCAGTGCTAAAAACAGTTACTTCCGATAGGACCTTTTAAAAGATGGACAGATTGAAGCGAAGCGAGAAGAAAGGAGGAACTATCTGGAAAGGCAGGAGTAAATCGTGACCACAAAGCCCTGGCTATCTAGTGCTGTTTATCCCAGCCTTGCTCTGCTTCCCTCGCTGATAACACAGCTTAACATACACCCGGGCATTGTTCTGACACTGAAAGATGAAGCGGCTTTTTATGAGCCATACCCCTCAGCCCCGCTTTCCCTCGCAATACCGACTGGCTCGCTCTGCTCCCCTGATCCCATTTTTCTTCCCTTAAAGCCAAGTGTGTTTATTGGGACCAGTGCAATGGAAATTCCACTTACTGTTTATATCTGAGGTTTCTCTTCCCTTCCTATATTTCCCCGGGAATCAGGGCAGTATAGATTCTCCACACCCATGGCTTTGTCTTCGGCTTTTTTTTTTTTCTGAATTATTTTCCCCGACTGCATTTCCATGGAGCAGCTGTTTGTGTTTAAAAACCACCTGCACAAGTAGTTCTGTTTTCAGTAGAGGAAAATGTCACTTGTAAAAGGAAAAAGCCCTAAGGTGTTGGAGTTTGCTGCGAGTTTTAATTTGATGCGTGTTTTTTCCTACTGATTGATGAATGTTCGAAGTGCAACTTTAGCCCTTGATAACTAATGAAACCGGGTGGTACTAACAGTCACCGTCTGGCAGGGTGATGTGTAGTTAAACTGACCCCCTCTGAGGAAGGAGATTGGGTTTTGATCCAGCAGGAAAATCCTGGGTCCCCTGGTTTCAGCTGAGGAGAGATTGAGAGACAGAGAAAAAGAAAAAACATCTCCGTAGAGGGTAAAACTCCTGGGCAAGAGTTTGGGTTCTCGCATGGTTGGGCAAGGACTAGGAAGACGTGATGGGTGCAGAACATAAGGTGTCCTAGGACAGGAGTACATACACCAGGGGAAAATCTCACCCTCATTTAAAGCCTGTGGGAATTTTGGGGACTTTTCCTGAAGGGCTCCTGAACTTTAGTGGGGAGCGATAAGATTCTTTCCCAGCCGTGGCTAATCTCGAGGAGTCGAGGTTTATATTACACTCGTGTATTGTGCCGGGATGTTTGTGAAGCCATCGAGTGCAGCCAGGAGTGGCCCCAAGCCTGGGGAAGCCCTGTTTGCTCTCTCCATGTGCCCTCCTTGGCCTTTCTCCTGCTGCTCCTGATGCCGTCCCACCTCCTACTCCTCTCTCGTTCTCCCCCGTGTGACATTTTAGTTTAAGTTCTTTCCATGTGATATTAATTCTTTCATTTTCAAAGAACCAGCTGGGCTGAGTACCTGGATCCTCTTCGCTCTCCCAAAAAGTGCCTGTGTGCTTGGTGCTGCCTCTGCTTGGCAGCGTGGGATACTCACAGGACAAGAAACCACATCAGGCCAACAGTAAATGGCAGCGAATTCTGGCTCTCGGCCCCTGTTGAGGCCATTAGATGATGATTTCTTGCTGCAAAGCTGGCACCAAATCTCTCTGGACCAGTGCTACAGTAGAAGGTCACTTATGTGTCAGATGATGGGACCGGTAGCTGCAGGAGTGGTAGCAAGCTAAGAAACAGATTGTTCCCAAGTTTGAAGAGATTTACACCATTATTTATATATATATTTATATCTTCAAGTTGCACCAGGGGAAGTTCAGGTTGGATATTAGGAAACATTTCTTTACTGAAAGGGTTGTCAGGCACTGGAACAGCCTGCCCAGGGAGGTGGTGGAGTCACCATCCCTGGAGGTATTTAAGAAACGTGTAGACATGGCTCTTCAGGGCATGCTCTAGTGCCCAAGATTATTGGTTTGTGGTGGGATGTTGTGTGGGGGGGTGATGCTTTTGGTTTGGTTGTTGTTGTGTGTTTAGGTGGTGGGTGATGGTTTTGTTGGTTTGGGTTTTTTTGTTGTTTTTTTGTTTGTTTGTTTGGGGTTGGACTCGATGATCTCTGAGGTCCCTTCCAACCACTACGATTCTGTGATTCTGTGATTCTTGGGTGTATTCAGGATTTAATGAGTATACTTGTTCATTCTGCCATCGCTTTGATCCAAATGCTTTGAAGAAACGGTCAGTAGCTCACAACCCACGTCAGCAGAAGCCAGGCTCTCTGTGTGTCTCTGCAAGAAGAGTTCTGAAGTGGAGCAAACATTTTTGATTTTGGTGCTCTTTGCAGGCTGGTTTGTTGCCTCCCAGGCTGTCCCTCTGTCTGTCTGCAGCTCTGCTGTCTGTACGTAGAGGTGGCTGTATCTTCCCGCTGGCGTTTGGGTGGGAGAGTTGAGCTCCTCCCTCCTCCGTGCCAACTAGACTCCGTTGCAGTAAATTGGAAATCGGAGAGCTCTTGGCATGCCATGGCTTGTAAAGGCCTTGGAAAGGGCTTGTACAAAAAAATTTTCCAAATGGAAACAGCGCTGCGCCTTGAGTTTAAAGTAGCTTTGATAGGAAAGAGAGGTAAATATGTGCCGTTCTACCTCTGCGGGTATATTGTAAATGCCAGACAATGGAAAACCAGTAAAGAAAAAGAAAAAAAAAAAGCATCTGAAAGCAAAGAAAGCACTTGGGAAGTTAGACTTGCTTGCTTTTTGGCTTGTATATCAGCTAAACTCAGCAGGCTTTTCAGACACAACTGGTTTTAGCATAAAGGCTGCTGCGGGGTGTTGTTTGTGAAACCACTTGACGTGCTCTGGTGGAAGCTGCTCTCACCGTACAAAACCCACTGGAATCACCAGGGACTGGCAGACACTACTGGCATTTTAGGAGGGCTGTCTAAGTGTACAAACAAAACAATCCCTTCCCACTTGATTCGTCTTCTCAGGCTTTAGAAACTGGTGAAGGGTTTGGTGGAAAGCATCCTGCTGGTGGCCTGGTCATTAGAACAGGCTGGGAAACTCCCCAAAGTATTTAGGCAGGAAGGTGCAGGCACCTCTGGGATGTGTGAGAAGGAGGGGAAAGTGTGGCAGAAGATGATCTACTCTTTTGGCAGAGGTTTGGTCCGATTAGGGGACAAGGCCAGGACCAGGTCCATTGGGAGACTTGGCCTCTTCTCTCCTTCCCCTGAAAAGGCAGTTTGCACCAGGCCAAGGAAGATTTGGAACCAAAAGGGCCTAAACTCAGGTGAGCAGGCTTAGAAAGGTGTTTGGAGCTGGGGAAGGAGGTGGTGGCCCACGCAGCTGTACGGTATGGCCAGACGAGATGGGTGCATGGATGGTCTGTAAGGGAAGGGGATGCCGTGTTCCCCTCCTGCCCCCCTGGCACAGCTCACCCTTGTGTGGGCACTTGTCCCATCGTGCAAGAAGCTGACTCAGGCAGAGGAACTCTCAAAAAACAAGCCTTAAAAAAGTCAATAGTTTCCTGCCAACTTAGCTTCCTGAGCTGGCTTCCCAGGGCTCGAGATAAGCAGTGAGCTGGCCCCACAGAGAAGCTAGAAGAGCTCACCCTGCTCCTTCTGCCCCGACCTCTCAAAGAGCCCAAGAGGTCCCAAGAGGGTGGGGGCTCTGCAGGTAAGGAAGAAATGCACTGCAAAAAGGGAAACCTTCTCTCACCTGGGAGGATAAGGGTTCTATACGCTCCGTAGAGCAGCCCAGGGAAGAAAAAAACCCTGCAAAAAAACAAAGTCCCAATCCTGAGACCTGGTGGCAAAGCAACAGAGGGATCCCCAGGAGAGGAGCTCTGACTGTCACCACTGTCCTCGGGGGAGATGGCATCGGTCTGCACGCTGTTGCCATATTTATATAAAAACACACAGCTGTATAACCGGAGCTAAATGTTTGCAGGGTAAAGAAGTGACTTCACTGGGAAGGCTTCCTTAACAAAGCTGAAAGAATAGTGGGCAAATCCATCATTGCTCCTTACTCAGCCTTCGTGTAGGTTATCTTTCTATCAGTATTCTGCTAATCTCCCAGTATCAGGGCTTTGTTTGTGTAGATGTCGGTGCCTAAATAGGTCTGAATACAATTTCAAACATTATATTCATTTATAAATGTCACCGCTCACAATCGCGTAGCAAAGAGAAGCAGTTCTGCAAAACCTGCGCCACCAAAAGTTAAACAAGTTGCAAGCAACCACAGCAATGCGGGCTGGTTTGCTAAAGGAGAGTTATTTGCTGAAGAACTCCCCATGTAATGTTTAATAACAACAGCTGACAGTTTGGCTGTGTACGTTTCATGAAAGCAGAGCAGAAAGTGCTGCAGACAACCTTTTCGTTGCTGTTTTGGAGCATAAATTCTGTTTGTAGCTGCTTGCTGGATTTCTGTTGTCATCTGCTCATGCAAAACTTATCTGCAACACCTCCACAGGCAGGTGCTCTAAGTGTGTATATAAATTCATCTTTGTAGTGGCCACTGGTGCCACAACAAATGTCATTCCTAACAAACTCTCTGCTACAGGCTGTGTTGGAAATCATCATTTAACACATCATTTAAAGTACATCGGAGTGAATCTCACGCAACCTGACTGTAACAATTCCCTACTGAAATTACTTCTATTTTTAGTATTTTGACATTAAGAATAGAATCAAAGTCCTTTACACATGGTAGGTGCTTTGATTTGGTGCTTAGCATTGTGGAATGAGGGCTTATAGTAAAATACCTAATTATTATTTTTCATGTGAATTTCATAACGTAAATAACAATATATCTACCGATACTGTTACTTCTGTATATGAACAAAAATTACACGGACAGCCTGTTCATTTGCTGATTTGTTAAAACTCAGCTTGCTGGGCCCAACAGGGCTGCCCAGAAGTAATCCTCTCTCCTCTCCCAGCCTATGCAGGAGAAACACAGGCGACAGGATCTCAAACCACTTGCCGACATTTCCCTGTTGTCAATGTGGATGCATAACTTTCTTTTTATTAACATAGATAAACTCAGTGGGTCCTTTCAGCTGATTTCACTCATGCACTGAAAGCAACCGTGCAGTCCCAGGCGTTGCACGCAGAGCTGGGGCTCCTCGGTGTATTTTTGGAAGGGCTTCATATCCCTCCAGGAAAGTAGGGAGGTGCTTATGAGATCCAACCTTCATCTTGACTCATATTGTAAATTAAGTTTTTAAATAGTATTGTCAGGCAGGTAGGATGAGCTGTGACTGTCCTTCGTTTCCAGTCCACACATTCAGGGTGGCTGGTTTCTATCTTGCCTTGCTCTTTGCTCTTGCCCACCCCTCACAGCACTCTGAGGTGTAAAATGACAGAGCAATAACACTTTGTAGCACCTACTGTCCATCCCACCTACATTTTCACTCTTACTTTGGAGTCAGTGCTTCTTTAGATATAAATCAGTGCTTTTGGTTCAGTACCTTCATGTTCCAGCACTTTTGCAAGGGTGTGAACAGTTACATATTTATTCAGACTTGTGCCTTACAAAGTACAGGGCTGTGGTGACAAACTCTTCTGGTTTGTTTGGTTTACGGCACTATTAAATCGGGTGACACTGGCTAATGCCAACTGATGAGTTCAGCTGTAAAATTACGGTGACGTGAGAGAAGGAAGAGCAGAAGAGACAGCAGGATTCAGAACGCTGAGCCAGGAGGGCAGAATGGCTGCCATCTGCCAGCTGGTGCTCTGCCGTGGCAGATAAAAAACCCCACCTTGTCCCACGGTTTTCCCGTTGTAAGCAGTAGGAGTTCTGTGCAAATACCTGGTTTATAATGTGTATCACATAGCAGTGTGGGCTTTACACCAGGTAATGTTCCTTCTCTGACTGCTAGACAAACACTTGAATTGTTGCTCTCTCTGTCTAAAGGCAACCAGGGATTTTCTGTTGCCCTCAGCAGGGTCAGGATTTCACACTGGGAATATTTTACACTCTGCTTTGCACTTCGAGCGTTCGTTTCTGATGACTTTACAGTGGATCTGTCTGTCTGTATGATCCTGGTTGTCTCCTTTGGTCAAACTCTGGTGTCTCTGATATGCTAGAGGTACCTCCTTTACTTCCAGAGATTTACCAGATATATCCCTTAGTTTATTCTTGTCATTGCTGGCTGCCTTCATTTTGGGGTAAAGACATCTCAGAACGAAAATTTATCAAAGTTCAAAACCTCAATTTTTATATTGCATTCTTCTGAAATGCCCTTCATTTTCCTTCTCTTAAAAGTGGGGTTTAAATTCCATATTTGGGTTTAAACTATAGTTAGGGCACTTCTTTTTAGAATTTATTTTCTAAATGAGAAGCCGGGAAAAACTCACTCTGCCAGTATATGGCAATGTATAAATAGAAAATGAGGGATAGAGAAGCTGACCTGGAGGAGGTGCCAGGGAATGTCGTGAGCAATGGACTATGCAATGCTCCCATTCTAGGGGTGATCCCCAGACCCACATGGTGGGCTTTGCCCCCTTCTTCCCTGAACACAGCCTTTCCTTTTACACGAAGAAAATAATTGAGCGTAATCAGGCTGAAGTCCTTCTGTTGATTAACTAAGTACAATATCCACTGGCATGGTTGTTTGCTGCTGCAGGAGCTCAAGAGGTTGTGCTGTCCCCTGAAGCCCTCCAAACACCCCAAATACCTCCAAATTAAGCTCCAGCCATCAGTAACTGTCCTGCATTGCTGGCTGCTTGGCCGGTGGGGTCCCATGGGGGATCAGAGGGTCTGGTTGTAGCCTTTTCCCCCCCCAGATGTGTTGTGTTTTGAAGGGAAGGGCTGGCTGGCAGTGCTTGGCACGTCCCCAGCCGTGAAACAGCGTCATCCCCCCCTTCCTGCAGAGCTCCCAGGGGTTCACCCTCGCCTGGGGGGCCACGTCTCACTCTGAGCCTCTTTGGGACACGGCCACAAGGGTCTCGCTCGGTGCTTTGGGGCAGGCAAACAAGGTGACGTCAGTATGGGACCAGCTCCGTAGCCTCCTGGGGACTCTGCCCAGAAACAGCTAAATATATTTTTCCTAGTACATGACTTCACCGCACCAGCAGCGAGATACCATCTTGCCCTTTGTGTTGGGGCTGGATGACATTTTCTCCTTTCCCAAGGGGCAGGCAGCACGGCCCCGTCCCGGCTGGCAGGGAGGAGCGGCACAGGCCTCTGCCCCTGCCCGGCAGCTTGCCCAGATCTCCCACCGATAAGGGGCAGGAGCTGGGAAACACCAGTTCTCTGTTTCGGTGCCCCAGCCTGGCGGTGGAGGTGTGATGTTCTGGATTCAAGCTGGAAAGGGATTATTTTTGAGTACCGAGTGTACTGTTTATGGAATAGCGCTTGGCTCGGCTTCTGTTCCCCGGGAGCATTGGGTAACAGGCATTTCTGTCAATACTCATTTTTTGCTTATTTGACTCGTTATTAAATGTGAGCAAACATTCAGGTTCGTGGATATATACATGTGCTTATACCTACACGGGCACACACGGAAGGGGTTTGAGAAGGTCACTTAGGTCCTCCCGAATGCACCTCATATCACCAGCTGATTTGCAAAGAGGCTAATTTGAAAAGAAGACTGCTTTGGGTAACTGCAAGGTTTTCACTTTGCAGTCTTCCCCCCAGCTGAATCCGGGGTCTGCAGCAAGGCCAGGTCTAGCAGCTGGATTGTCATCTGCATAGGCTTGGTCTTCTCGGTGGTCAGTTGGGCCTCCCATGTGCAACCCGGGTGTAAAGTTCCCCTCATCTGAAAGATCCATTGGTTGCTTAAATACTTTATTTTCACAGCAGATACCACAGAATTTAGTATATGAATGGAGTCGGCATCTCAAACCCTTATCTTTTAGAGGGTCAAATATCCACCAATTGTAACTCCAGGCTCCCCAAAGATTTGACGTATCTTGGCACAGTTATTTTGTAGGTGTTGATAATATTAAATTAATGACATTAAGCAAATAAGATGCTATCTGAAGCAGCGATACACCCCAGAAAAGAAGGGGCACAAAAAGCCCCAAAACATGAATTATTGCCAAATGTACGTGAAAGGGGTACGGCTGGCGTTCCTACAGAGGCACCATTAAAACCGAAGGGCATCGTTTTAGGATTGGACCAAGTCATTTATTTTGCAGGAAGCCTTAAGCAGAGTCTACTCATTTGTGGGGTTTAAAGAGTTTGGTTCACTTATTTACTTTGGATTTTTGTGTTCACTTTCATCCCCTTTTGTGCTTCCTTGGACAAAATCCAAGCAGGCAGAGTAACTACAGAAAAGCTGTTCTCACCACAGGGAAATAATGTATTATGCTAATTCCAATTAAAGGAAATTTCTTAAACTGCAAATATAGCCTTCAAGAGAGAAATGAAAAGTGTGGAAATTAACATTCTTGCCAGATTTCCAGCTCAATTCTGCACACTCAGGGGGTTTGGGTCAGGCTCAGATAAGCATCCAAAATTTGGGGATGTTTATCCAAACCTTATTTCTGAACCTTCTAAGTTCACTCCTGACTAATCATAATGGAGTTAGTGGTAGCAGGATATGAATGTACAACATTTAGCTTAGAAATTGGCAGCTCCTCATCATTTCACAGCTAGGAGCTTTTGACCAAATATCAACTCTGCTAACCAAAACAAAATAAAATAATGCCTTGACTTGGTCTCCAGCCATACCACCTTGTGCTACAGCCCTGGAATATCTTCCAAGCAGGGCTGGGCCAAGGCAGGCTTTGGCTGAGGGACCTCCCGGGAAAATATTGATGTTACTGGAAGCATCCCTTGTGATTCAGGAGGTGACACTTTCCCCAGGTTGGTGTTGAACCTGTGTGACTGTTAGATGTGTGGAGGTGTTCTTTCAGATTTGGGAAATTTCAGGGGGCGGAAAAACATTGCTTATATTTTTGCCATTTCCCTTACATCTTCCTCCTGAAATCAGCGGAAATAATTGCTTACTTTCTACCAGACCCTCTGTTCACCAGTAGACGTACAACTGCGGAAGATTTCTGCAGTAGCAGTGTGACAGTTTAAACTAAGCACCTGTTTCCACCTAATGTAGATTTGGCAAGATGCTAGCGTCAATGTAGCTCGTGCCACTCAGATGTCAATTTTTTCTTCATTAGGACAATATATTACCGAACTACAACATGCTCTAAAATTTGCATCAATCTCCCATCATGTTTACTCTTTTTTTTTACTCTTTTGTTGTTGTTGTTGTTGTTGTAGTTCCCTTCTCCTTTTGAGGGAAATGAGCAACTCTTCACATGTTGCTTTTTTCCCTTCCCAACGCTAATCAATGCGTAGCTCCTGTTTGGATTTGCAGGGGGTGTTCAACTTGGAAAGTGGATTTTGTGTGTGTGTGCGTGTGTGTTCTATAGCATCAATGCCCCGTCGCAGCGCATCCCCAGCATTTTGGCATCGTGTGGGATGGAAACTTGTGGGGGGTCACTGCCCAGTATATTCAGTAATTATTGGCACCAGTGTCATGGAGAGGTCTGCGATGGCATTATTAAGGATATCTAGAAGGAACGGAGAGAAGATCTGAATTATTTGATGCTTGTTCTTGGGAGTTATAGTTGGTTTTAGTCTTAGAAAAAGCAGAAAGAGTAGAAAAACTGTTCCAAACAGTTGTGAAGACGTGATGGGCTTCCGTATTTTCAGGGAGAAAAATTGGAAAATCATGCAACATATGACTGTTGATAACTGCAAAGAGGAACAAATGCTTTCCATCCCAAAACACGTTATACCATCAGTGTTTCAACGGCTCCTATTAAGACATTAAAAAGAAGACATTTTTTATTATGATTTCTGCCCTGGGCTCCGATCAGCAATGAACAAAAAACAAGCAGGAGCCTATGGTTGCTTATCCTTCCCTCTTGTTTCCTTTAAGTTCTTGAAAGGTCATAAAATAGAGAAATAAAAAAGCCACTGAAGTGTAGTGTTGTTAACTTTATCTTCTGAACATTAAACATTGTTTCAAATTTCTTACGGTACATAAAAATGTTTTGCCTTGCTGTATCAGTGTACAGAACTTCAAAAAGTAAATGAGACAGCTCAGAAAACGTAATGGATGTTTAATAACAGCTCTTTAGATCTCCCATTTTTAGCATAGCATCTTTTTTGTTCCTAAAGGTGCTTTTAACATGATATCTAAAGCTATTTATGGAGTCATTTATTTTTGCATGGTGATAGGCCTTACTTTGTAAATTAGCCCGTGCTTCCTATCTTGCTCTGGTGTGTGAGCCCCCCTGAAATGTTATTTAGTCTTCGTCAGCCCTTCTTGTTTTCCTTCCAGAAGGCACTCACCCCAGTAACTCCCATTTCACGGATGCAGTACATCCCGGCTGCCTTCAGCACCTTCTGCAAAACATGTTGAAATCCTTGCATTGGAACGGGGTTCAGTTCTTTTTGCTGGGCATTTTCAACATAAAGGAGTTTTCCTGTTTGCCTTCAATCCATTCATCACACGAGCTTCAGCTGATGGTTTTTTAACCACTTTCTCTCCACATCCTGTTGCCGCGGGCCACCGCGGTGCTGCGTAAGGGCTGGTGGCAGGACCACAGCCTGCCAGCAGCAGGCACATGGCTAGAGACTGGGTTTGCCCCACCTGGAGCTGGAGCTTTAGGCTATCAGGAATTGCTAAATCATGATTTAGTCTATTCGGAGCATCTCGAGTGCGCCCAGACGCAATTTATCCCAACGCAAACTGGTGTGAGCTCGGTGGGAACAGCGGCCTCTCTAACGCTTCTCTAATCTGCTGTCATTTGCATATATGCAATCCAGCGAAGTTAACAGGATTTCCCTGACGTGCTTGCCAGCAGTAGCAATGGCATCGGTTTCCTCTAATATGTCAAGCAGGTCACTGTTAATCAGTCACCGCTGGGCTTTTCGTGCCAGCTACTCCGCTCGTTCCGCTGCTGCGTGCGGGGGCAGCCACAGCCGGGGAGGTCCTCGGGTGCCAGCACGGGGCCCAAAAGCTTCAGGAGTTCATAGATTTTAATATTTGGTGGGGACTTTTGTCCACTCCTCATAAGCCAGCACAGAGGGAAGTCTGAAGGCAAGGCCACTGGGTGAGAAATAGCTGGGTGCATTGGCTGCACTCAGGCCCTTGGGGTGGCAAAGCCTCCTTGGAAAGCTGGGGGGTGGCTCCAGATCCAGGAGGGGCAGTGGGGTTGTGGCATTAGCGAAGGTTTATGATCTTCATCCTCATATGGATGGATGGAGCACCTCTCCTATGAAGACAGGCTGAGGGAGCTGGGATTGTTCAGTCTGGAGAAGAGAAGGCTCTGGGGAGACCTTATAGCGGCCTTTCAATATCTGAAGGGTGCCTATAGAAGAGCTGGGGAGGGACTCTTTGCCAGGAAGGGTAATGATAGGACAAGAGGAAACGGTTTTAAATTGGAAGAAAAAAGATTCAGATTAGATCTCAGGAAGAAATTTTTTACTATGAGGGTGGTGAGACACTGGAACAGGTTGCCCAGGGAAGTTGCGGATGCCCCATCCCTGGAGGGGTGCAAGGCCAGGCTGGATGGGGCTTTGAGCAACCTGGTCTGATGGGAGGTGTCCCTGCCCAGGGCAGGGGGGTTGGAACTAGATGATCTTTGAGGTCCCTTCCAACCCTAACCATTCTATGATTCTATGATTCTATATATTAATGACCCTGGGTATCCTGGGGCAGCTCTTTGCACACAAAACTCCTCAACCAAGCACGTGCCCACTGCTTGAAGCTCCAACGGCTTGAAGCTCCAACGGCAAGCATGGCTTCAAGCTCCAACAGGGTAGGTTTAGACTGAACATTAGGAAGGAATTTTTCACAGAAAGAGTGGTCGGGCATTGGAAGAGGCTGCCCATGGAGGTGGTTGAGTCACCATCCCTGGATGTGTTTAAGGGACGTTTAGATGGGGTACTGAGGGATATGGTGTAGGGGAGGACTTTGTAGAGTAGGGTAGATGGTTGGACTCGATGATCCCAAGGGTCTCTTCCAACCTGAATGATTCTATGATTCTATGATTCTGTGAAACGTGTCTGCTGGGGCCAAAGGGGGTGGTCGTGGTGGGACCCTGCTTGAGTTGCCTGGAGGCGCTGGGAAGCTTGGAAGGAAAGTTACGGAGAAGAGCTTGATAAATAAGATGATGTGAAACTGAATCACTGCATAGAGATGAATCAAAATTATAAAATCGATAGGTATTGATCTGTATATATCACACAAATAACTGTGCCTGAAGAGGTGCCCAGATTTAACATGCTGATTATACGGCAGGCAGTAGAAATAACTTGAGATCTGAAGAGCTATTACATTTTAGTTGTTCAGTGCTGCAGCTGAAGCTGATAATATCTCAGTGAAGTCTCTTTTAAATTTTTTCCTGCTTGAAGTTCTTGGTAACAAGTATATTTAATCAACAAACCAAAACCGAAGAACAGATTTTTGGCTTACAAAATACTCTTGAGCCATCCAAAGCTGGAGTCCAAACACTACAAATTCTTCTAAAAATATACACCTTTCATTTTAACTTCCATTTGCTTTTACTACTGGCTTTGCTCACGCAGGCCAAGGTCACTGCACTTCAGATGTGTCCGGTGGCCGCTTGGCTACTGACAGGAGTTGCAGTGAATCAATCACCTGGAACATCATCCCTGGTCACCAAACGCTTTGTGTGGCTGGTTGGAAATCAGGACAACTGGGTCTTTGTTGTAGCCCATTTATATATAGATAGATATAATTTATATATATCCCATTTATACCTTCTTCTTTTTTCTACTGGTGGAGCTGTACTGTATCAAAAGGAATAAGGATTTCTGGACTTTGGGGGATTTGGGTCTTTCCTTCTGGTGTTGACTTTGCTGCCTTTTTCCCATCAGTAAATGTGTTAACAGAGGAAGGATGTGCTTAACCCTCAATCTGGCCAGTAGCTGTCATTATTATTGCTTTCTTCCAGATTATCACAGTGTTCTTTGTCCCTACATTTTGCCTGCTAAACCCGAGGTAAATGCAAACCTAATATCTGTGTAAAAAGGTCCTCAGACTGGTTACTTGTCATACATGGGCAAGCGTAGGCTGAAACTACCGCAGAATTACTTCCCATCTTTATTCATGGATTGATAATGTCCATTTTCCTTTGCTGGATTAGATTTGCTGAGTAGATTTCTAGGCATATAAATGATATTTTGGAATGAAACCCTCACATTTTATAAATCATTTAAGGCCAATTCAGTTTCTTCTTTCTGTAGAAGTATTTCCTACTCCACAACAACCTCGATCTAAACCTGCTGTTTTCTGTTGGAGACAAAATTCGTGAATTAACTTAAGCGTGTTAAATAAGAATTAAGTAATTCTGAAATGCTAATGAGCACTCACAACTCCGACTTTCATCTTTTACAGCATTGTTAAATATACCACAAGCACTGGGGAAAAATGTGGTCATTCATATTGTAACACACATTTGTACTTTGTCGCCCAAGATGACAGATTGCCTTCATGCAATACAGGACTGGTTTGAGCTTCTGTTCACAGCACCTGGCAGGAGAGATTCAATCTTCAGTTTATTTGTAGAGGTATCACTAATACCACGTTTCAATTATGGGATGTACAAATATCTGGTACATCCTAGGATCCTTGCACGTTTCCAGAGGCATCACGCTTTGATTTGATCCAGACCTTGTCCGAGGGCTGCAGCCCTGATGTGCTCCAGCACACCATGTACCACCACCATGTCCCAGCTCCCTGCTCCTGGAGCTGAAGGCAGTGGGGGGATTTAGGACTGGCGTTCCTCTGGAGATGGAGCAGATCCTCAGCCCCCAGGTCCTGGAGCTGAAGGCAGTGGGGGGGGGATCCAGGACTGGCTTCCCTCTGGAGATGGAGTAGTTCCTCCATCTACAGCCCTGGGGCAGCCTGGGTCTTGGCAGTCCAATCCCAGGACTGTATGGTAATTTTGGGTGGAAATTGCACTCTGTCTGGGCTGGATCAAAAATTCTGGCCACCAGTTCGGCTCCAAGGTGGCCAACTGTCTTATGTTAGTGCTGTCTTCAGCATTTTGAGCTGCTGGTGCTTCCTTGGTGAATGTGTGATCAACCTTCCCAGGCCCTGATCTTCCTGTAACTCCTTGAAAAACCAGCAGAGATTATCACCTCCCTCACATGACACATCCTATGGTAGATCCCTTAACCTCAGCGAATCTCCTGCTTTGCCCCCTGCGAGGATCTGGCCTGAAGGATGCACAGGGAAGAGTTTTGTAAAGGGAAAGAAACAGTCTTAAGTGCCATATTTACTATACTGGATTCTCAGCACTCCAGGTCATCAGTCTCTGAAATCCTTCATGCTGGAAAGAGACCTGTTCTTGACACATTGCCTCATTTTGCTTATATAGACCCCAAAAAATTGACCTGTTCTTGACACATTGCCTCATTTTGCTCATATGGACCCCAAAAATCACAACCTATCTTGAGCATATGCTTGTGCCCTGCTGCTTTTTGCAGGCACTTGGTGCTGGTGTTGTGGCTGGGGCAGTCTCTCCCTGGCTCTGCCCGGTGGGGATCCTGATCCATCCTAGGTTCTACACTTGCCCCATCACGAGGTGACTCCTAGCAACCAGACTTGACATCACGAACTCCATTCCACGTTTCTCCCCCAAAAGTCAATGGCAGAGTTTTATGTGTCCTCCCCAAAACTGTTTCTGTAGGAGGAGCTTTCATTTTATGGTACCAATCAGTGCAACATGCTTATGTTTCAAGATCTGTTCCAAAGCATCAACTGTTCATTTCCAAAGCTAAAATATTTTCCTAGCCAAAAAAGGGTGATAAAGTACAATTCCTGCCACAGATGAGCGATATTAAAGCACGAAACTCTGTTTTCACTGGCAGAGCCCAAGCAGGCTCCCCCTATTTATCCACGAGAAGCCATGGACACCAGCGGGCAGACAGGAGTTTCTGTTCATTGCAGTCAAAGGAAAGAAGTAAAAAGCAACTTCTCGGTGAATTAAAGTTCTGGGAAAATATTGCACGAGGTTCCTTCCCAGCCTGCCACCGATTTTCTCCATGAGCAAACCTCCATATTCCATCTGTCAAAACAAAATTATAATCTTCCCACCCAGCACACTTTTCATCCCATCCATGCCAACTGCAAGCTTTTCAGGGTAGAGACTCGTGTTTATTATTTTTCTACCCACGAAGGGTCCCAGTTTCAACTGGGGCCTCTAGGTGCTGCTGTAATACTAATAATAATAATACTCATAATTCTGCTACTGGCAAATTTAGCCCAACATCTTAGGCTTAAATAAGTTATATGGAAAAATGGTTATAAAACAGTCTCCATCCTCCTTCAAATTCTGCAGGTCATTTTGCATCTGCAAAACGCAGTTTATGGATTGATATGCATCTTAATATATTGTACCTTGGGAATGTTTTCTCTATGAATCTCACACAAAATCTGCAGCATGACTTGTGGATGAAAAGCTACAGGAAAGAAATGCCTGGAGCTGTACCACTTACCTCCCTCCTCCTTCACAGGCACACGGGCCCAGCTGCTTTTTCTTTTTTTTTTTTCTCTCCCCTTTGTTTTATCAGTATGGTGCTAAATTACCAAGTTTGAAATTTCTTCAGCAAATAAGGGATGCATGCCAGAACACAAGTGCCCTGAGGGATCCGAGTCTCAGGGGAAAAAGCCCTTAATTTCCAAGTTTATAGGTAGCAGCACTTTCTTGAAATTGGAAAATGTTCAACTCATTTATGAAAGAAATCTGCCACAAGGATATGCTGATGTTCACAGCTATTTCATTAATAACCCATTGTGATCAACACACATTTTTTTGGTTATAGGACAGGTTTATTTTGACACCTGTATCAAATATATTCTACCCCCACCCCCCCTTCCCCTAGAGATTTTCCCGGTGAGCAAAATTTCCTTGTTGTGCAAAATCTCTTTAGTGCGACCCAGGTAGCTCTCGGAGCGAGACTTTTCAAAATTAATCAGGCATCTTTGCCCATGTGTGACTAATTTATGTGGAGGAGCACTCCCAATGCACGCCCAGGCGGGCTGCTGGGCAGGCGTGGGGCAAGTTAAGCATTTACTGCTGGGGACCCCCGTTTCCCCACCCAGGGTGGGTACACACGAAACAGCTCTGCCCACCGATGGCTGGGAACCCACTCACATCACACCTCTGGTCCAAATACTTCATGATTTATAGAATCATAGAGTCATAGAATGGTTAGGGTTGGAAGGGACCTCAAAGATCATCGAGTTCCAACCCCCCTGCCATGGGCAGGGTCACCTCCCACCACACCAGGTTGCTCAAGGCCACATCCAGCCTGGCCTTGAACCCCTCCAGGGATGGGGCAGCCACAACTTCCCTGGGCAACCTGTTCCAGTGTCTCACCACCCTCATAGTAAAAAATTTCTTTCTGATATCTAATCTGAATCTTTTTTCTTCCAATTTAAAATTTAATCCTGGGGAGATGGCCCGAGCGCAGGATAAGGATCAACCTTGCATGTTCCTCCGCCGCCTGAATAAATGAGCATTCCTCAATTTTCAGTCCTTGGACTTGTCTACCAAGCGTGACTCGAGCTGTTGATGGGGATTTGAACCTATTTATAGTTTTAGAACAAGCCTGTAACAAAGAATTCTCCCTCTCCTACCCACATGTAAATAAAATCTAACGCTGCTGGCAGGGTTTGGCAGGGCAGTGATGTTTCTGGGGTGGTGTGGGTCCTTACCCTGCCTTTAGCAGAGCATCTCTCCGTTCGTAGGCAAGCGCCTCGCAATAGGAGGAGGATTAATCGTCGCTATTAGAGCCCTCGCTTTCCTCCCGCAACCTTCTCTTCCCAGGGATGATGAGTTAATTCAGCTGGAACAATGTTAGTTCATCAAGTTTTGTGGTTTATCTGAAAATCGAATGGCAGTAATTTTATATGCCAGCTGACTTGATGCCTGTTTAGTTCAAGTTTTAGACAACTCCGGTCGATGATGATCGCAATGGGTTTAATATCAAACGTGGGTGGGGATGGAACTGCAACACCGATATTTACAGGCAGGTTTTTCTCCCCCCCGTTGCAGGAGCTGGTTCTGTTGGCTGCGTGCACGTGTGTTTCTGCGTGTAGGATGTGTATCTGCCTCTCCCGTGCCTCCCCTGGAACCGTCCACACGTGTACATTTTGAAACAGCAAATGCAAACCTGAAAATTTTAAAATGAGTGTTTGACTTTTTATTGGGTGATAAATTGCTTCTTACTCTTATAAAGTCCGCAGGTGTTTATGTCCACTCTTGTACGCCTAGTTAAAACTTTGGCTACAATAGGAATGCTTTGAAAATAGCCAGTCACTCCTAAAATTGAATATTAAAATAGAATTACCTGTTATGCATCACATTAATTCTTGTAGTGTAAAGTTCTCTTGCTTTAACCCTTCCAATGCCTTTCAGCTTGGCATATTTTCCCTGCTTTAGTATTTTCTTTTCCATCCTTTTGCTTTGCAAATTGTGCTGCCAGACTCTGGATAGTGCCAGGACCCGAACGGTGCCACAGGGGTTGCTGCCACGTACCCTTCCTGTGCAGCTCTTCCCGATGCCATGATGGGCTCTGCGGCTGGAAAAAGTCTTCCAAAGCAGGCCCTCGGACAACTTGGCCAATTGAAAGGCTTGAAAATTAAAAATTTGGAGGAAGTGAAGAGTTAGTGGATGTCTGTTGAATTCCTCTGCACATACATGTATAGGATGCCTACGAAATCCTGTGACTGTGCTTTCTGCCTGCCAGGTATGGTGCCTTCTCAGGGAGTGTTTTTTTAGAATTCTTCCTTTTTTAGAGCTGCTTCTGAAAAAAAAGTTGTGTTCCAGTGGTGGTTACATCGGGTGGGAGCCTCTGGCCACCCCACGTGCAGCCTCGGTCTGTGGGGACCCACGGCTCGGTCCCTGGATGAGCAGATGGTGAGAAGCAGGAGCAGGCACAAACCTGGGACAGGTTTATTTGGTTGTATTTCAGCAAGGATGAATGAGAGAGTGCTAAAAAAAAAACCCCAAATCAGACTTTTTTTGGTCATGTTGGTAGGTTTTAGAGGGCTATGCTCAAAGTCTTTGGGTGATTAAGAGAGAGAAGAGCCCTTCCAGGGTGCCCAGCACATGGGGAGAGATGCAGAATAAGGGCATCGCCGATGGAGTTTCCCAAATTCTTCAGAATTTTGGCTTTCCTTCAAAACATGAGAAAGGTAAAGCACGGGAAAATACACAGCTTCTGGGCAGACAGGAGGCCAGCACCCACATCAATCAGCTGCTGCCTTGAACTGCCCCGTCTCTCGTTAAAACGAGCTTGCTAAGGCAGGTTTCTCCCCTGACTTTCCTCTTAATACACACTCGTGCCAAACTCACCCGGTGGGGACTGTCTTGCCCTGTGGGTGCAGTAACCCTGAGCGTGAGAAGGGTCTGGGTTGGATTTGGAGGCTTCCAGAGACTCTTCTGTAATGGAAGTAATGAACACCACGAAGGAAAACAACACAGTCCTCAGCATCCAGCACCAGAGCACGCTACAGCATTGTTAAATATACCACAAGCACTGGGGAAAAATGTGGTCATTCATATTGTAACACACATTTGTACTTTGTCGCCCAAGATGACAGATTGCCTTCATGCAATACAGGACTGGTTTGAGCTTCTGTTCACAGCACCTGGCAGGAGAGATTCAATCTTCAGTTTATTTGTAGAGGTATCACTAATACCACGTTTCAATTATGGGATGTACAAATATCTGGTACATCCTAGGATCCTTGCACGTTTCCAGAGGCATCACGCTTTGATTTGATCCAGACCTTGTCCGAGGGCTGCAGCCCTGATGTGCTCCAGCACACCATGTACCACCACCATGTCCCAGCTCCCTGCTCCTGGAGCTGAAGGCAGTGGGGGGATTTAGGACTGGCGTTCCTCTGGAGATGGAGCAGATCCTCAGCCCCCAGGTCCTGGAGCTGAAGGCAGTGGGGGGGGGATCCAGGACTGGCTTCCCTCTGGAGATGGAGTAGTTCCTCCATCTACAGCCCTGGGGCAGCCTGGGTCTTGGCAGTCCAATCCCAGGACTGTATGGTAATTTTGGGTGGAAATTGCACTCTGTCTGGGCTGGATCAAAAATTCTGGCCACCAGTTCGGCTCCAAGGTGGCCAACTGTCTTATGTTAGTGCTGTCTTCAGCATTTTGAGCTGCTGGTGCTTCCTTGGTGAATGTGTGATCAACCTTCCCAGGCCCTGATCTTCCTGTAACTCCTTGAAAAAACAGCAGAGATTATCACCTCCCTCACATGACACATCCTATGGTAGATCCCTTAACCTCAGCGAATCTCCTGCTTTGCCCCCTGCGAGGATCTGGCCTGAAGGATGCACAGGGAAGAGTTTTGTAAAGGGAAAGAAACAGTCTTAAGTGCCATATTTACTATACTGGATTCTCAGCACTCCAGGTCATCAGTCTCTGAAATCCTTCATGCTGGAAAGAGACCTGTTCTTGACACATTGCCTCATTTTGCTTATATAGACCCCAAAAAATTGCAACCTATCTTGAGCATATGCTTGTGCCCTGCTGCTTTTTGCAGGCACTTGGTGCTGGTGTTGTGGCTGGGGCAGTCTCTCCCTGGCTCTGCCCGGTGGGGATCCTGATCCATCCTAGGTTCTACACTTGCCCCATCACGAGGTGACTCCTAGCAACCAGACTTGACATCACGAACTCCATTCCACGTTTCTCCCCCAAAAGTCAATGGCAGAGTTTTATGTGTCCTCCCCAAAACTGTTTCTGTAGGAGGAGCTTTCATTTTATGGTACCAATCAGTGCAACGTGCTTATGTTTAAAGATCTGTTCCAAAGCATCAACTGTTCATTTCCAAAGCTAAAATATTTTCCTAGCCAAAAAAGGGTGATAAAGTACAATTCCTGCCACAGATGAGCGATATTAAAGCACGAAACTCTGTTTTCACTGGCAGAGCCCAAGCAGGCTCCCCCTATTTATCCACGAGAAGCCATGGACACCAGCGGGCAGACAGGAGTTTCTGTTCATTGCAGTCAAAGGAAAGAAGTAAAAAGCAACTTCTCGGTGAATTAAAGTTCTGGGAAAATATTGCACGAGGTTCCTTCCCAGCCTGCCACCGATTTTCTCCATGAGCAAACCTCCATATTCCATCTGTCAAAACAAAATTATAATCTTCCCACCCAGCACACTTTTCATCCCATCCATGCCAACTGCAAGCTTTTCAGGGTAGAGACTCGTGTTTATTATTTTTCTACCCACGAAGGGTCCCAGTTTCAACTGGGGCCTCTAGGTGCTGCTGTAATACTAATAATAATAATACTCATAATTCTGCTACTGGCAAATTTAGCCCAACATCTTAGGCTTAAATAAGTTATATGGAAAAATGGTTATAAAACAGTCTCCATCCTCCTTCAAATTCTGCAGGTCATTTTGCATCTGCAAAACGCAGTTTATGGATTGATATGCATCTTAATATATTGTACCTTGGGAATGTTTTCTCTATGAATCTCACACAAAATCTGCAGCATGACTTGTGGATGAAAAGCTACAGGAAAGAAATGCCTGGAGCTGTACCACTTACCTCCCTCCTCCTTCACAGGCACACGGGCCCAGCTGCTTTTTCTTTTTTTTTTTTCTCTCCCCTTTGTTTTATCAGTATGGTGCTAAATTACCAAGTTTGAAATTTCTTCAGCAAATAAGGGATGCATGCCAGAACACAAGTGCCCTGAGGGATCCGAGTCTCAGGGGAAAAAGCCCTTAATTTCCAAGTTTATAGGTAGCAGCACTTTCTTGAAATTGGAAAATGTTCAACTCATTTATGAAAGAAATCTGCCACAAGGATATGCTGATGTTCACAGCTATTTCATTAATAACCCATTGTGATCAACACACATTTTTTTGGTTATAGGACAGGTTTATTTTGACACCTGTATCAAATATATTCTACCCCCACCCCCCCTTCCCCTAGAGATTTTCCCGGTGAGCAAAATTTCCTTGTTGTGCAAAATCTCTTTAGTGCGACCCAGGTAGCTCTCGGAGCGAGACTTTTCAAAATTAATCAGGCATCTTTGCCCATGTGTGACTAATTTATGTGGAGGAGCACTCCCAATGCACGCCCAGGCGGGCTGCTGGGCAGGCGTGGGGCAAGTTAAGCATTTACTGCTGGGGACCCCCGTTTCCCCACCCAGGGTGGGTACACACGAAACAGCTCTGCCCACCGATGGCTGGGAACCCACTCACATCACACCTCTGGTCCAAATACTTCATGATTTATAGAATCATAGAGTCATAGAATGGTTAGGGTTGGAAGGGACCTCAAAGATCATCGAGTTCCAACCCCCCTGCCATGGGCAGGGTCACCTCCCACCACACCAGGTTGCTCAAGGCCACATCCAGCCTGGCCTTGAACCCCTCCAGGGATGGGGCAGCCACAACTTCCCTGGGCAACCTGTTCCAGTGTCTCACCACCCTCATAGTAAAAAATTTCTTTCTGATATCTAATCTGAATCTTTTTTCTTCCAATTTAAAATTTAATCCTGGGGAGATGGCCCGAGCGCAGGATAAGGATCAACCTTGCATGTTCCTCCGCCGCCTGAATAAATGAGCATTCCTCAATTTTCAGTCCTTGGACTTGTCTACCAAGCGTGACTCGAGCTGTTGATGGGGATTTGAACCTATTTATAGTTTTAGAACAAGCCTGTAACAAAGAATTCTCCCTCTCCTACCCACATGTAAATAAAATCTAACGCTGCTGGCAGGGTTTGGCAGGGCAGTGATGTTTCTGGGGTGGTGTGGGTCCTTACCCTGCCTTTAGCAGAGCATCTCTCCGTTCGTAGGCAAGCGCCTCACAATAGGAGGAGGATTAATCGTCGCTATTAGAGCCCTCGCTTTCCTCCCGCAACCTTCTCTTCCCAGGGATGATGAGTTAATTCAGCTGGAACAATGTTAGTTCATCAAGTTTTGTGGTTTATCTGAAAATCGAATGGCAGTAATTTTATATGCCAGCTGACTTGATGCCTGTTTAGTTCAAGTTTTAGACAACTCCGGTCGATGATGATCGCAATGGGTTTAATATCAAACGTGGGTGGGGATGGAACTGCAACACCGATATTTACAGGCAGGTTTTTCTCCCCCCCGTTGCAGGAGCTGGTTCTGTTGGCTGCGTGCACGTGTGTTTCTGCGTGTAGGATGTGTATCTGCCTCTCCCGTGCCTCCCCTGGAACCGTCCACACGTGTACATTTTGAAACAGCAAATGCAAACCTGAAAATTTTAAAATGAGTGTTTGACTTTTTATTGGGTGATAAATTGCTTCTTACTCTTATAAAGTCCGCAGGTGTTTATGTCCACTCTTGTACGCCTAGTTAAAACTTTGGCTACAATAGGAATGCTTTGAAAATAGCCAGTCACTCCTAAAATTGAATATTAAAATAGAATTACCTGTTATGCATCACATTAATTCTTGTAGTGTAAAGTTCTCTTGCTTTAACCCTTCCAATGCCTTTCAGCTTGGCATATTTTCCCTGCTTTAGTATTTTCTTTTCCATCCTTTTGCTTTGCAAATTGTGCTGCCAGACTCTGGATAGTGCCAGGACCCGAACGGTGCCACAGGGGTTGCTGCCACGTACCCTTCCTGTGCAGCTCTTCCCGATGCCATGATGGGCTCTGCGGCTGGAAAAAGTCTTCCAAAGCAGGCCCTCGGACAACTTGGCCAATTGAAAGGCTTGAAAATTAAAAATTTGGAGGAAGTGAAGAGTTAGTGGATGTCTGTTGAATTCCTCTGCACATACATGTATAGGATGCCTACGAAATCCTGTGACTGTGCTTTCTGCCTGCCAGGTATGGTGCCTTCTCAGGGAGTGTTTTTTTAGAATTCTTCCTTTTTTAGAGCTGCTTCTGAAAAAAAAGTTGTGTTCCAGTGGTGGTTACATCGGGTGGGAGCCTCTGGCCACCCCACGTGCAGCCTCGGTCTGTGGGGACCCACGGCTCGGTCCCTGGATGAGCAGATGGTGAGAAGCAGGAGCAGGCACAAACCTGGGACAGGTTTATTTGGTTGTATTTCAGCAAGGATGAATGAGAGAGTGCTAAAAAAAAAACCCCAAATCAGACTTTTTTTGGTCATGTTGGTAGGTTTTAGAGGGCTATGCTCAAAGTCTTTGGGTGATTAAGAGAGAGAAGAGCCCTTCCAGGGTGCCCAGCACATGGGGAGAGATGCAGAATAAGGGCATCGCCGATGGAGTTTCCCAAATTCTTCAGAATTTTGGCTTTCCTTCAAAACATGAGAAAGGTAAAGCACGGGAAAATACACAGCTTCTGGGCAGACAGGAGGCCAGCACCCACATCAATCAGCTGCTGCCTTGAACTGCCCTGTCTCTAGTAGGTGTTAAAACGAGCTTGCTAAGGCAGGTTTCTCCCCTGACTTTCCTCTTAATACACACTCGTGCCAAACTCACCCGGTGGGGACTGTCTTGCCCTGTGGGTGCAGTAACCCTGAGCGTGAGAAGGGTCTGGGTTGGATTTGGAGGCTTCCAGAGACTCTTCTGTAATGGAAGTAATGAACACCACGAAGGAAAACAACACAGTCCTCAGCATCCAGCACCAGAGCACGCGCCTTGGCAGGGAAACCCGGGGGAAGATTTGGGAGGAGGGAAACGAGGAGATTTTCTCCTGTGGCAGGAGGTGAACAAGCAGCATCACATCCCTCAGCGTCAAATTTTGGGGTTGGCTGCGAGGGTTTGTTTGCAATAAAGCCTTATAACATCTCTTCTCCAAGCCTTCCTCCCCAAGGCAGGAGCAAAGTCACCCAGGCAGCTGGGTACTAGTCACCGGCCCATTTTTACATCATCCTTATTGATGGAGAAGGTCAATCTGCTGCCATTTCCCTTCTCCTGGGGTGCAGTAACACCCGAGATCCAGAAAGATTCAGGCTCGAACCCCCGTCTGCCAAACTCCTTCCCATCAGGCAGCCCCTGCTCAGGAAGTTTCCCCTCATCAGTCACCCGTGACGGCACCACGGGAGACCCTCCCCAGTGGGATGTGATGAAGTTGCCAGCACACACGGATGCCCGGACATGGTGGTGCCCACCCTGGTGCTCGACACATCAGTGGGTTTGTACACATGAGAGCTGGGCAGGACGTGAGGGCAGAGGGTCTGCTGGGACCCCCCTCGCACCAGGATAATGGAAGACGAGAAAGCGGGGTTGGGCTGCTGAGCTCAGCTCAGGGTAAGAAGGAAATTGCTATTTTAGGGTGTGGATTTTAATAGGAGAGAAAACGTAGAGCCTTTCTGCTCAGTACTTGGGTAGTTGTTTGGCTCCTGCTAGTATCACAGGATCACAGAATGGTAGGGGTTGGGAGTGACCTCTGGAGACCATCTTGTTCAGTCCCCCTGGTTGGACAGGAACGCATCTAGGCGGGTTTTGAATATCTCCAGGGAAGGAGAGTCCACAACCTCTCTGGGCAGCCTGTTCCAGGGCTCTGGCACCCTCAAAGAAGTTTTTCCCCATGTCCAGATGGAACTTCCCATGTTCCAGTTTGTGCCTGTTGACCCTTTTCCTTTCGCTGGGCACCACTGAGAACCTGATTTCCAGTTTGTGCCTGTTGCCCCTTTTCCTGTTGCTGGGCGCCACTGAGAAGAGCCTGATTCCATCCTCTTGACACCCACCCTTTAGATATTGATAAGCATTGGTGAGATCCTCTCTCAGTCTTTTCTTCTCCAGGCTAAACAGACTCGGGTGTCTCAGCCTTTCCTCGCAAAGCTAAACAGACTCAGGTCTCTCAGACTTTCCTTACAAGAGAGATGCTCCTCTCCACTGATGGTCTTTGTAGCCTCTGCTGGGCTCTCTCCAGTAGTTCCTTGTCTTTCTTGAACTGGGAAGCCCAGAACTGGAAACAGCACTCCAGATGGAGCCTCACCAGAGTAGAGAGGGAGGACAACCTCCCTTGACCTGCTGGCCATGTTCTTTCTAACAGACCCCAGGATACCATTGGCTTTCTTGCCCATTGCTGGCTCATGGTCAAGACCCCAGGATACCATTGGCTTTCTTGTCCATTGCTGGCTCATGGTCATCTTGCTGCCCAGTAGCAGCATTGTGGTTGCTCCAGACGATGAGGGGGTACAAGTGGGGAGCAGCTCCTGTGGGGCCAGCTTCACCCATGCCTGGGCCCTACCAGTGTGGTGGCACCACACATGTGCCTGCCATGCTCCTGCTCCACCTGGGCGCCGCATTCCTTGTATGTATTTATTTATCCCAGCCATAAAGCGCCGTCTGGGGGGGGGGTCACAGCAGCAGGAGGAGGAGAACAGACCTAACCCACGCTCTGCAGCTCCCAGAGCACAGCCCTGTCCCCACGGGACTCACAGAGGTCCTTCAACTTTTTTTGTCGCCTGCACATGCACTGCTCTGATTTTTTTTTTTTATTTGCAAGGATATGGGGTTGTTTATTTTTTTTTTCCCCAAAGGCAGTCGGTATTTTCAGCAGGGGGGTGCGTGTGTGTGTGTCTTTTCTGCACACTCCTCCTTTCAGATGGGTAAATGTCCCTCTCTGCTTGGTTCTGGGGGGGCAGCCCAGGTGGTTCCCCCCATCGCAGCCGGAGGTTTTGGGCTTCCCACCCCGAAAGGGGACCCCGGAGGGTCCCCGGAGCCCTGTGCTGCCCTGGGGAGGGGGGTAGGGGGTGCGACAGAGCGCTGATCCCCTCAGCGTCCCGCAGCCGGGCCGGGGGGAGGAAACCCACCCTCCAGCAGCGCCGGCAAAGCCAGCCTGACCCGAGCAAATGAAAATAATCAAAAGTAATTAGAAGCGTGCTGGACTGCTCCTCGGAGATCTGTGCGAGAGAATAAACATGCCGGAGCCCTTCGAGCCACTGCAAAGGCCCATGTCTGAGCTGTTAGGTGCCCTGACCTTGTCCACATAAAGACGTGATTTATGAAGTGCAGGGCACAGCAGCAGGGCTTCTGTCTTCTCCAGAAGAACCAAATTACTGAGGTGGAGATTAACATGCTTTCAGTTGGGCCCATTTCCAGACCAAGGGAAATTTTTTATTTACATTTTTTTACCTTTAATTTCCTCCTCCTCTCCCTCGCTCGAAAAAACTGCCTTTTGGCCAGGAGGGACGAGCCCGGCAGCGTGTGAGGGCAGGGGGGGGGGTGGCCGGGATGGGGGTCCGTGGTGGCACCACGATGCCCACCACCACTGCTCCTTCGGGCGAGGGCTGGGAGAGCCTCTTCCCCTTGAAATAAGCAGCAAGGCTTTGGTTTTTTACTCATTTTCCATTTTTTTCAAGTCGGCATCTGCACCACAGGGTGGGAGGAATCAACACGCAGAAATTGTGTCACTTTTCCTGCTTGTCACTGTTGTCCCGGGTCTGGCCCGGGGCGTTGGGGGATGTCGGAGGGCAGTTGTTTTCTACGTGTTTGTTTTGGTTTGCTTTTCCTTTCTCCCTCCCCGCTTAATACACTCGCCCAGTATTTGAAACACTCACCGCAGTGTTAGTCAGGATGCTCAATGTTGTGTTTAGTCACCTTGAGAAATATAACATTAAACCCCACTTAAAAATGCGGTTATGAAGTGGCTTGCTCTATAAACTTCAGGATAATATTAAGCCTAATATGAACATTTTACGGTATTTTTAAAAAAAAAAAATTCGCCAGCGACTTAAGTCTGATTTTTTCACCATTGTCCTCTGCAGCGTTTGTCCACAGGAAGCCCATTAAAAGTGGACAGTGCAGTTATTTCATCTGGCTTTGGCTGAGCTGCTTTGCTTTGCTTTAATGATGTGCTGGAATGCACGATGCCCATAGGGTCTCCATTATGAGAACTTTTACTTCTGGGACGACCATGAAGTTAAAGGCTTAAAAGAGGCATCAGTTTACAGCCTGGTGGGAATTACTAGCAGACTG
The DNA here is from genome assembly GCF_001431845.1 of Calidris pugnax. NCBI lineage: Eukaryota > Metazoa > Chordata > Aves > Charadriiformes > Scolopacidae > Calidris > Calidris pugnax. The sequence continues at coordinate 1,398,412 of NW_015090811.1, read as the reverse complement.
GAGTACTAACTCCTCACTGCCTCCACTAATATAGCGACTTGTTTTAAATAAACAATTGCCGAGGGGGACCCCGTTGGAAATCTTTGGGCCTCTTGAAGCGCCTACCAAAAGTGTCCGAGGGGAGAGAGAAAAAGGCTACAGATGGGTTTAAAAAATTATTGAAAGAATCAAAAAAAATAATAATAATTTAAAAAAAAAAAGTGTGTGTGTAGCTCCAATGTCCCCTTACATGACCGGCGGCCAGGCGAGGCTCGCCCCACAACGCCCCCAGGTTAAGAAGTCGGGGGGTTTGTGCCCTCCTCCTCCTTCCTCCTCCTCCTCCCCTTTGCTGGGGCAAAGCCGAGCCGCCCGGCAGCGGTGCGTGAAGGGGAATCACCAAAAAATGGGATGTTTTTTTCTCTCAAAAAAGAGGCAGCGGCGGGTCCTCCAGCCCTTGGTCCTGCTGCGGTCCCGCTCCCTCCCCTGATCCCCATAACCATCCCGATCCCGATCCCGCGCCCGGTCCCGCTCCCGGCGCGTCCCGCATCGCTCCCGGCCGGTGTCCCGGCGGCTAGCGCCACCTAGCGGCCGCGGGCGGCAACGTAGCGGCGGCGGAGCCCCGGTGCCGACCGGCCCCGCTTTGCCGGTACCGGGAGGCCCTTTTGTTTATCCACCGGCGTTTCCTCCTTTTGTGGCAAAGCTTGAGGG
>NW_015090811.1:1396818-1397350 GCF_001431845.1 Calidris pugnax | reverse complement strand
CAATAGCTATTATCTGAAATAACAGTTCAATGTCACAGATAACAGGCCGCTGAGACGAATTAATCATCATCTCTTGTCACCCGGTTTCTCGCCCTCCCCCTGCCCTCCTTCCCCGGCCCCCCGGGAAAGAAAAATCGACTTTTAGTCTGAGAAATATATCTGCACTTAAAAAAAATAAATAATTAAAAAAAAAAAGTGGGTGGCACTTCTGAATCGTGCAATAAAAAATACAGTTCAGCCCTTTTTTCTTTTTTTTTTCCTTGCTCTCTTCCCCAAAATACACATATAGACGTGTATATTGCTAGAGTTAGCCCGGACGGTGCCAAACTTTGGGGTGGGATGGTCGTTTGGCGGCTTGGAATGACGGTGGGATTTTTTTTGGGGGGGTGGGATGTTTGGAGAAACCGGGAGAATTCCCCCCAAAACCGGGCCGAGCCTCCGCTGCCCTCGGCGGGAAGCAGCGCCCTGCCTCCCCCCGCCGGCTCCATTCATGGGATTCGTTACCAAATAAATAAAGCCGAAAAAAAAAAAA
>NW_015090811.1:1319435-1395263 GCF_001431845.1 Calidris pugnax | reverse complement strand
GGGGGGGGGGGGGGGAGGCTGAAGCGCTAATTGCGAGCCCTTGATAGGAAACTTCCGTGGGGTTTGATTAGCGACGGGGCGCACACACAGACACACACACAATGCCCGCGGCTCCCGGCCGTTCAGCCCCCGAGGCCAAAAGTGCGCTGTGGGGCCGGGACGGGAACACAAACCCTCCCTCTCCCTTGGCTTTTCGGTCGGGACGTGTGTTTTAAGGTTGTTTTTTCTGGTTTTTTGTGGTTTTTTTCTTTACTAAAAACCGGGTGTTTTGGTGCCGGTGCCCAACGGGAGAAGTTCTAACCAACGTCGCTCCCTGGGATGCTGGGGAAAGTTTTGGGATAGGCCGGGTGCTAAAAGCTTGCAAATAAATAATGATATTCAGCCGTACGTAGTGATTAGTAATTTGTCAGGATATTAGAATAGAACATCCTCTTTAGCTTGTCCACAGGCGATCTCATTATATTTGTTTATTGTCTGCATAATTGGAACCATTTATTGGTATGTATTGAATGCTGCCATGTTTTGCATGAGTGTTTACATTGTTTTTCATTTATTTTCTTTAGTTTGGCATAGGGAGTTCTATTATTTGCTGCAATTAAGGGGAGTGATTTAAGTGTTGCACAGAAGGGCTGTTTGGGAAGCGTAATATTAAAACAAGATAAATAACTCTGTCTACCAAATAAAGTTGGGTTCAGAGCAACAAATATGAAAAGACTAAACGAGTGCTGCAAGCAACGTAAATCCTGAAGCAAAACAGAAACCTTAAATGAAGCCAACACTGCCTATTTTAATAATTTTTGTTATATTCCCCGACAGAATTATATTTAATTAAAATCATATTTTCAAACAGTCACTGATGAATGCATAAAAAATCAGTCCCTCTGAAATTAACATAGCGTTTCTTAGCAATAATTAGCGTCTCAGTTACGTGTAAACAGGAACAAAATATTTTTCGGTACATTTATTGTCCTTTTATTATTATGTATGTATTTTGACCATTTCTTAAACAAAAAAAAAAAATCTCACCAGGGAAGTGTATTTCGGAATAAACGTGCCTTTTACTATTATTATTATTATTATTATTATTATTATTATTATTATCCACTTGTTTATCTGGAAACCTGTGATTTATCTTTTGATTAGTATGCTCAGACAGCGACAAGAAGATTTACTCTTTCATATTCTTCCTTTTAGATCTTGGATGAGTTTTGCAATGTGAAGTTCTGCGTAGATGCCAGTCAACCAGATGTAGGAAACTGGCTCAAATATATCAAGTTTGCTGGATGCTACAATCAGCACAACCTTGTTGCATGTCAGATAAGTGATCAGGTAGGTGGTGTTCACTTTCTGGACTTATTTTTTTAAGGAACTTTAAGGTGTCAATGGATTGAAAAAAAATAACAGCAATTCACGACAAATGTTGGCCTGTTTGCTGTTGTGGCAGAAGATGAGGCACGGATGTGAAATGCAGAATGGAGTAATTTTAATTATGGGCTATAGATAATATGAATTTTCTATTTTTCCACATTGTTGTTCAACTCATAAATAATATTTTAATTTTTTTTTTTTTTTCCTATCTTACACCCGATAAAAAAATGAGACTGCTTTCTGCGGAACACTAAACCAGTATTTGCTGATTTTGAATAAGCAGCATTTTCTGGCTCCTGTTCCAGCCCACTTGGGTCGCTCCGTTACAGCGTTGAGTTGATGGGAAGCTGTAAAGTGAAATTAATGGGAAGAGCGGAGGGGAATGATAACTATCCCAATGTGGGTGCTTGGGGGGGGCTTTGGATTTGAATGCACACGTGTGTGAATATTATTATGCCTTCCCATACACTTTGCTGAAACTCGAAATACTTGTGTGCTCGACCAGGATCTTCAGTGGGTTTCTTTTTTCTTTTCATTTATCGCACTTAAATCCACTCTTTGTTGGGCTGAGACGTTATTTATCCTGGTGTGCTGGAAAAAAGGCTGGGATGAGGTGGAGGAAGGACGCGGGGAAGCATTTTGTTTTCAATTATGCTGATGAGTTATTAGGTGTTTCTTAAATCAAGGTCCGCTTTAGTCTGTGGATAATAATACACGCCGTTATGAAATATTTTAATGGGTGAAGTTAGGTTAAGAAAGCTATACTTCTTTAAAGTAAAATACCTAAAAAAGCACAGCAACAACCGGTAGTGAATTCTTGTTTCCAATTTAAACTTTGCTACCTGCAAAGGTGGGGTTTGATTCATTTAATCAGCGTTTCATTTTTGGCCACTTAATTAACCGCATCAGGTGAAATGTTAACGATGATCTTTGGCTGATTTAATTGCTTTGACAGTATTGAAAAAAGAATCGCAACCAGACACAAAGCTTCAATTAGAAATCATTCTTTCTAATCAAATTCCTGATGGATAGGAAATGAACGTGAGACAGCCTGCTATTTCCAGCGCAGCGTTACGTGTTTTGCTGATGCGAGATAGTTGATTAAATCCAGTTTAAGTAACTTTTTCAGAAAGTATGGGAGCAGGTTTTTAAAAAAATTTTCAATCTCTGTAGTTCAGCCCTGAGCACGTGTAACGCAGAATGAGCCAGCCGACTGAGGTATAATTTCTTTTTGATAGAGCAGCTGGTTTAGCTAAAGAAACCATAAAGATTATTAGTGAATGCAAAATACATTTTCCAAGTGGAAATACGCTTTGCGCTGAAAAACGATAAATTCTCTCAATGCGGGGCACTTACGGAGCAGCCGTACGAAAAGGAAACCCTATAGATTAACTGAAAGAGCAAATTCGAGTATTTTATGTTTAATAAGAGCTGGCATCGATGGGAAGGATTAGGAGTGGAATCACGTGCGTTGCTCAGAGCGACTCGGTGTCTTTGCGTGGGGGAGCTGCGACTGAAACTCAGCATCTACCCCTGGTTTTGACGTTCTTGGAAGGAAAGTTATGGCGCTTGTAACTTTCTCTCTCTCTTTTTTTTTTTTTTTTTTTTTTTCCCCTTTAGTGTTTACATTTCTGAGATTTGGTAAATGGTGGCTGTACTGCTGCCAATGATTTCTTTCATTCACTGGAGACTTGTTATTTATTTTGCGCGGTATCGTGCTGTTCATAATTCCATATTTTTTTATAGCTGATTGTTGCTGAGATTCGCGAATTAAGAATTGGTTGTCTTTCAAGTAGCGTGGTGCGAGCTTGGGCGCTGTCAGCAAGAGATTGTTGTTCATTTGGCCCTCTGGAAACGCTGCAAATTTACCCACAAAACCGTACGCGACGCGCGCGCGCGCTCCAGCGTTTTTATGACCAGAGCCTAAAAAGTTAATGCTAAAAATGTGCTCTCCAATCTTAAAGCGAAAAAGCCTTTCTAACAGCTCCTCCTTCTGCTTTCTTCTGGCACAGGCTCGCCAGAGGTAATATAAAATATAATAGGAAGGCAAACTGGGAAATGGACATTACATGGCCAAATGTGTGCGTGTACAAGGAGTGACAAATGCGAGTCAGGACTGAGCGTGCGTGTGTGCCCGTGTGTAGCCTGCCTGGGGTGCCTTTGGGTCACCCTGCTGCTGTAGCTCCTAGAAAAAAAAGGGGAGGGAGGGAAAAAGAAGGGGAAGAAAAAAAAAAAAAAGAAAAAAAAAGAAAAAAAGGTGAAGCCTGAGGACATTTTGAGTGGTTGCAGCGAGAGCTGGAGGACAGAGGGGATGCAGGACGGGATGCCCCAGCTCAGCTGGAGCTGAAGGTGATGCTAGGGTGGGGGGGCACCCGCTTCCCCCCTGATCCCCCCCCTCCTCCTCTCCAAGGAATAAGCAGCACCTGAGCAGCCCTCATCCCACCGGGAGCATCCCCGCTGCGGGAGACGCTGCTGGCTCCCCGGGCACAGACACTCGATCGGCGGTAATTGTTCACCTCTAATTGCTTCAACTCATCTGTAAAATTCCCAAGCAAACATTGGGCTGTACCTGCAAAGGTAAAAGATCCTGCCAGGGCTCCCAGCCTCACGCTGCCCACAAGTTTATGCTACTAAATTCAAGCTTGACTGACAGACAGGTATGATGCCCAGACTGCTCGAGGCAGGATTTTAGATGAATCTCAGGGCGACGTGTAATCTGGTCGCTCTGCTAAGCTCTGCCTTCTGTAGTTAACAAAAAGAGGGAAAGAAAAACATTTTTTTTTTTGGTTTTGGTTGTTTTCTCTGTTGGACTTTTTTTTTTCAGAGACATACCACCCCCCCCCCCCCCCTCTCCCCCCAGGAAAATCGCCTTCCCCATATTCGGAACCCCCCTGCGAACCCTGTTTTTTTTCCTGTTTGGCTTTTTTTTTTTCAGAGACATCCCCCCCCCCCCCCCCCCCCTCCCCCCCAAACTCACGGTGGAGGTTGGGTTTCATCACTTGGGATCAACTTTACAAAAGGCCTGGGCTCGCTCATACGACTGTATAAATGAGCTTTGCTGAGATGAACAGCTCGATAATGGTGGGATGCAGTCAAAACATGCACGCTGGATGCAACTCGTGTTTCATTTGATTGGAGGTGGAGTAGGGTTTAAAAGCTGCATTTTTTTTGGTGGGCTTTTTTTTTTTTTTTGGATTTTAAATGAGGTTGATCTAGGATTTCTCTTTGCTGTCTTCCTATTATCTCCTGTCATACCCAATCTAACCTCAAAGTATGTAATTCAAGATGTATATGAATAATAAAATTCCACAAACAGGGCACTCTCTCGTTTTTTCCCTTTCCCCAAAGAGGCTCCAGTGTGTGTGGAGCTGCAGAGAGTCTTGTCACTGTTACTGCCCTGGAATGTGGGTTTTTTCAGCTCAGAGTCAGTTAGGATTCAACACCAGTTTCTGCTAACTTGGACGACTCCCCTCTGTTATCATTAAACGTCTATTCAACTTTTTAATGCCTTCAGAATGATTAGCCCTGTTAGGCTTTCTGGCAGGGCTGTCACCCCCGCAAAAGCATTATTTTTAAATATATATGTTAATGAAAGTGCAGTTGCAAATCCAGCAGTGACTATAGCAGTGGCGTGGCAGGGTCTGTCACACGTTCCAGGCACGTTTTCAGGCTGGGATCACGGTCACCTTCAAGCTAGAAAAAAATGCCTTTTTTTTTTTCTTCTTTTTTTTCTTTTAAGAAACGTAGTTGGTAGCAGTTAGAAGTCCTGAATGTTGTTTTTCTCGTGCTTACTGCTTGCAGAGCTCTGACAGCGACACAGCCATGTAACCCTGTGAAACTGCTCTGAGCTTCCAGGTCTCTGCCCCTTCTTGAAGATTCCCTTTGGAAATAGGTTTTGGGGGTTCTTTTTTCCGTGTGTGTGTGTGTTTTGTTTCCTTACACTCGAGTACACGCTCCTGCAAACGGGAGAAAACCCCGTGGTGTTGTGCTCTTAACAACGTGCCCGATGTCAGTGATAAAAACTTCCAGGAGTGAACTTACTGCTGGAGGTGTCACCAGATCTCATCACATCTTGTGCCTTTTACAAACTTTTTCAATCTGCAGGCACAGCTTCACGTTTCAGGTTTTACTGCCTCTGTGCCCCCCACCTCTCCCCAAACCCCCTTCCCACCCCCCAGCAGGCAGAGAAGGGCAGAGACCCCTCCGTCAGCCACGCAGCCACCTGCGAAAGTTGTGTTATTTAAGGAATAATTCTGCAGCTTTGTTGTCAGAGAGAGAAATTTGGGTTTTGGCTGTTGTGGGTCGGAGGGGGGCACACGCACGCTGAGCTCACGGGGGGCCCTATTCTGCCGTGATCCTTCCTATGAGTTATGAAGTTATTAAGCAAAATAAAGCTTAATCCGGCTCCCACCGAAAAATCTGCCTCCAGTGGAGCTGGGTCGTGTTAACGTAGGGCTGGTGGAACGAGGAGCTCACGGGTGGTGATTTTCCACTGGTTGCAGTTAGAGCTGAAGCTGTGGGTGAAATTCCTGCCCGGTCTTTACGTCCCCCTGTGTTATCTGGAGCTCAGTGTGCTGGTGGTGTTACCGCTCTCGGCGCTGGCCTGTCCTGACGTGACCTAAAAGAAATAGTTTAGAACCAAAATCAGCAGCTAGTTGTTGCTGTTTCTGCAAAGTGAGAAGCTTTTTGTTGATGATTCACGGTAAGATACGTCATCTCTAAGCAAAAATGCCTTTTTTTTTTTTTTTTTTTTTTTTTTTTGTGATGAGAACTGTCAGATCGTCCTCGTGTGCTTGCCAGAAAAGGGTACAGAGGATTGTAGTTCTAGGGGAGAACTTGTAGAGTAGGGTAGATGGTTGGACTTGACGATCCCAAGGGTCTCTTCCAACCTAGATGATTCTATGATTCTATAGATGTCCACAGAGCCAGGGCAAGGCTGTAGCTCATGATGTTGTGTGGTTCATGAATGAAGGTGGGATATTAAAAGGCAACTGCGTGGTGGGGTCACCTCAGGAGAAGAAGGGGTGGACTTCCAGAAGTTGGTGTTGGCGGTCAGCGATCCCGGAGCAGGAGATGCGGCGGGGTCGGAGCAGGTGGGCTGGATGGGGCAGCCCCTCGCCCACAGCCGGGGCTTTCACAGAGGCTAAACTTCACCTACGATGGAAGAAGACATCAGTGTCACTGGAGAGATGGCCTACAGCCCCCCAAGACACTGAAGAGAGTGCCCTGTGGAGGGAGCTCCACCCTCAGCTCCCTCTTCGTTTTGGGGGAGCAGGAGCCACCTTTTACTTCAGAAGGTGGAAAAAAATGGGGATTCCTGGTACCGTTTCAGGAGAGCTCTGAACTCCTGGAGAACTTCAGCCCCTCCTGCTTGATCCGGCTTTGGCAGTTGCGGGGCAATTTGGAAAGGAGGAAGGAAAAGGGTTCTTTGGAGTCCTGGTGCCGAGGCGCTGCGGTGCTCGCCCACCGTCTTGGCAGGGTGGAGGGAAGGGTCCCTCCCCGTCCCCCCGCCGGGCTCCCCCCGTTCCCCACAGCCGCTCGCACGCAGGCACTTGCTGAGTTTTGCCTGTGGATTTTTGCTGAAGTTTTCTTTGGGCCCGATACAGCGCTGGGGAAGGACTCCTCTACGTTAGCCCTTTGAAAAAACTCCAGTTCGGTTCAATTTATCATTTGCCTGAGTATGGCAAGAAGAACCTGGCTCGGGTTTCATCACACGGTTCTCCAGCTGCAGAAGTTGTTCATCACGGGAGCTAAAATTGTAGCTTTGCCGTTTGGACCTTTTATTTTATTTTTTTTTTTTTCTTATATCCCTCCCCCCGCCCCAAATGCTTAATTAGGGCTTGTTGTGAGGTTCTGCATCCGTTCGTTCTTCTCGTTTTTCGGGCGGGCATAAATCCCGATTCTGTTCGAGCTCCTTGAACATAACGCTTATTATTAGTTTTGGACATTTAATTTGTTTTGCTTTTCAGGCAAGTTCCACTCTCGCTCCGAGGCAGCGTGGAGGCCGATGCCAGTTGGCAACGTACACGCTGGCTTTCCTGGGGCACGCTCCCCTCTGGTGCCACGGAGTCCCAAAAAGTGGCTGGGATCCCCCAAAAGTGCCTTGCTTGGGCTATATGTACCCGGGGTGGGGGCCAGGAGTCCTGGGTGCTGGAGCAGGGCTCTGGTGGGCTTCACCAGGCTTTCCCCAGAGTGTGCTCCACCATCGATGTCTTCTCCTCTATCCCACTGTCCCATCCAGAGTGGGTCCTCTGCCCTGTCCTCCTTCCACCAGTGTGGTGTAGGACAAAATCACCGGGTGTGTGTGGTGTAGGACAAAATCACCCATGGCTCTGGCTGCGGGTTCAATCCATCAGTACAAACCACACTGACTCTGGGCAGCAGCATCTCTACCTGCCCTAAAAATCTGAATTTCCCAGGCAGCACCAGGTCACGTGAGATGTTTTCCAAAGCTCTCCTGTTCCTGGTAATAGCAAGTTTAGTTGGATACCATGGAACACAGCTCTCCGGGGCTGAGCATGACCGATGCATACGCAGCAGCCGGTGCCTTTGCTCGCACGCAGTGGCCCAAAGTGTCACTTTTTTTCCCCACAAAACAGCATCCTTTGGTCAAACCCTCCCGGGAGGGGTGGAGGAGGGGGTTCGGGATGGCCGGGGCACTTCAAAGCGGGCGAGCGGCGGCGGCCGAGCGCGCGGCCCCGGCCCGGGCTCGCGGGGAGCGCGTTTTCGCTATTATTTCAATTATTACAACTTCCTGAATAGGTTGAAGGTCGTTCATAATTCACGCTTCTGTCATCTTTACACATGCCAAATGCAGTCTATTAAGCATAAATAAAATTTCAAGTGCCTGACCAGGAAAAGTAAACTGGAATTCATAACAATGAGGCCTTATTCATCCATTTAAAAGTAAATTGTGAGTGTTCCTTTTTTTTTTTTTTTTTTAATCCCCCCCCTGCTTCTTTCCCTTTATGGTTTTGCAGTTTGGGAGCTTTTATTTCTGCTCGGTAGCACAAATCCATGACCTGCAGCGTAGGACTGATGGGTTAGGCCTCCCCCAACTTCTCCCCACCTCAGACCCCCTGAACTTTGAAAGTGTTTCCAGATCTGGATCCGATTGTGCTCTTCCTATATAAACTGCAGTCACACACCGCTGATCCCAGGGCATGTGAAACAAGCATCTGGACTTTTTGCTTTTGTATTTTTTTTGGTATTTTTTTCCCCTTCACGGTCGTTCTTCTACCCTGCAGCAGCTCTTCCTCTGCTTCTGGAGGCAGGTCGGTGCCTTCTGGCACGCCGTGAGCACAGGTTAACCTGAGGAAGTAGGTAACGAAACAGGCTTGGTGGGCTGAAGAGATGATAGAAAATTCAAACCTTTCATTAATTACAGCAAAACCAGGATTGCGTCCAAGAAATCTTCAAGCTTGGCAATTGAAAAGTCCATTTATTCTTCGTTAGCGTTTCCTAATACAAAGAAATAGTGCCTGCAGTAGAGGTTGCTGTTGTTGCAAACCAAGAAGACCTGTGGGGCTGGGGGGGTAATTTATGAGCTTTCCCATCTGGGGGTTTGCAGGACCCCCTCGCCATCTGCCCTTAGTAGGCTTCTGCTAAAAACTTGGGCAATGTGGTTCATTTCCAGAGTTAGCTTCTCCCTTTTTCTCAGACAGGATAATTCCAGGAGGTTTTAGATGGGAAGAGCAAGAGAAAAGCTTTTCACGTGAAGTAGTAGGGATAACTCTTAAAATCGGATTAAATTTACCTGCATGATCATTTTGGTTTAAAGTTCAGTATGTTTTATTTCAGATCCTCGGTGGAACACAACGTGGTATATAAACTGTTAGTGCAGGTGGCTCTTTTGTACATACAGAAATTTTAAAAACTATTTTTAACAATAATTAAAGTTAGCGTTTTAATAATAACTAGAATAACAATAATGATGTGATAATGCTAGTGCTGGAAATCTGTCCTGGTTTTGGAGGGTGTTAGTTCTGAGATGCAAAAATAAGGAAACATCACTCAACCTAAAACATGGATTTTTTTCTGGATGCTCCATCTCATCTGCTGAGGTACAGGGAGGCTGGCCAGGTAATTTCTGAAGGGTAGCTTAATTATCTCTGATATTTCTGAATACCAACACAGGCAGGACAACTGGCTACAGAGTTTACACCCTGGTTAGGGATTTGTCCCACAGCTGCAAGAAAGATGCTGTCTCCAAAGAGAAGTGATGCACCCCAGCACAGCGCTTCGTGAACAAGACCCTCTTTATGCCCCTGTACAGTCCATGTGTCCTCACTTTGCGACGAGAGGTGAAAAGGTCTATCAAAATAACCTTTGATGGGACAAGAAAAAATACCAGAGAAGGCTTCTCCGTGGTTTTTCTTCCCTCCTTGGTGTGGATGCACCACTGACCTCAGGAGGACAGCTGAGTTTACCCAACCATGACACAAAACCTGGGAGCACCGAGGCAAGTCCTGGGCAGAGCTGTCCTGGAGAGGGCAAGAGCTTTGACATGGTCCTTCTGAGATGGTGGAGGTCCCACACCTGGCTGTGGCGTGGCCTGATCCTACTCCACCCCAAGCAGGAGGTGGGTGCTGTTGCAGCAGGGAGGTCTGCAGAAGTGTCTCCAGTCAGTGTGCAATGCCATAAACGTATTATTTCCATCCAAAGGCAGCCAGCAACCAGGCTTATCTTCCACGGATCGGAGCGCAGCTTCCTTTTCAGATGTGTGGAGGCCACTATACTCCTGGATGAAAAAAACCAGTTTTCAATACATTTATCTTAATAAATGGAAAACCCAGCATCGCTTCAAGCAAGTACTCACTGGATGCGGCGCTGACATCGGATTTATTTGCGGGATTTAAAAGCTGGCTTCACTTAAATGTGTTTGTTTCGGCCTTTGATCAAATGAAGTGTGTTGCCCCAGCCACATCTCCAGCACGCTGGAGCCCACACAGCAGCCCCGTGTCCTTTGGTGCTGATGGCAGCATTGGCTCCAGAGGGAATTGTGATGCCAGGCGTTCACCTGGCTCCATGAAGAGACTTGAGACTCTCTTGGCCCCTTGTGCCCTGCAGAATACTTGGTGGAGTTCGAAATCCCCTCAAGGAGAGGGTAAAAATTGTGAGCCCAAGCAGACCCAGCTGATGGTTCGACCAGGACAGCGTGGAAGAGGAGGGAGGTGCAGCCTTTGCGGATCAGGCTGCCCATGAATTCCTTTTCCTGGCTTTTATGGGGAAAATTGGCCATAAGCAGGGGGTTGTGGCACAGATACCTTGTGCCCGATGTGTTTTGCCAGCACTTTTGGCATCTGGAGACATTGAGTACCAGGGCGGTGGGACGAGCTGGCCCCAGCAGCCTTCACTGCTGCTGCCCTGCACACCTCCTCCAGAGCTGGTTTTGGGACAAGGCAAAGAAAAAAGCCCCAAATCCGAGGAAATGCATCTTGTTTCGTTATTTTGAGGTCTTCAGCCCATCTGTGTGCAGAATGAAACCATTAGGCTATACGGCCACCTCCTGGAGGACATGGGTATGTGCTCGGCTGCCGGGGCCACCGATGGGTGACGCTTCATGAGCGATGGGGCCAGGAGGACACCCACCCCTCTCTAGATTCCCCTTCCTCCTGTGGGACAAACGCATCTGTCTGACCTTAAACAGGGGGGTGATTCTCTGCCTTTCTCCCCACGCACCGAAATGAGTTCTGAGAGTTAAGAGTTCGAGAGCGAAACCTTTAAAAAGACATTTGTCTGAAAAAACGCAAATGCATCGTTATTTTTTTTTTTAGCGTAGGAAACGTAGCTGTCATGTGTTTTTGTTTAAAAAGGCCCGAGGAAGTTACTAATATTTATTTGAGCTGCTTCGTGGAGCTTTTTAGTGCTGTTCACATTTCCTGCTGAGACAGAGAGCAGCCAGATGGATTTTGGGAATTTCCTTTCATCGGAGCCCAGCGGTGCCGGCGCACGCTGGCCGTGGGTGCAGGGACCCACGGGAGCAGCCCCTGCTTCTCCACCAGGATCCTTCCCCCTGGCACCTGTGTAGGGGGACCGGGTGCCACCGGCCAGGGTCACCACTAGCAGATGTGGTTGATGGTGGCATTTCTTCATCCAGGACCGATTTTTGACTTTGATTCCTGTTTGAAGCTAGGGGGTATCTAGGCAGGTTTGTATAAGCCTCTTGCCTCACAGCTTTCTGGACTGTGTAGATGGTTGAAATGGGGGGGTTGGGTGCCTACAGTTTAATCAGCAGCATCTTTTCAGGACAGTTTTAGTAGCTTTTCCCAGCAGGAGTTATCTCCCTTACGTGGATCGCTCAGGGATGCGTTTTATGGCTACGTTGTACGTGGGTTTGGTATAATTTGTACTAAGTGTGCAAATTGCTGGTGATGTTTGCAGTCACAATGGAGCTCATTTTGCAGCGAAGGTTGATGAAATTGATTATCCTTTTCATCCTCATGGAGCCCAAAGCCCCAACGGCTCTGGGGCTGGAAGGAGCAGAGCTGCCATGGTCAAAGTGAGCACCTCTGCAGCAAATGGCAACCAGCACCCACACTGGTTTTGGTCCTGTAATACTCACTGGCAGTGGTTTATGCCTTTTTACCTCTTGTGGTAGTCACATTGTTTTCTCCTTTTATTTTCTTTCCCTTGCAGATATTCTACAGAGTGGTAGCAGATATTGAACCAGGAGAGGAGCTCTTACTGTTCATGAAGAGTGAAGATTATTCACATGAAACAATGGCTCCCGACATTCACGGTTAGCTGCTTCTCACTGTCTAATCTAATAGAATGTATCATTGAAATTAAGCAAAATATTGGGGAGATTTCTCCAGTGTTGGAATCCTCTTGAAATCTGTGATGGCTTCCCTGCAGCCGGGGAGGAGAGCTGGACCAGGGTTGTGTTTGTCTGTCTTTTGCTCTCCTGTTTCTCTGAAAGCTTTTCTGTGAATAAACTAGTCTAGTATTATGATGAGTCCTTTAGACCTTCTGAGGGTGAGTCTGCTCTCAAAAGCAATGCCACTGAGGGTTCTCTGTTTGTTTTCTTCATCACTCCATCCTGGTCCAACCAGGAGTGTAGCTTCATTCAGTGTCATATTTTGTACCTGCTAATCTGGCCAGCTCTCGTTTGCACAGTTGGTGTTTCTCAGCATTGCATCCCTGCAACTCCTAATGTTCTTCAGGTTTTACCCTCGCTTTCTCAAACCTCTGTGGCAGGAACAGAGATTTGCAGATGTAACTAAGGGCAGCAGTAGGGCTTCAAAACTGAAACTTGATCATTTTTTGGGTATTGCAAAAGGAGAACAAGAGTCCATGCTCTTATCTTTAGGCTGTGCTGCTCCTGAAGGACCTGTATGGTCCCTGATTAGAGGTTCTTTTTTGTCACGTAGCCAAACAACTGTTACTCTGTCCTCTTGAAAAGAGAAAATCTCGAGTTATTAATGTTGCTGTCGCTTGTGAGAACATTTGAGCCATTATTCCTCCTTGTGCTCATTTGTTACTCACTCCACGCATGAATTCTGGGACTGAAACTCCTGAGCAGTTGCTGAGATTTGTCCCCCGCCTCTGGAACCTCCTTTTGCTCTGCTGCCTGTTGGGCAGTGGGTTATACAGCCACAGCAGGACTGGGTGTAGGATATCTGCTTGATGCCCATTAGGTTGCAGTTTATGCTGGTGTGGACATTTTAGAAATTCTCCAAGGATTCAGGGACTATACACAGGGGTTTTCCCATGGCTGTCCTTTTTTATAGCTGCCTGCACGTTTAGAGCAGCATCATTTGTTATCTTAAGAAAAAGGTGGAATTATTCATTCATTCTAACTTGGTTTTGTGTTTATTTCTTTTTTTTTTTTCTTTTCCATAGTGGTAACTTTGTTTAGTTATTGCTAAATATGTCCTCCTTTTCAAGCCTGGTGTTTTCCATGCCTGTGGTCAAGTAGCTGTTGTGTAAGTGACACCAGAGGAAATCTCTGCACTGCTCTGTCCCAAAGGGCTAATTTAGAAGCAGACTGAGTATTGCTTGTGGACAGTGGACAGCAGAGCACTATGATGCTTTCTCTGGATCAACTCAAGTGTCGAGTAGCGACCAACCACATACATTTGAGATTTCAGCCAGATTCCTCAGTGCATTTCTGACTTGGAGCCCCGGGACATTTATGTCTGCAGGGCAGGTAGCCCTGGAATCAAGCCAGGGTGTCTGACTCCTCGTCTGGACCATCAGTAGAAAATCCAGCAGAAAAAAAAAAAATACAGTGGGATGCTCCTCTCCAAGTTTGCTTTTTGGGATTTTCTTCAGCTATTCTATTCTTTTGCGTGAATTATTAATTAATGGAATGCGGTATTCACCTCAAAGTTACACTCTAGTGATCTTTACACTCATTTTCAGTAAGAAACACATTGTGACCAGTTTTATGACATTTAAAGCAAGGCCCCCTGTCTTCATTACTCCAACTTTATGTATCTTTCTCTTACTTTGAGCAGGCTTGGGTGCTGCAAAAGGACTCCAATGGAAATACAGAAACTTTCAAAAACTTTATAAACACTCTTTTGGCTATTCTAGATGCTGATGTTCCTGTCTAAGTCTGTGTCCTTCATTCAGAAAGGCAGAGACTGGCAGCCTCCACTGGATGTCCACCTTAGATGCTGCATATCCCCATTTAGGATCGTATTTAAACACACTGATTTTTGTCCTAAGCCAGTGTTAGGGATCCCTCTTGGATGTTACCCAGACAGTTAATAAGTAGTACTCCACTGTCATAAGTTGTAGAATTAAGGCATTATTATAAAGCATTCTAAGGCATCCTTGTTTCTTTTGAGGTTCTTTGTCTATTTGTCTTTGACTAGCCATTTATTTAACCACACTTCTATGGAACTCCTGATGGGATGGTAGTTAAAATGACTGAAAACTGATGTGAGCTCCCTGTCCCCAACCCATTTGTCTTCCAGAGGAGCGCCAGTACCGCTGCGAGGACTGCGACCAGCTCTTTGAGTCCAAGGCTGAGCTTGTAGACCACCAGAAGTTCCCCTGCAGCACACCTCACTCCGCCTTCTCCATGGTGGAGGAGGACTTCCAGAAAAAGCTTGAGAATGAGAATGACCTTCGGGACGTGCATGAAATCCAGGAGTGTAAAGAGTGTGATCAAGTCTTCCCAGACCTACAAAGGTAGGAATGGATGCTTAAAACGTGATGGAATGAGTCAAATTTTGTAATTACTTCAGTCAGATCGTGCAGGGCATCAGCCAGGGCAGGTGCCTTCATCTTCTATACAAACCAAAGATGAAGATGAATAGGACTTTTGTGCTGGTTGGTGCTTTATGGCATAGAAATCAGCAGAGTCTCAATAAATCTTGAAGGTCCTTAGTTTAATTTAAGGGACCCTTAAATTAAGAACCGGATCTTCTGACAATCTGATCTTTAGGTGACATGAATTGGGCTGGTTGCAGTGAAATCAGAGGAGTGATCATAGTTCAGTTGAACTAAGGTGTTGGCTTCGTATTTTTAGGTGGAAATAACTTCGAACATCTCTTAGATGTGTTCAGTGATGTTACCAATTTTATCTTTGCAAATAAGCTATACTAGCTAAAGGCAGGTTCTAGTTGTTAGCATATATATATGTCTATATGTTAATTTTTATTTATAGTCATATTGTCTTGAAAGACTGGGTTCATCTTTTTCTAGTCTCTATCTGCCTATGAAATGGGTAGATTCATGTGCATATGTACCTGAAATACGCATAGAATGTCAAAAGAAAGTGAACTTTTATATGCTGAAGATCATTTACGTATTTCCTGTCACTGTAGCTGTTGTGGTTAATTAAAATACCATACTGCAGTGCGGATTACGGCAAATTTTGCAAATTACTGGAAGATATTGAGATATTGTGCCTGCTGAGGGTTATCCCCTCTGGACAACTGCTTCAGATGCTGGTTGGTTCTGCAAGATGGAGCCTGCTCTCCCAAAACACAGATGCTCCTTGGCTCCTCTTGTCGGAGCAGAGGTGGCTCGGCATCGCGCGGGGGGTCTCGGATCGGCGTATCGTGTGACCTGATCCTTAACGCTTCCACAAAATTAACGACACCCAAATGAAAACATCATGTGCCAGACATCGCTCCCCCGCGCATTAGGTCAACCCCGCTGAGTGGGAATTTGTGCAGGCACAAGGTCTCATTCACCGGCCCATGTTGAGCAGTATGTGGCTCTGATGCATGTCTAATTTTCGGGCTGGGTGATTGATTGGAAGGGGCTGATGTAGGTAGATCAAGTCAAAGCAGCGTGGGCGAGGCAGGAGTCTGGACTCTTTAACATTTTTCCATGTCGTGAGTTTTTCGGTGTTAAAGTTCTTTTCTACCTGCGAACCAGAGGACAGTATCTAACATATGGGAATCATTGAGGAAATGTAAATTTAGCTTAAAATATGAAATATTAAAGAGAAAGGGCAGAAAACAAAGAACGAGTCATCATAAATAGATGGGCAGTACGGTGAGAAAGAGTGAAAAATGAGAGAGAATGCAGTCATTCTCTGAACTCTTGAATTATTGAAAGGCTAATACACCACAAAGACAGTTCACAGCAAAAAAGTACCAAAGTGTGCTATATCCAGATTATATAAAACAAAAGACCCCAACGAGCCATGCTTGAGGGTGTGCGTAATTAAATGAGGAAAGAGCTGAGCAGGAAGATGGAGATCTGGGGGGCCGGGAGCTGGTTCCACAGCCGGGGACAAGAGTCTCTCTAGGTCTTACCATAAATTTGTTTACCAGTGCATGATGGAGAGTGAATTGTTATAGAAGTATTAGGAGGGGAAGCCAGAATTATTTTACTCCCCTGAAGGAGTCTGAGGGGGTAGAAATAAAGAGCGTCCACCAGGGTGAAAGCATTTCCATTACCTGTGGCTGAGAATGCAGGTTGCTATTCGGGCTGGACAACCCAAACCAGACTGGGAAACCTGGCAGGTTTTGTCCAGTGATGCAGCAGAGACCAGTGGGAGCTTCACATGAGGAGGGACTGATCCCGTTTGGCATCCCAGGATAAAGATCCCAGTGCCTTTTCTGTGAATCCACTCTTAGGTTACATAGTGATCTTTCCTTAAGCAAAACCTTATGCAGGTGTTTAAAAAAATATATTTGCTGCAAATGAATAATAAAATTCATTTATTAGTGAATTTTATTATTCATTTGCAGCAAATATATATTTATATTTTGCAGCAAATTCATTTATTAATGAATTTTATATCTTTTCTGAATAAAATTCAGAAAATTCAAAGACAAATGTGAATTCAAAGATGTGCAGCAGTAATTAGGTGGGGGATTAAATACCTACTAATAGACTGAATAAACTACTAAGATATGAATGAATAAACAGCTACACAATGGAACACTGTACACAATAATTAAGTGTAACTCCAGTTGTAGTGTGCTGTATTTAGAGGCTTCTTGGGCTGATTTTGTCCTACTCCAGGGGAGTTATTCCTCATCTATTCCTGCTGTAAGAAAAACTGACTCCCATCAGAGGAGTGGAGTGATGTCAGGTGGTGAGATCCAAGGTGTGTTTAGAGGGAAAGTCATACGGTAGAAACAATTCAGACTGCAGGGAAGAGTTACCAGAGTGAAATACTGAGAGGTGTGTGAAATAATCTCCGTAGGGAGAGAAGGCAGCAGCATCTCCTGGAGCATTTGCAAGTGGCCTGGCAAAACATGAGAGGATATATTATTCTGGTGGGGAGGAGGATGTTCTTCCTCCTGGCTGGAGTGAGCTTGGTACTCTAAGGACTTGGGTCTAGGATTGGCATAATAAAAAAATTATTATTTTTTTCTCTCTGTGGTTATGTGCTCTGCTGTCTCCTCTTCCTATGCTGATCTTCAAACCTTCACTAAACCTGTGTATGTGTATAGGACCTCACTGAGCCCCATTCCTGTTTCCACAGCCTGGAGAAGCACATGCTGTCGCACAGCGAGGAGAGGGAGTACAAGTGCGACCAGTGCCCCAAAGCTTTCAACTGGAAGTCCAACTTGATACGTCACCAAATGTCGCACGACAGCGGGAAGCACTACGAGTGTGAAAACTGTGCCAAGGTACAGTGAATTTGTAGGCTGCCTGGAGCTTCTTGTGCTTCTGGGTGCGCGAGAGCGTGGAAGTGGGGATGCCCGGGGCTGGGATGCAGGATGGTTTCTCAAGGGTTTACACATTGACTTTATTAATATGTTATTTTTCTGCCCTCTTTGATTTGGAAGTGGCTGTGGGGTCTGAACTGAGTGCTGTTGCAGGATGCTGAGCATTCCTGAGCTCAGTGACTTGCGAGGACTGGTGGGGTGTAAGGACCACTGAGGGGCAAGAAACCCTGGGGAAGGGCCGGGCAGGTGGGTCCCCAGGCCGTGTGCCAGCTGGTGGGGACCAGAAACTTCAGGACACTACTGCAATATCAGTCAAAATAAGGAATAGCAATGGGCCCCAGCTGTGCTAAGTGAGCACAGCTCTCTCATCTCCGGAGCATCTCTATCATTTCCCAGCACCGGGCTTGCTGTATAGATTATTTGTGTAGGATGTGGGGCTCTACGTTGGTTTTTTACCAGATTCCCAAAGCATGAGGACTTTCTCATTTTGAAGTAGATTTGCTGCAATAATGGGAATTTTATATTCAGCTGACAATCATAAGATGCAACCAAAGCCTGGCTGCTGGGGCTGGGTCATGTACGGGATCTCTCCCGGTCACACACTCAGCTCTATAAAGTATTTCTGTTGCAGTAACACAGAGGTTTTGAGCCATCACATCTTAACCCATTTTCTGTGAACTCCCTGACCTCGAAAGCACAATTTCTAATAGCAGGGACACATGCATGTGCTGCAGCAGCTGCAGAAGGGTTAGCAGATCCCCTAAATCCTTGGCTGATGCTGGAAAACAAGCCCCTTCCCGCTGCTGCCCATTAGCGAGGCTGTGATGCAGCACACAGCCACGGTTTTTAGTCTTAAATACTCCCAAATAGCTCCAAGGTTTGAATTTTTAAAGGCTCTTGTAATAACTGGCTTCTTCCGCAGTCAAGTTTCTTGGTTAATCAGTACTCATTTCCTAGCAGGTTTTCACGGACCCCAGCAACCTTCAGAGGCATATTCGTTCCCAGCATGTTGGGGCTCGTGCTCACGCTTGTCCAGAGTGTGGCAAAACCTTTGCCACTTCTTCAGGCCTCAAACAGCATAAACACATCCACAGCAGTGTCAAACCTTTTATATGTAAGTCTTCAACTCAACGTCTTTGGTTAAGTGTTCTTTTCTTTTGTCGAAAACGCAGTGTGATCTGGAAGCCGGAGGTTGTGTCGTGCTCCCTTTGAATTTCCCCGCTGTGAGTGATTCAATGAGCACTGGGTAATTCATTACTCCAACGCAGAGCATTGTTGTCATATGGTTTTCCTTTTCAGGCAGACTCTCAGTGCTGTATAAATGTACCTGTTGCCTCTGGGATGTTTTTTCCGATGCAAAGAGCAAGCGGGGAGTGAGATCAGAATCATAGGATCATAGAATTGTCTAGGTTGGAAGGGACCTTAAAGATCATCTAGTCCAACCATCAACCTAATTCTGACAAAAAAAAAACCCAACAAAACAAAACCACCACAAAAACCAAAAAAACACACCACTAACCCATATTCCTGAGGACCATGTCAATCCGTCTTTTGAACATCTCCAGGGATGGTGCCTCAACCACTTCCCTGGGCAGCCCATTCCAATGCTGGATAACCCTTTCCGTGAAGAAATGTTTCCTAATATCCAATCTGAACCTCCCCTGGTGCAACTTGAGGCTGTTTTCCCTTGTCCTATCTCCTGTGACCTGGGAGACAAGACCCACCCCCCCTTGTCTACATCCCTCCTTCAGGTAGTTATAGGGCGCGATAAGGTCTCACCCTCCTCTTCTTCAGACTAAACAACCCCAGCTCCCTCAGCCTCTCCTCATAGGACTTACTCTCCAGACCCCATCTCCAGATGTGGTGAGAAGGAGCCGTGCCAGGCTCGGTGGCTGCAGCCTCATGGCTTTGCACCGTTCCAAGCTGCCTGCTCCCCTTCCCGCTCCTCTGCACCAGCACCAGCCCCCCGTGCTGGATATGCCCCCGCTGCCCAGGGCAGAGGTGGTGGGAATTGGGCAAAACCAGCAGTACCTGGAAGGTGGCTTTGCTTTAGGAGTTAATTTTGGGCCACAAAGACTCCGCAGCAGATGCCATGACTTTTCTGGAGTTGGAATATGAACCGTAGAGGCAGTGACTTCAGCCAGAGGAGCTCGCCACCCGTCTTCGAGGCTCCTTTGCATCCCCAGAATTTAAGTATTGAGGGGAGCTGTTAGATCTTTTCCAACAGCTGCTCCAGCAGTAACACTCGCCTCGTATGTGGGGCTGACTCTGTACTGGGCTGTAGATTGTGTTTACTGCTGAGCCAGGTCCTGCTAGGAGATGGAGAAGCTGGGTGCACGGCAACGTTGCTGGTTGCTTTCGTTCCCTTTCAGGCAGAAAATATTCAAGAGTATTGTTCTTGGCAGCTCTCATCTCCACCACACTCTTTTCAGGCATCTGCTGTGTCTTGAATGCCACCTTGTTGCCACCTCCCCTACTTGTCTGCTAAATTTCTTAATCTTTTGCTGCTCTCAACAATAATTTACCAAAATAGCAACACCACACCTGGGCAAAGTGGGCACCATGGGCTAAAATGTTTCCTCAAGGGGAGGAGGATTGGATTGAAAGACTCATTTGCACAAAGTCTATGTGTCTGCCTTTGGGTTAGATAATACTTTTGATTTGGCCTTCTTGAATGAGAAAGTTTATAACTACATCCAATAATAAATATTGCTAATAATTTTTAAACCTGATCACAGGCTAAGTAATTATGTTTCAAGATTATAATTGTTAGAAAACACTAACTTTTGACTAGATAGGAAGTCTGCAGATGTCCTGTTGCAATGCCCTACGTAAAAATCTCCAAGTAGCACCTCTCCTAAATGAAATAATCTCTCAAATGCTCTTGGTTACTGTTTATTCTGATAAATCAAAACAGCAACTGGTATTCTCTGTATGTACAGTGTGAGGGATGAAAACCCATTGAGCAATCCACGAACAACGGCCACGTAATTGCAGAACAAAAGGGTTTGGAGACCACATGTTCAGTAGGCTTTGCTGAGCAATGGGAGGGAGGTAGGGTCACCTAAAGGAGATATCTATTTTCCACCAGAAGGCCACACACCATGATTTACTCGTACCAGTCTGTTTATGGCAACTGTCTCTTATTACAGTACACCGCCCAAGCTTGAGTGAAAACTCACCAACACTAAGGTAATTACTCACTGCCTTCACAAAATCTCCAGCCTCTCCAAATAGAAACCACATGCCATAATAGACTGAACATATTCAAAATAGTACTTACAGTAATTTTTTTAATAAGCAGAAAATATGCAAACTTAACTGCTGGCTAATTTGGGGTCCAGAGACAATCATGGTACGGAGTCTGCATAGGCATGAGATGGATTTTTTGCAATTTGGGAGTTTGTGTTAAACCTGGGGTTCGTAGATCAATAAAAGCTGCAAGGAGGTAAGCTTCCCTTACAAGTTAGTTGCTTAGAAGTACAGCACTGAGATTTAAAGGGTGTAATAAGGTGTAACAGGAGAAATCAAACCCAGCTTCTGTTGCTTTGGTACGTGGAAGCAATTAAAGTTGATAACCGCCCCCCATCTACTAAGTTGAAGCAAAGCCTTACTTGGGAATAAAATTCATGGGATGAAAAAGAGGTAGATCTTGTAACAGGAAGTTATCTGGGGAGTCCTGGCTCCTGGGAATATCCACAGAGGTGGAGCAGGCAATTTAGACATAGAGTGTCCTCCAAAATCAGCCGGGCATTGGGTGTGCTCTTCACTGATGCCAAGTTACATCCAGGCTTCAGGTTATGATACCCAAAAGTAAGACCACTCTGGGGAGTAAGGGCTCTGGACCTGGGCCCAAAATTTCCTTGCAATCTTTGAGAGCCCATGGATTGAATAGGCTGCCTGTTAAATTAAAGAGGCACCTTGAGCAAGCATTAAATAGTTTTAAATATCTTTTATGCTCGAAAAGGTAAAGTCGTCAGTACAAATATTAATTGTTTGATTAGGTTTATAATAACAAATATTTACATAATTTAATGGCACTGCCATTATTAGTTTAATTTAGTTTTAAAACAGACATAAAATATATTTTGTCAAATGATTAATTTGCATCTTCCTTAATAGTTTGTAAGGGTATCTCTCCATTGTAAGTGTATATTTTTGCCTCTCTCTGCAGTAGAATATTTCTCGGTTCTGTTGACTTTTGAATATATTAATATGGAGAATAATAATTTAATAATGCATCAATGTTCTTTAAGGGAGAACTTCCCAAACTTTAGGAAGACCAAATCCATGCCAATACACCCCTTCTTACCTGCTTGCCACTCTAGCCTAATTGAGTGAAGCGTTACATTTATACAGTCATGTGAATAAGAAGTATATAAGAACAATACCTGGTAAAAGATCAAAAGTTCACCAAGCATGATTTATTTTTAATTATACATTAGCCAAGCCTTGTAAATGTATGCACTGGAGATTTTTTTTCTGTAAAAATATGTATGGTCTAATGCTCTGCTGCTGTATGTTAGGTATAACTATCAGTGTTGATAGAATTATCCTGCTTGACATAAGGAGAGGAGTTGGGCCATAATATCCGAGCTGAAGCTTGTGCAAACCTATGGATATATTGCTTGAATTATACCATTTTGGTAACTTTAGTTTTGGTTTCTGTGATCAACCTGATAGGAGCAGGGAGAGCTTTTGGTCTAAGACCTCAACAGGGGCCTGATTCTGTACCATGAAGTATGGAGGTGACTTTAATTTGTGGGAGCAGAAACCTTATGCTTGCAATTAGCCTAAAAATAGGAGAAAACATCAGAAAAATCAGAGCTTCATACTGCAACAATTAAATGACAAATAGTTCTATATTAAATAGAAGTTTTATGTTAAATAGACAAATAAAATATTTTCAAAAAAAATGTCCTTATCCAGATAAAATCAAACATTACCAAGGAACTAGATTTTTTTTTTCCTTTACCTCTCCTCTCCTCTCCTCTCCTCTTTCTCCCTTCTTGTCTCTTTTTCCTTTCTCTTCCATCTCTTTTCTTCTTTCTTTAGAATTTTTTTTGGTATTATTTTTCTCTGTTTTCTTTCCCATCTTTTCCTTGTGAATGAAGATCTCCAGCAGGAACAGTAACTGATACACAGCAACAAACACTCTTCCTGAATTACCGCATTGCAAATTTCCTGTGTTTGGGGCCTAATTCTGCGCTCTTTACCCCACGAATTGTCCCGGGCGGGGATGTCAAGGGGAAAAGGGGTGGATCAGGCAGGATCAGGCCCTGGAACAATAGGCGCATTGTTGCTGAGATATGAAGCAGCCCCGCTGAAGAGGTAAACAGTTAAGAGATGACAACAAGTGGTCAAGTTTCTCAAGGGCAGAGATGTAGAGGAGCAGGAAGGTTAGTGAGGGCCCCGGTGCGAGTGGAAGTTAGAGGACGTGATTGCAGTTCATGGGAACCAAGAGTGCAGGATGGGATACATTCAATTCAGTTTCCTTTGCAGGCTTAAAATAGAGCCATTGTAAATTATGTCAGCCCGTCTCGAATCATGAAAATGATTGTTAAAAAGGCCTCAGAATACACAATGTGTATTGTTGTGTGGCTTTGATGTGTGAAAGATGAGAGCTTATGATATAACACAAATTAAATAAAAATAAAGTGGCCACATGCTTTTTCCTGGCTGGGAAAAAAAAAAAAAAAAAAAAAAAAAAAAAGGATTTATTACAGAGGGATAATGCTGCTTACTGATAATGCTGCTGCCTTGTTTTGAAACAAGGCTGGAGCTGATACTGTCAGAAGCAGGGTAGTGTGGAGGTACAGACAAACTCTAGCATCATGAAGAGCACAAGACATAGAGCAGCCTTGGGACTTGCCCAATGCCCCTGCCCATCCAAAGGATGTCAGAAGGGGACACAGAAAGGCCCTGGGGAGCTGAGCATTATCCTCTTCTAAACCACATTTTAACTTGCGGACCCATAACTTGGTTCCCACCCCAATGAACTCCCCAGGGTTTGTAGCAGCCAGAAAATCAGGGACCTGCAAAACCCCATTTGCTTCGACAACACGATTCAATCTTTATAAGTGTCTTCATTCTGCACCAGCAGGACCCCTTCCAGCCTCCTGCTACTGAAAATGGGTGCTGGAAGCCGTGCTCCCATGTGCCAAGCATTGCAGGCTAGATCAGGCCCATGAGCTCAAGGTAGATCTCCTCCCCAGCGTGGCTTCAGGCTTTGTCCAAGGCTGAAGCTGTTCTCATCCCAGAGGAGCCTGAAAGGAAATCCATCGAGCTGTTTTGAGCATCAGACACGCAAATAAATACAGCTGCATTCTTAAAGGAAATTGTTGTGGAAATATAGTGTATTTTTTTCGTGTGCAAGAGACAAAACGGCAACGGTAAGACTAGTAAAGTTATTAAGATGTGGAATTTAGAGTTGCAGCATCCCAGGTACCTGTAGGGACTGTATACATTACACAAATAGAAATGCTTTGGATATGCGAGAGTACTAGACTGAGGTTACTCAGGCTCTAGCCTGGACTTCCATGACATTAAGTTTTTAATTGTAAATGGAAAAAAGTGTTGTTTTTTAATAAGGTTATGCACTTGGAAATGCTTGGTTGACTCCTCCTTCACCTCTTTCGTATCTTTGTGGTCTTGCAGACAGAAAGTTCTGTGAGACAGCTCTGTCTATCTCCTGTCTGGTCCTGCAAATATTTATATTAATGACTAACTTTGCCCATGGGAATAGTGACATAAGTGGATGTCGTTTGAAGACACGAGTGCTGGCTTGTGCAGGGGCACCGGAGGTTCATACGGTGTTCCAGCACCAAGCTGTGGCTCCTGGGGGGGCTCTGGGTGCTAATGCAATCTGGAATGATGGTACCGAATATGCAGCACTGTGCAATACAAAGGGCAAACGAGGAAACTTTGTCTTTTAGTGATTTCAGACCTTTTCTGATTTGTTGAAGCGGGTGTTGGTGCTGTCTTTAGACATTTGTCTGCTTGGATGCCCTTGCTTTGGAAGAGTATGATAGCTTTATGTACATGTGTGTGCCCAGACTTCTCCTTACGGCTTCCTAATTGACGTTTGGCGGGTAAAAAATGGTGTTGATTTGCAAAATTTGGAGGGTGGGGGCAATTACCATAAAGCCTGAGATGTGTTGTTGTTGTTGTTTACATACAGGTGAGGTCTGCCATAAATCCTATACTCAGTTTTCAAACCTTTGTCGTCATAAGCGCATGCATGCTGATTGCAGAACCCAAATCAAGTGCAAAGACTGTGGACAAATGTTCAGCACTACGTCTTCCTTAAATAAACACAGGAGATTTTGTGAGGGCAAGAACCATTTTGCAGCAGGAGGATTTTTTGGCCAAGGCATTTCACTTCCTGGAACCCCAGCTATGGATAAAACGTCCATGGTTAATATGAATCATGCAAATCCGGGCCTTGCTGACTATTTTGGAGCCAATAGGCATCCTGCTGGTCTTACCTTTCCAACAGCTCCTGGATTTTCTTTTAGCTTCCCCGGTCTGTTTCCTTCAGGCTTGTACCACAGGCCACCTTTGCTACCTACTGGTTCTCCTGTTAAAGGACTACCGAGCGCAGATCAGACAAACAAAAGTCAAAGTCCCCTCATGACAAATCCTCAGATACTGCCAGCCACCCAGGATATTTTGAAGGCACTAAATAAGCAACCATCAGTAGGGGAGAATAAGCCAGTGGAGCTTCAACCAGAGAGGTCCTCTGAAGAGAGGCCGCATGAGAAACTCAGTGACCAGTCAGAGAGTAGTGACCTTGACCTTGACGATGTCAGTACCCCCAGTGGCAGTGACCTGGAAACCACCTCGGGCTCTGATCTGGAAAGTGACATTGAAAGTGAGAAAGAGAAATTTAAAGAAAATGGTAAAATGTTCAAAGACAAAGTAAGCTCTCTGCAGAGCCTGGCTTCAATAAATAATAAGAAAGACCACAGCAATCATTCCATTTTCTCACCATCCTTAGAGGAGCAGACTGCGGTGTCAGGAGCGGTGAATGATTCTATAAAGGCTATTGCTTCTATTGCTGAAAAGTACTTTGGTTCAACAGGACTTGTGGGGCTGCAAGACAAAAAAGTCGGAGCCTTACCTTACCCTTCCATGTTTCCCCTCCCGTTTTTTCCAGCATTCTCTCAATCAATGTATCCATTTCCTGATAGAGACTTGAGACCGTTACCCTTGAAAGTGGAGCCCCAATCACCCAGTGAAATTAAGAAGATCCCAAAGGGAAGCTCTGAGTCTCCCTTTGACCTCACCATAAAGCGTAAGGAGGAGAAGCCACTTACTCCCATACCCTCAAAGCCGGCGGCCCCCTCTGCGGCCGGCCAGGACCAGCCTCTAGATCTCAGCATGGGCAGCAGAAGTCGAGCCAGCAGCACAAAACAAGCCGAGCCTCGGAAAAACCACGTCTTCGGAGAGAAGAAAGGAGCCGACCTGGAGCAAAGGAAAGCCTCGGAGTCCTTGCAGCACGCCAGGCCCACCCCCTTCTTTATGGACCCCATTTACAGGTAACAGACTCTCTGCTGCCTTTGAGCATCCTTTGGTACAGGCAGCTAAGTCTGCCAGGGCCACCTGCACATAGTTGTAGGACAACCCTGTCCCTTTCCCACTGTCCCTGGAGGCATCATCCCACCATCCCATTCCATGGGGTGGCCCAGGCTTCGTGCTGACCTGCGGCCCCTGCCTCAAATCCAGGCTGCTCAGGGCAAACCCTGGGTCTGGTAATGCTGCAATTAGCAAGTCTTCATGACTGCCCTTGTTGTAGCGAGTCATTAGTTTAACCTGCGCAGCTTGACATGCAGAAGTTGAGTATATTCTCTTACTCATAAAAGAATTGCCATCAGTATTGAATATTTGTATATTTACTGTGTATTTTTCAACATTGGTTTGCCCCAAATTCCCTTTTTTCCAAAATACTGCCCACTCGCCTTGACTGCCCTCTGCCTTCTCCAGAAGTCAGAGACCATCTCACCAGGTTGCCAGCTGTACACCACGTTTTAGGTTCTTCCTGAATTAAACAGGAGTATCTCATAAGTACAAAAAAAAAAAAAAAAAAAGCCAAATTTGTCCTAAGGTGTATAGAAAGCATGGAAATTGAAAGTGATTTCTGCCCTTTTTTAGCATTATTTGAGCAATGGCTTGATTTTTCCAGGCATTTCATTAATATAATTGAAGGCACAGTGTCTTTGTGTGTAGAAAGCCTAGCCAGTGGGCTAGTTAGTCTGACTTACTGCAGGAAATCAGTGGGACCCTTATTGTTAGCTTCGATGGGTGCACATGCAGACACTGTCCATGAGCTGAGGTTTTAAAAACTAGTGGTAAAATCCTGAGCCCTTGGTATTTCCCAGGAGTGCCAAGATGGATCTCACTGGGATCCGGATTTCACCTGCATCCTGTGTACGTCAGCCCCTCTTTGCCCTTTGCCTTTCTGCTCATATATCTGTAACCATCCAAAGTCATGCATTTAAATTAGTTTAGGGAAATATTAGCCAAAAAAATACTTTCCGGTAACATAAATGACTGATTTTACAGCCTATTGTTAAAAAAAAAAAGTTATTGCCGTGTAAGTGATGTTAATTTATTACTTTATCTGAGAAAGAAATGCTATGGGCAAAATTACTGGAGAATGCTCTCACATAAGACAACAGGTATGCATTATGAAGAAACAGGATGTGATGCTATTTACTGAGATGGTTTTTTGTTTATGCCAGATGGATATCTGTATTAGACCATAGGTTTTCTTTGCGTCATATTAATTTTAAATGCCTGAAGCAGTGGAAATAATGATCCGTGTTTTATGGTCCTGCCTTATAAACTAATGAAATCTGTACGAATTCTGGCCGCATAGAACAAAGCCAGTTGTTACCTTCTTTTGCCAAGAGTTATATCTGCACATGGGCAACGGGCTCTGGCCCTTAAACCGTGCCCATCACTAACAGAAAAAGCAAAACCCTCAAATTTCCACCCTGCTGCTGAATTATCCACACTGAGTTTCGCTGCCTACATGCCCACCTGAGTTGATGGCGATCTTTGCCCCATCACTAACAGAAAAAGCAAAACCCTCAGATTTCCACCTGCTGATGAATTCTCCACACTGAGTTTCGCTGCCCAGATGCCCACCTGAGTTGATGGCGATCTTTGTTGCTGGCATGTGGGATTCCATGTGCCTTTCTCACCCTGTTTGTGCACGGCCATGCACGAGGAGAGGATCCCAAGGTGGTGGCTGTGACATCTCACGTGGCCAGACAAGAAGGGACCCATTGCTCAAGGCTCCTGCTGCCTTGAATTCCTCTCCTCTGAGTGGAGAGCACACTCAGTTGCCTTATTTCTTCATAAAAGTGCTCAGTACTTAGTCATTGGTTCTTATAATAGTTATTACCGTTCTTTTGAAATGGGATTATTTCCTATGTAAATGGTTTAATCTCCCTTTAACGGCGATCAGCAGCCCCCGGCCGCGGTAAGGAGTTGACTGTACTTCCTTATCTTTCACCACTATCTCTGAGAAACAAATTACTTGATGTATAATTGACTGTTTTAAACATGAGTAGCTGTATAATTATTAATACCTGAGACTGATTCATCACCAGCAAATCTAATTTTAACATTTACAGAGTAGAAAAAAGAAAGTTAACTGACCCACTGGAAGCTTTAAAAGAGAAATACTTGAGACCTTCCCCCGGATTCTTGTTTCATCCACAAGTAAGTATTTTGGGAATTTTGATGTTGTAAACAAGCCTGTTGATGCTTCAAAGCAGGTGCAGAGAAATGAATGCAGTCTTAGTCATTTTTGGATTTCCTAAAACACACAGTTTTTGCTGTACCATTGTGGTGGAAAAGCGTAAGCATTGTTCTGAGCTTCTTGATGTTTTTCAGATGAAACAACATGTTTTGATTTTAGAGGAAGCCAGATTCAAACTACATGTACGTTTTAGAACCATGCTCTTCCAAAACCATAGCGTAGCTACCAACACTTGCAGCTACCCGTGTCTTCTTCTGCACTCTGGGCTGTTGTGGTGGAGTCAATGTTGATGACAAGGAGGCTTTGTAGATTCAAAGTCAGACCAGCAAAGCTGAGCATCCCAATTGTCAGTATTTAAGGACTCCCAGAAAACATATAAAACCTTCCACTCAATGCTGTCAAGTCTTATAATGCGAACGGTCCATGTCTTTTAGGTAGCAGTTGTGGGGAATAGCACATGCAGTGACTTCATAGGATCCCTGCTCCTCCATGCCTGCAGACATGCTACATGGAAGGGTTGCTGTGGTGTTTGTAGACCATAATCCTGCTGCTTATTTGCTGAATAACAAAAATTTAGGAGGGTGTCCCTAAAACGGTGTAACAAGTGCAATGTGTATGTAGTTCAGAAAGAGGACCTGTGTGCAAAATACATATTGCTTTCCTTCAACAGCATCACAGTCTCATTTTTTCCTCTTCCTCCTTGCTCAAGGAGGTTTGGCTAAAAATCTGGGTGAAATCTTACGCCTGAAATAAAATGCCCTGTGTTATTTGCAGATTTGAACCCCTTGCTGACTACGGGCTGTTTCGTCCTAGTAGTGACACCCCATACGGGTCTTGTGTTTTAACCACACAACCAGGAGCTGCTGGCTCTGCTTCATCTTCCTCTGATTCCTGGGCAGAACTATGCCAATAATCTGCTACAATTTTTGTTTGGTTGTTGTTGTTTGTTTTTTTTTTTAATGAAGGTGGCATTTGTTATGACCTAAGTTGTATGGAATATATTGTGAAATACAGGACTTCTGGAGAACTGGGGAGAGTGGCTGATGGCATATATAGTTGCAGATGCACAAACATAATGGTATTGCATGGGTGGAGATTGCAGGAAAACACCTCGTTCCAATTCCACTGCCTGTAGGTAGTGAAGGGTCTATTAAGTATTAAAGTTATTGAGAAATTATGTAAAGGATTTAAGAGCAGCTCAGCTCCTCTTGCAGAGTTATCTTATTTGCCCAAGTTGCAAAGCAATGAGTAGGAATTCCCATTCCGCAGCAGATAGTACTAATGCATAAAATACACAAACAGGAGCTCAATTCCCTTTGCGTCCCCTGGTGTAAGACTGGTCTGGTTCCTCGCCATCAAATGAGCGATTCTGTTAGAGCAGCTAAGGAGCTGTAAATTAATAATTAATTTCAATAAGGGCATTTTAGGTGCTGTATCTATGGAAGAAACGATACTCGTTTGCTTAGGCCAGCTAGCTTTTCAGAAGGTGTCAATTGATGATGTTTAGTGAAGTTGGATCAAGAGGCTCTGAAGGTTTTGACGCAGGTTTGGACTGATGGCAGCGGTAGGTAGCGTGGTTGACAGGTGGGAAAGGAGGCTGTTGGGTAAAACACACCAATAGGAGGCCGTGGTGGGCAGGGAAGGAGTTGGATGGTCTTCTACGTAGCATTGTTACTCTGAGTTACATGGGGAACTGGAAGAGGGTTAATGGGCATGCAGGTGAAATGGAGACGTTGGGTATTTTGCCATTAGTCCTTAGGGCAGGATGTCAGGATTTCATTCTTTGTGTTTTTTCATAAAGAGTTGGTCAAATCTATTGTTGGCGACGGAGGAAAGTCCCAGTGGTCCATCATGGAAACTCCCGTGGTCACCAGGTCCCTCAGCGTGAGCAGGAGGTATTGGGTGCCACCTCCATAGGGCAGTGCCAGCTAAGGTGGGGCAGAAGGAAGGCTAGTTGTGCACCCACCTGGCTGAACACATGCAGGGGAGGCACATTATGCATTTTTGCCTATTCCTCCTCTTTGTGCAATATAAAAAAAAAAAAAAAAAATCCGTGGTAAAGATTGGTTTTCATTGTATCACTTACCTTGCTGTCAGGGAGAAGGTCTTTAACTGGATGTGAGAGGGATGGATGCAAAGGTCATGAGTGTAACATGGACTCTTAATACATTGTAAAAAAAATACTAAACTGCCATCACATGTTCTGTCAAAAGAGTAAATGCCAAAATCTGCTTTCTTGCTGACTTTACTGGAAGGGAGTCTCCTGTTTGTGAAGGCAGGATTTGGCTCCGTATTTATAGAGGGCTGGGGAGCGGCTTGCAGGAAAGCTCTTTTTCCTTTATAGTTGTGTTCACTCCTGTAAAAGTTGAGGTGTGGAGTGCACCACAAGTTCTCATTTACTGCTGGCAGGATTTATCTGTGTAAAACATGAACAAAACTATTGTTTGTGTCCTACAAGTTTGTGTTTCTGTAGGTGAATTTGTTTCCGAAACTTGCCATCTGATGAAGTGAGAATTAATTTTTTTTTAACCAGATAATAGAAGAGCTAACAAAAGGATCTCTAAAATAGGTTTCTGAAGTAGAGATTAAAGACATAACCCCTGCAGTCCTCACCCTGTCCCTGTCTGGGCAAAATTCCTCCCAGTGGCAGTGGCCCCAAAGCTATGAAAATTAGCTCATTTAATGGTAATTTGGCATTACAGGGCTGCATTTTTAGGGAGAGAATACCCCGATGCAACAAATCATTCAGAATAACATTTTAATTAGCAGCTTTAAATAAAATCTTAATTAGTAGATTGATTGCAATGAGGGTTCCAATGCAGGAATAATGTGTTGTTTTTGTTTCAATTTTGCTCCCAGTTCCAATTGCCTGATCAAAGAATTTGGGTAAGTTCATTGCTTATATTTTCGATTTAATCATTGTGAAATAAATTGCATAAGAAAAATATACTATGAAAGATAACTTACCACTCAATTATGGAGCATGCCACGCTTTCCTACAGAGTGTTGTAGTGGATAAATATCCTCTTATGTCAAATTGGCTTTTTTTTACATGCCTAATCTTGCCGGTTTTGTTTGGTGAAGGCAATGGGAGCTTTACCTGAGTGAGGGTTTTAAAATGCAGTTTTTGTCCATAATCGACTGAAGTTGTTCCAAGCTGTTTCCTTCAGCGATTGCAGTGAATTTTTCAGGCTGAAATCTCATTAGATTGCAATAGTTATAAATATTTGATCTGCATTTGAGACGATAAAATACAGAGTCTCAGAGGACTTCACGTTTCTGTCTGGCTTTGACTTCAGTGGGAGTTAGTCCCTTCAACAGCTTTGAAGTTTTGAGCTTAATTGCTCATTGCTGTACTTAAAGCACAAATAAAATGCCCATTTATTTGCCGTGTCTGGGTCAAATTTGTCCTGTGTGCATACTTACCTCGTCCCCTTTATGCAAAAAGGAGTTGTGCTTTTTCGTACTATGGGATAAATTTGAGCTTGCTCTTCTATTTTTATAAAACGTTATTTTTAATACGTCTAAATTGTTCACCAAAAAAAAAAAAAAAAAGATGAGGCCACAGCAACTGCTTTTGCAGATGCAACTCAAATAACACCGTGTTTTGTTCTTGTGTTGCTGGCTCCTCAGCTGCAGCGCTGAACCCATAAATACTTGTCCCAGATTTTTCCCAACTTTTCGGGCTTCGGAGGGGAGAGCTGGAGCCAGCCGGCCGCGGCTCGGGTCCTGACTCACTCTCGCTCATCCCTGGTGGTGTGACGCGGACTCATTTCACAAGCCGAAGCCAGAATTTCGCAAAATGAGATGGGAGATCTCCTCATAGTCTTTGCCGTGCGTGTCTTTTTATGGTGCAGGAGCCCTCAGAGGTGCTGCCCCTGCAGATGGGGGCTTAGCCCTGCTCTCCTCTGCTTGCCTCCATGGCACGCTTCGGAAGCAGTGATGGACCTTTGCTTTGCCTTCGTGCGGCTTTTAATCCCATTTTCTGCCTGTCAAGTGATGGTCTGAGCAGCTGCAAAAGATGCACTAGGATCCCGAGGTGAAAGGAGCTAAGCAGGCACCAAAGGACTCCCGTGAGCACCCGTAGATGCTGAATGAGCTCAGCAGATAGGAGGTAGGGTTAGATGCCAGACTTGGAGAGCACAGGAGGTTGTTCCCAAATGTTTTCTTTGCAGTAGAGGGACTTCTCTGTAGCACATGAAGGGGCCGTGGTAGGATTTGTGATTTGGCCCAGGCACCATGAATCCTCTGCTCTCAGAAAAGTGGCTCTGTTTGGGCAAATTTGGGAAGTTGAAAACCCCAGTGCAGTCTCTTTCTTCTGTCTGCTTTCCTTGACATTGGCTTGGTCCTCAAATTTCCGTCATCCTGCTTTTTTTTTGTGAGCATATGTCTCCTGGCCATGGTAGTGCTTTGAGCAGCTGCAGCAGAAATAGGTATTTAAAACATAAAGTGCCTAGAGCAGGGTGCCAGTTCATGGATGAATCTTCATCTTCAGAGATTTGAATATGTCGCACGAGCCTTTCTATCTCAATTCACAGTTGCATGTGCCATATATTTCAAGATTATTTCAGATGGTTTTTCATTGTTTGGCAGGAACCTTATAGTGCATATCAATGGGCAACACCCTCTCTTGAATGGATCATGATTTATTTAGTCTGTAGGCTCTTTCATCCTTTTCAGGTCCCATCAAGAGAAAGTCGCTATAAAGAGGTTGTGTAATTATAGTCAGACTTTATTTGCAATAGTTTTAAGGAGAATAATTTTAAATAATTAAAATAACTGTACAAATAAATGAAAAGAAATTTGGTGAGCGCATTAACAGAGCTTTTATTTTACTGGGCTTATTTTGGGACATGACCTATTTTGTTAGATCAGTTAGATCCCCATCAACTGCATCGATACAGATAGGGTTATTCTGGAACTATACTGCAATCAGCAGGAGTTCCTTGCTGCTGCTTCATAAAGTTCAACCACGTGTGATAGGTCTCTTGAACGTGAATATAGCTCAGCCCAGTTCCATGGCTGGATGTCCAGATACACACAGTTTCAAGACAACAAGTTCACAAGTCGTAGTTTTTAGAGAAAGTGTCACAACTTGAGCTGGGGAGGAAGAAATGCTGAGCTTTAGTAGTTGGGTTTTCAAGATTTCTCTAAATAACACTAGTAAAAATAGAAAGCAAACATTTGAACAATTTTTTTTCCCATGAGTTACGGCCACAAAGTCAGTTGTTTTTGCGATAATAGCAATGAAGGAGTCGCGTTTATAAGACATGAGGTCACGTAATTCATGACATTGCCTGCTAGATTATTGCATATCATCAGGTTATTCTTAAAAAGCAGCAACAACAGACCTTTGCTTTATTTATGCCACTTTTTCTTCTGTTGGTTAATAAATTTTAAGACAAATATCCAAGGCCCCTGCTGATGATATCTTGCCCATTGAAATGTTTATAAATACTTGTTTTAGCCGATTATGGTAATGTCTGCATTTTTGAGTCGGAGCTGGGGAATTGTGACTGCATATTAGTTTGCGTCAGTAGGAGGTTAATAGCCTCTCAGGGAGCAGGAGGGAGGTGGGGGAAAGCTGCTTCCTTTTCCAGACATCTGGACGCAGATAGAATCAACAACTCTTATATATGTAAATCAAAAGTTACTGTTCTATATAAAATACTGTCATTCACCGATGTCAGATTAGGA
Organism: Calidris pugnax; assembly: GCF_001431845.1. Lineage (NCBI taxonomy): Eukaryota > Metazoa > Chordata > Aves > Charadriiformes > Scolopacidae > Calidris > Calidris pugnax. Next base: position 1,361,336 of record NW_015090811.1, on the reverse strand, counting down.
GCAGACATGACTTGTCCATAAGGCAATAGCTGTATGTAAAATATGTAATAGGATCTTCTCGCTCTCCTGCCTCCTCGGAGAGCTTTCTCCATGGACATGGCAATTACACTAATCCCATCCTTGGGGTCAAGCAGTGCCTTCCTCCCCATGCCCCGTTGAGGGATCGCCACAGCCCTTGGGCGCTCAGCTGGGGTGTAGACCCCTCCTCAAAGTGCTGCCCAGCTGCTCAAGCTGCACACCTGCCTCCCTGGTGGTCCTCAGGGACCATCTCTGGAGGGACGAGGTGGCCACGAGCACCCACCCAACCTCCCAGGACAGATGATGTTGCTAACAGCTTGCTCCAAGAGTTTGGTGGATTGCTGACCAGTAGCATCTCCATGGTCAATACAGATCCTATGGAGGCAAGTCTTGCTTTGCCATCAGCTGTAACGCTGTTTTGAAGGAATTAGAGCTGCTTTGGTTGTGTTGCAGCTGAAAGAGGGAGTTTCATTGCGGAAGAGGGAAAGTCATTTCCTGGGTTAATAATTAGTCAAAAAAACCCCCCAGAACCAAAACCGTGGGGGTAAAAAGGGTGAGACTAAATTAGTGATTTTTACAATCCTTGAAGATTATCGGTGAGTCCACTTTAAAGTGTGACTGGGATCTGAACCGTGGCATGTGTGTGTAAATGACATAGGAGGAAGGGTGACCAGGCAAAGAGCAGAGGTTGTGACTGCTTATTGAGACTAGTTAAGTGCAAAGCTGGCTGTGAAGATTTTGCAGAAGATTCACAGAAAGCTGAGTCACCAGGGATTAAAACAGCAATAAAACTCAATGTCAGTAAGTACCCAGTAATACCGAGGGGAAAGTGTGACTCTTAACTCGTGTCATTCAGGAAAAAGATCTTGGAAGTTGATAGTTTTATGAAAATATCATCCAAGTGCTCAGCAGAAAGGAATTGAAAACATCATTATGTTATACTGCCATCAGGTCTTGAATACAGCTGAAGTCCCTCTCAAAAAGGACATAGTAGAATTAGAAAAGACACAGAAAAGTGCAACAATGATGATCGGAGGTAGGGAACAGCTTCCACACAAAAAGAGACTAAGTAGATTTTGATTTTTTCAGCTTGGAAAAGAAATGCCCGAGGGAGCTGTGCCCCAGCTCTGTGAGACCATGAATGGTGAGCAGAACCTGAATGAGAAATGGTTATTCATTAGATTTTACAATACACCAAAAAAAAAAAAAAAAAGAGGGGCACCCAGCTGAATTATCAAGCAAAAGGCTTAAAAGGAACAAAAGCCAGTATCTTTTCATATGCACCTAATTAAATTGGTGAACTCTCCTTGACAAAAATATAAATGGATTCAAAAAGGGGTTAGCCAAATGAATGGGAGCCGCAACCACCAATGGCCATTCAACACTGTAATCGAGATGCAACCTCCAATTAAGGCTGTTGGCACCTCTCGTTGCTGATGTGTGACAGAAGACACTGGGGAGAAGGTCTGTCCCTTGCCCTCCCTCCTGTGCATCCCCTGGGGCCAGGGTACTGGCTTCCCAAAACTCTGTGTGCGTGTTGCAGGATTATAATTCCTGCTTGGGTTTGGTGCCTGAGTTAACAACAAACCCTAGATTTCTCATTGCTCAAGTAGGTTAAGATTTTGCAAGTAGACTGATGAGCAGGGATGTCCACCTGCATATGAAGTAATTTAGAGCATTTTGTGGGTCTTGGCTGGCAGCATTTTATGGGCTGGAACAAGCCCAGGTACCCATCTTGCTATAGGGAATTGCATCCTGAAGCCCCTGAACACTACCATGCTCCAGGACTTCTTAAGAAAATGCCCAGATCTTGGTTCTTGCGAGCCCTATCTCCAGCAGACAGTAAATGCTGTAATTATCCTGAGAGCAGTGGAGTGCCACGGCCTTCTATCAGCAAAGGCTCGGGGCCGAGCGCTTCCCGTTGCTGCTGGTGCATTTCTTGAAAAATATAAATCATACCAGGTAACTACGTGGATCAGCCTTCAAAAAAAAAAAAAAGCCAAACCAACAAACACAATAGTCATTCCTACAGTGAGAAACGTATTTTTAGAAAGCGAGTAATACTTTAAAATAATTGGAAGTGCTTGTGTTTCCGCTGAACGAGGGATTTAAGATGAGATGCTGATTTCATACCTATTTTGGGACTGATGTAATCCTGGCGGCGGTGTTGGAGGTGGCGCTGATCTGCATCGCCGTACATCAGAGAAGAATCTGTCTCAGTTTCTCCTCTGCAAAATCCTGGTAATAAGAATTAAAAAAAAAAAAAAAAAAGCATGACTAAGCCATTTTAAATGTAAAGGGGAAAATAGTTGCTTTAATATATTACTGTAGGGGACCGTGTACGTGAGAAATGGTGATCCAAAAATGATTTAAACCCACTAGATAATGAAACTGACTTGAATATTAAATATACATAAATAAAACATTTATTATACTTCTCAATGCCCTTATTATTCTTAACCATAAATATGTGCTATCATAACCCATGGACTGTCTTGTCACTGCTAATCAGCCCCAAGGCCAAAGGTCATTTTTCATTCAAACCATTTATTTTCCGCAATTGCAAAATAGATGAGGGGTTTCTTGCAGGGAACAATTAGAAGGAATTAAAGGCAGTGGCAAGTCTATCGTAAAAGCTTCAAGAATCAATTCTGACTAAAGAAAAAGGTGAAGTCGTATAAAAAGAAATATATGGTAATGCTGAGTTGTATGGGTTGATAATGACATCTCGGTGCCGAGATAGAATTACCTCCTCTCCCAGCAGCATCATCATTACATATCTCACGCCTGTGATCAGTACATGTCAAAATCCTTCATATTGACAAATGTGCTGTCCACTTGCATCTGTGGAGAATGTTTTAGCAGCTGAGTGATTATGAATCAAACCCCAGAGCTTACAGCCCCTACTGCCTTGCAATGCTTTCACATTTGTTGCCTGACAAGTAAATGTATCTTGACTTCCCTCTGAGATTTTTTTTTTTTTTTTTTTTTTTTTGCACCGTGTTTGATGAAAGACATTTGGCAAATTGGCAGTGGTACCCTGTACGTTGCAATTTGTCCTCAGCATTAGGAATCTGAGCATGAAATGAGAGGGCAGGCTACAGGCTAAAGGGGAAAAAAAACACCCAGCCCAAAGCCCGAGCTAACCAGCACGTGAATAGTCATTTCAGGAGACAAACGTGCAGGTCTGCCCATTAAAGTAGAATTTAGAAAAAAGACCAACAAAAATGCATTTTTTCCCATTAAAATAAAATTTTAAAGTCGCAACAATTGGGGCGATCTCTTACAGATTTTGAAGAATGGGAAAGGTGTGACCAGCTGAGGAGGAGTCAGCATCTTGTCTTTCATACAATTTCCTCCTCCATTAAAAGCAAGGTGTTGCACAGGGCTCTTGCTGTGGGTTTTGTGCTCTGTGGGTGAGATCTTCAGATCTTGGGTTTCTTTTTTTTTCACGTGTTTGTGGTGTTACGAAGAGGCAGATGGTGACTCTAACCTGTCAGTAGGCTCAGCAGCAGTCTTGAACCCTCCAAGTGACAATGTTTTGAGGTTTTGGAGCGGTTTTTCATGGTCAGTTCCAGACATCTTAAAGGAAGATGTTCTCCATAAATTATTTAGTGCCCAGTACCTGAAAATTAAAGCCCTTTAAGACAGCTAACCGAGAGCAGAGGCGTCTCAAAGTACATAGGGTTTACATGCAACTAAAGGTAGAGCAGGAATATTATGACATTGTAGACAAACAGGATGGGCATCTAGCAGGTAATATAAACACATAGCATCAAACCGACCAAAGTTTCATTTCCTATGGATTTACCTCATGGTCTTTGACTGTGGTGAGCAAGAAGAATGGTCTGAATGGTTGGGACATACGCGGAGCCTCTCTGGATCTGGTGTGGTGCAGCACTTGGTTGAGTGAGAGTATTCATAAGGTTTCCTTCATAATACTTGTCCTCTGCAAGTCCTTTAAATAAAAGTAGGAATTCAGTTATTGTTGAGAGTGAGAGTATTCATAAGGTTTCCTTCATAGTACTTGTCCTCTGCAAGTCCTTTAAAAAAAAAGTAGGAACTCAGTTATTGTTGGGATCTCTGTTTTTTCTGTTGGTTTGGTCAAAAATGGCCAATGGTTTCAATGGATGGGATGCACAGACTCATAGGCACATACCCACAGAGCATGACTGCATAAACATGAATTTTCTAGAAGCTGAGGCTTAAAAATAAGAATAAATTAATATTAGGTAATTTAGATTTTGTATGGAAGCAGCTTTCAATTGTAGCAATCAGGGCAGGAGTTCTGCTGTGTGCTGGCCTTGCAGAGAACCAGCACCCTGCCACAGCAGTTAATCCAAGTGGGACAATGTTGTGGCCACCACCATGCCTAACGTACCCCATAATTTTTGAGACTGCAACTCTACGTTTGCTTTTTTTCTTTTCTATGTGCTGGCCTTGCAGAGAACCAGCACCCTGCTACAGCAGTTACTCCAAGTGGGACAACATTGTGGCCACCACCATGCCTAACGTACCCCATAATTTTTGAGACTGCAACTCTACGTTTGCTTTTTTTCTTTTCTATTTTACCTTTTTCTTTGATCTTGGCGGTTTCTGTTCTTTGTATGTTGGGTTTCCAGTGAGGGCAGAAAGCCCAAGCAGTATTCACCTTGACGGGTTGTGTCCTATCTTCTGTTGCAGATGTCTGCTATAGAAAACATGGCCGAAAAGCTGGAGAGCTTTAGTGCCCTGAAGCCGGAGGCCAACGAGCTGATCCAGTCGGTGCCCTCCATGTTCAACTTCCGCGCGCCGCCCAGCGCCCTGCCCGAGACTCTGCTGCGCAAGGGCAAGGAGCGCTACACCTGCAGGTAGCCCCAAAACCACCCCGTGGTACCCTCCCGGGCTCCCCAGATCCCCTCTGGTAGGACAGTTGATGGATTTTACCTTTTTCTTTGATCTTGGCGGTTTATGTTCTCTGTACGGTGGGTTTCCAGTGAGGGCAGAAAGCCCAAGCAGTATTCACCTTGACGGGTTGTGTCCTATCTTCTGTTGCAGATGTCTGCTATAGAAAACATGGCCGAAAAGCTGGAGAGCTTTAGTGCCCTGAAGCCGGAGGCCAACGAGCTGATCCAGTCGGTGCCCTCCATGTTCAACTTCCGCGCGCCGCCCAGCGCCCTGCCCGAGACTCTGCTGCGCAAGGGCAAGGAGCGCTACACCTGCAGGTAGCCCCAAAACCACCCCGTGGTACCCTCCCGGGCTCCCCAGATCCCCCCTGGTAGGACAGTTGATGGGGGGATCTTGATGTTGATGGGTCTTTCAGGCCTCTCCTGGTAGAACAGTTGATGGGGATCTTGATGTTGATGGGTCTTTCAGGCCTCTCCTGGTAGAACAGTTGATGGGGATCTTGATGTTGATGGGTCTTTCAGGCCTCTCCTGGTAGAACAGTTGATGGGGATCTTGATGTTGATGGGTCTTTCAGGCCTCTCCTGGTAGAACAGTTGATGGGGATCTTGATGTTGATGGGTCTTTCAGGCCTCTCCTGGTAGAACAGTTGATGGGAATCTTGATGTTGATGGGTCTTTCAGGCCTCTCCTGGTAGAACAGTTGAGGGAAACCTTGATGTTGATGGGTCTTTCAGGCCTCCCTCTGCCCAAGGAAACATGGAAAGCGTTTCGCTTTGGGGGCTCTTATTTATTAAATTACTGGTGTTATTAAGCAAAGAGTCTGCCCTGTACCATAGCAGTTTGATAAATGAGGTGGAAACTATTATATAAACAATTCTTTTTTCCAAATTTTCTCATCACTTTCATATGCACAAGTGTGCTTTCATTATTGATCTTTTTGATCATAAACTACAGACGTGTTTTTTCTCGGGCTTCTGGTTTTAATATCCAAAGGGATCAGTGATAAAATACATGACTTATTAGGACTTATGTTGTACAGAGTTAAAAAAAAAAAATACAATGAAGATAGTCATGGTACGTGCAACCAAAATGAATAGGAGCTTTGTCGAGGAGAGTAGAATTAGCTGTGTGTGTATTTTGAAGGCTTATACATCACGTCGTGAAAAAATAAATGAGATGTTAAAAGTGAAGGGATGCAATCTTCAAAGTCGTCACGTGGAGCAGCCACCACCCTGATTCACTTCAGAGAGTGCTGTGTGTGCTCTGTCCCTGTGCAAAAATGGGCTCGGTGTCACCGACAGAACTGGGCCAATTACAAACTGAAAATTAATATGTTACTTCAACGAGGAGGGAGGGCTCACAATAATTTTTTTTTTGGCCGTTATTGTTCCTGTGACATATTATCAAGTTTGGAGAATGGTTTTTAAATTGGATTATTTAGGTCTCTACATCATCTCCAGAACACGCAGGCGTTTGACACCAGCATATCAGTTTATCTGATCTTTTTGAAAACATGTCACTTTCTTTCAAGACACGTTGTTATAGAAACATACCTTGATGGATTAGGTCTTTGAGTCTTGTCTGCTCTGATCCTATTCAATGCACAGAGTGATGTCACGTTTGCTGACACGTAGAATTGGTTGAAAGGTTTGAAATTTGCTTACAAGGAGGCAGAAATCCAAGGCTATAACAGCAGATTCTCTTGATTCCAAATCTCAATGTGACAGTTAATCACCTAGTGAGCTTAGAAATTATGGGTGATCTTTAAAACTGGGAACTTTTCATATATCCCTTGCTTATGTCCAAGAAAAGCTGGTTGGTGCAGGTGTTCCAGTCCCATCCTTGTGTGTGTGTGTCTCAATCACTTAAATTTGCTGAGTGCTTTTGCTGAAATGTTGTCACACCAAAGCAGTGCCAACAGTACCATATTCTAATGATTGGGTTTGGGCTGTGCATCTAGTACAGCTCCGATTGGGACGAAGCCACTGAAGGTTGCGTTGTCTCATCAAATCTTTTCTTATCACAGATACTGTGGCAAGATTTTCCCGAGATCTGCAAACCTGACACGTCACCTGAGGACGCACACTGGAGAGCAGCCCTATAGGTACCACAACCTCTATGGTCTGGTCAAGGGAATAAAGCAAGGGAACGAGTGCTCAGCAGCCTTACTCTGCCAACTCCAGCTCTCACTCCTTAGCCCTGATGACCCACCAGTATGTTTTGGTCTCAAAAAGGGCTCTTTGTGCTCATCTAGACAAGTGTGGCCGCATTCGATGCTACAGTGTTGGAGCTGCAGAGACCGGGGAAGGTTTTGGTCCTAATTAGTGAGATTCTTTTGGCTTAGGCAGCTGCCCAGGCACCACCTGCAAGTCCGTGCACTTCTGAACCAGCATGGCTGAAGGGATTTTCAACAGAGCTCATGGTCATACTTTCCCTTGCAAGAAATGTTTGTTTCTGAGAGCTCTGCCATGTTATTCGCAGCCTAAAGTTGGGTGTTTCATCAATCATCTGGTTTCTGAATGGTCCCGGTTGCAAAGGCAGTACTGTATTTATTCGTTTCCTGCCTAATTTGGATCTTTTCTGAGGTCTGCTGAACCAAACCCCGTGTGGGTGTACTCTCTTGTTGATAAGAATACGTGTGTGATATTCTAGGCAGGACAGTCACATGCAGAAATGTGTATAGAAGCTTCACCTTATTGAAAATGAAAGACTAATTTAAATCAACTGGAAGGAAGCCAGTTCGTGTTCCAGTAAAACAAATGCACTGATTTCTGCATTTTATGAGCTGTAAAGAGCAGAGTAAGCTCATTGTTTGTGAGGAAACAATATGTTTTTTTGCCTCTGGTCTCTTTGGGAAATGAGATTCACATCTAATTTTATTGAAGGAAGGTCTTGATGCATGTTATACCCGTCCACTACATAAAAGCCACGAGCAATTAGGAGCATAATGGACGATTTCAGCACTAAAAAAAATTTTGACATCATTGACAAGCGTAAAAGAAGCACGGGAGAAGTAAGAGATTGAAAAACTAAAGTGGTGAAGACTGTTGGCTGGTTGCCAGCCAGAGAATTTGGAATAGTTATAGTATGACTTAGTAATGGCTTAAAGAGCAATACAGTAAAGGCTTTAGGGACTCCAAATCGCTACAGAGTATGAAAATTGATGCCTCTGGTACCAGAGTGATAGACTAAACTACTCACATTGGCACGGTATTAAAGGTTGGGATTGTTTATTGCTGGTTTTTGCAAGATAACCAAATTTCCTCTGGGATTAGCAATCGAGCAAGCTAATTCCTCAAGAAAAGATTTAATCACATAGTATAATTTAGAATAGGAAAAGAAATAGCCCTTTTTACCTTATTTGAGCATTAGAAGAGATCTGTTTCATGTTTTTTCCAAAAGTGTTTAATTGTATTGTATTGGCAGCACATGAAACAATCGAGTTATTGCTCTACTGTTTTCAAACTTCCCAACTTTGCGTGCAACAGTTTTAAAAACATGGGAGTCAATTACCCCAGCTAATTTGAGGCCATTGACTCTGAAATACTATGCTTATCCTAAAGGCAGTATTTTGAATATAAAGTCTAATGTGAATTAAAGCTGAAAAACCCGCTGTAGGAGTGACATCTCCATTCCAAGAGCACACACAGCACTCCAGCTCCTCAGCCAAAACTTGTCTTTATTTCAGGGAGGGTTTTGCCTCAATAGGGACCGAGGAGCTGCAGTTGGGTACTGAGGCTGAGCCCAGAAGGTGCTTCATGTCTCTTAGGACAAATTTTACATTACCAGCTACTAACAAACCCTTTTCTACCCACCTGTTTGTGTTTTTTGCGTGCAACAGTTTTAAAAACATGGGAGTCAATTACCCCAGCTAATTTGAGGCCGTTGACTCTGAAATACTATGCTTATCCTAAAGGCAGTATTTTGAATATAAAGTCTAATGTGAATTAAAGCTGAAAAACCTGCTGTAGGAGTGACATCTCCATTCCAAGAGCACAGTACTCCAGCTCTTCAGCCAAAACTTGTCTTTATTTCAGGGAGGGTTTTGCCTCAATAGGGACCGAGGAGCTGCAGTTGGGTACTGAGGCTGAGCCCAGAAGGTGCTTCATGTCTCTTAGGATAAATTTTACATTACCAGATGCTAACAAACCCTTTTCTACCCACCTGTTTCTGGTTTTTTTTTTAGATGCAAATACTGTGACAGGTCCTTTAGTATATCTTCTAACCTGCAGAGACACGTCCGTAACATCCACAATAAAGAGAAGCCATTCAAGTGTCACTTGTGTGACAGGTGTTTTGGTCAACAAACCAATCTTGACAGACATCTAAAGAAGCACGAGAATGGGAACATGTCTGGTATGTATTTCCCTCTCCAGCATGCCCTACATATCACCAGTCTTCACGTCCAGGGACCTCACCTTCACTTTCAATACTGCCGAGTGTCAATAGGCGCACGTTGCTCTGCGCCGTCTGCTCCAATGAGTGGGTTTTTGGAAAATATGTAAGTGCCTAAGCTCTGCTGACATTTAAAGTGCTTTGAAAATCCCAGCATAAACTCTACCCTTGTATAACTTAATACCGCTGGATGATGTCTTTTCTTTTGGTTTTAATTAAGCCAACCGTAGCGTTTTGAGAACAGACTGGGAAAATCGGTTTAATCCCATCTCCGCAATCGCTTGGCTCTCAATAGGAGTCCTAGATTTAGAGTCTCGGGGGGCACTCTAAAAGATTTTCTTGGCACCCTCTAAAATATTCCCACTGTCAGGAGCTGAAAAGTGCTAGCTATTATGGAGCTAATGGTGCCTCCCAAGCCCCAAAGCAAATCGGTCACCGCACGGCAGCAGCAAAGGCAGCGGCAGGTAGTGGATGTCATTGGTGTGGTCTAGGTATCTGCAGGGTTTAATAAAAACCCTGTCTGCAGTGTTTTCAGCCTGTGTTTGGCTCCGCTGGAAATAAGCAGGTACCTGTATTGAACGCAGAGCTGTCTTTTCCCCATTGCACAGAGGAAGGCGTCTGTCGCTGGTCTCTCAGTGCTAATGAACCTGGGTGATTATGTCAATGGCTGCTCCATATTTTAAGCAAATCTGAATAATTAGTAGCTAAAATGAAGTTCCGTTTGCTCCCTTCAGCCATTGGTCTAACACAGTTGTTGACTGACAGTCTTAGAGTTGCAAGGGAGCAGGAGGGAGATGCTGAAATAGATACTTGGCAAAAGCAATTATAAAGCATGGAAATGGCCCCCAGCGTGCAAGCAGTCATTCTGTCTGGAAACCACCTTCTCCTATGGATACTACTTCCTTTCTAATTAGTGGTTTTATGGCCAAAAGCTGATGGATCACTATGACCGACTTTTCTGGGTCTCATGCATTTTAACCTTTGTTTCCAATTTCAATTCAATTTAAATGGTTAAATATAGAAAACATAAAGGAGCAACAGAAGTCCTCTGTTTTGTTTTAAGGTACTGCAACATCTTCACCTCACTCAGAACTGGAAAGCACAGGGGCAATCCTAGATGACAAGGAAGACTCTTACTTCACAGAAATTAGGAATTTTATTGGAAACAGCAACCACAACAATCAATCCCCCCGAAACTCAGAGGAGAGGTAAGTTGCGACTGATCTGCCTTCAAAAGGTGCCACTCATCCTTTTCATCCTTTTCCAGGGTAAACCTGGTTTTTCACTTTTGATGAGCTATTCTGGCAATCTGGTTGCTTCTAGTGTTCACCTTCATGTCTTATGAAAAGAAACGTGTCGATGCCCTCCCCATTGTGCATGAACATATTCTCAGAGCAAGATGCTGGACAAAAGGTTCATCTATGAACACACGTCTCCTTGTATCAGCAGCTCTCAATTTCAAGTTCCCATCATTGGTTTAAGTCACTTAAATAATTTAAGTCATTTAAATCATGTGAAATTCCATCGTTTTACACTCATGGCAGAGCAGGTGAATTCTGCATCCTGTGGCTAAATGTAGAGCGCCTTACAATTTTAATGCAACTTAATGATTCTTGGAGCAAATGAAAGATTCTGAAAGTCCTTTCCTGTAAGTAACACAATCCCAAGAAAGATGCTGATGAGCAAAAAGCCCACGAGGCTGCGGGTAGGCATTGGTAGTCCACAGTGCACATGAGAGACTTTTTCCTACCAAGATTTATTAAGTATATGAGTGTTTCAGTTCTTCTGAACTAACAGAAGAGAGACCACTTCTAAATATTTTCATTTAATAAGAATACAGCTAAGCAGAAAGGGCGGTAACATGAATCTGCACATCAGCTATACATATTTCTTTGACATGGGTGTTGCATTATGCATTATTTCTGCTTTTGAATAGGCGTTACTTTATCAGCATCAAAAATTTCTTACTCGTGGTGACAAACTTCACTGTCTTCTCAATTTCCAGATGCCTTTGTGAAGGGATAAAAATGGTGGACAGAACACAATTTCCACGAAAGTACTGGATTAAGTGATTACATGCATATTCAAATTTCATTCTGTCTTGATTGGCAATGAGGGCTTGGGATTTTTTCTTTGCACATCTGGTCTCAACATGTCCTCCGACAGGAAGTCAGCAAAGTGAAAAGGTTGCTGGGTTGTGCAGTGTTTCCTTTCTAAATTTGGCACTTCAGACTGCTCTTGATGGATATTTTATCCCTGGCAAATTGCTGCATTTGAAAGCATAATTAGAGAATCTGTTTTCTTAATCACATGGCTTTTGTTACTTTGGTTGTAGTCCATCTCCCTTTCATTCCTAGCAGCCTCAATTGAGCATAACAAGCAAGTTGGCAGCCCAAACCGTGCTCAACATTTTCTTATTTCTGCCTATTTAAATAAAAGATGATAAAGAGATATTGCTCTGATTATCTTAAGAGGGGGGTGGCTGCTTCAGCTCTCCTGACTCTGCACAGCCTCGGATTTTTTGATCCTGTGATAAAAACAGACCATTCCCTTGCTTTTTTGTTTTTTTAAGGCAGTACTAAACTCATGACAATCAGCTGGAATTTGCTCAGAAAATAGATGAAGCTATTATATTTTGGAAAATGATGCTGCTGTATAAGAAACTAGTTCTCACTTGTCTGTGCTTCGTAAGAAAGTATTAACTGTTAACAAGAGCGAGTTAAATACTAAATACTAGAGGTACTACTGGGGCTCATCGTTATCTTGCACAAACTTTTGGTGTATTCCATATTGTCCCACACAGTTTGAAGCAGACGGAGTCTAAAGCGAACTGCGGGCGGACAATAAAGTTTCCATTTTTATAACTGTATTCCTGGAAGAGTAAGGACCTTTTGCACAAAGAGAACAATAGATGAATCAAGGCCTCAGAGCTACGTAACGCAGCGGAGCAGATACGCTGGTGGTGGACATTCGTGTGGCTCCAGCAAGTTCAACCCTTCTGCACCGCTGGTACCTCTGGCCATGCATTTGTTGGTGCCCAATTTCTTACTTAAGCACCTGTGGGAGCTCAGGGGCCATGCATTTGTTGGTGCCCAATTTCTTATTTAATGTACCTGTGGGTGCTCAGACTCCTGCAGGATTGAGGCCGTTGGCAAACAAACCCCTCCTTCAGTGTGGATATTATGTCCTGGATAAAATCCTGTAGGAAGTAGTTAAGAGAAGTCATTGCCTGAAAGCAAAAGAGAACGTAGTATCAGTGGGTAGACCAAATGGGTTTCCATATGTGTATTGCTATAATTACTCTCTGGCCATGCATTTGTTGGTGCCCAATTTCTTATTTAATGTACCTGTGGGTGCTCAGACTCCTGCAGGATTGAGGCCGTTGGCAAACAAACCCCTCCTTCAGTGTGGATATTATGTCCTGGATAAAATCCTGTAGGAAGTAGTTAAGAGAAGTCATTGCCTGAAAGCAAAAGAGAACGTAGTATCAGTGGGTAGACCAAATGGTTTTCCATGTGCATATTGCTGTAATTACTCATTTAATAGACTAAATGCACTTAAAATGCTATATGACCTTTCTTTTCATTACTTCTTACCCTTCAAATCAGTTGATAATGCAGTTCAGCATGGAGGTGTTATTGCAGACCGCTCTTCAGGTCTTCGGCTCAAGTCCTTTAGGTTCCCATGTATGTAATCCATACATTTAGTGAAGTAGTATGGCTTCCAAATGGGTGGTAGTGTGCAAAATTAATTATGCATGTAATTTTGACTTTCGAACTCTGAATGCAGTATTGGATGTCATTCTTGAAAATGCCAGATCTGATTTTCAGAGTTTCTTGGCCCTTACAGCTTCTGTTAAAAGGCAATGAGTTGTTTTGCCCAGACTACATATAGGATTGGAAACATGAGATGAAATAAAGCGTGAGAAAATTTGGAATGGGTATCTGAACATACCTCTGCTTGAACAGAAGTTTTAGCAGGATAATAGGAAAATCCCATGCTGATGGCACTGTAACGTCCCACTGATTTTTGAGCGGAATTTTCTCCAGTACTGCCCAGACGTCTGAAGCTAAACAAGATACAGAATCCAAAAATCACTTTATTCTACTGGGACAGATCCTTTTCAGATCTGCCTCTGACAATCTGCTGGTGAGGAGGAGCTTTCATAACTGATTTGTGCTGATTTTGTTTTGGTGCTTTCAGAATGAATGGCAGCCACTTTAAGGATGAAAAAGCCATGGTAGCCAGCCAGAACTCGGATTTGCTGGATGACGAAGAGGCAGAAGATGAAGTCATGATGGACGAAGAAGATGAAGAGAGCGAAATTGCAGGGAAGGCAGTCAAAGAGCCTGTTACGAGTGACATGCACGAGGGGACGGCGGAGGAGGACTATGAGGAAACGAGTACTTTGGACATGAACTGCAAAGCTTCCCCTGGCAGGTTGGTTCCTTCCTAGTATTGGTGTGTGCCCGATACGTGAAATCCAAACAATAAACCATACAAGAGTGCCAGCCCCAAACTGTGTGCCGTGGGAACTGGTCTGAAGCAGCCAGCTTCCCAGTTACGATAGCAACCCGTGCCTGTGTTTGGGTCAATACCAGCCCTCTTTTCACTCTCTTCAGTCTCTGTAGCCCTTAAGAGGAAAAATAACTCTGCTCGGGGAGCTATTGTCAGGTTCTGGGTGAGACAGGAAACGTTCGTGGGAGAGACGTTATCTGCCTCATAAACCGACCTGGATCTCCCATAATGGTCTTGGAGACACCAGGAGAGAGATGACCTCTCCCTCTTCTGCTCCTGCGGCCTGCTTTCTCCTCTGTAGAAAAGAAAGTAGAATTCGTCTTATTTAAGGATCATGGTTCCACAGGGCAAGGTGGTTTATGAGTGTAAAAGAGGGGAAATTGCTCAAACGTGTAAATCCGAGAGGAAAAGAGAACCAAAGAGGATCGTTTAATTGACATTACAACCTTTGTGGTGTTTTCGTAGGTATAAAGAGGAGGAGTATAATAAGACTGGACTTTCGGCTTTGGACCACATAAGGCACTTCACAGATAGCCTCAAAATGAGGAAAATGGAAGAAAATCAATACAGTGAAGCCGAATTGGCAGCTTTCAATACTTCCCAGCTGCCAGAGGACCTAAAACAACCCTTGTACAGGAAATCCAAATCCCAGGTAAAAACTTAACTTGGTTAAAACGTTATTGTCGCCAAATACCCGAAGGATTAAGCCCTTAGTGTGTGGCAGACCGGGTCGTTTCAGCTTCCTCAGGCAGGGCTGTGCTCCACCTCCACAAACCTCAGCCTGCCCCGACCTCCCCCTGCATGGTGGGGTGCTCTGGCCCCCCATAACAGAGGATTTTCTTACCTTTTTTTTGCTATTTTTGTTCCTGTCTGCCACCCGCTGAAATGCCATGGACTTCGGCTCCAGCCTTGCAGGGGTGGGACTCGATCTTCTGGCTGGCTTGGCTTTTTGGTGGCTTTTTAAAAGTCTGTTGGATGTTACCTCTTCTATGTCCTCACCATGTTTTTTAAAAGGCAATAATTAGACTGATACTGTAGTGCTGTTCCTTGAAATTTTTTTAAATGTTAATGAAAATGGGTCTTTTTAGCTCCTTTAAAAGGTTCCTGTTTTGAAAGCTGCAGAATATGCCTGTAGAAAAGCTCAGCAAAGGAGTCTGTGGTATTTGGTGACATACAGGACCAGCCAAGGGATAAAGTGATTCCTCGGGCCCTTGAAAAGAGCCTCCTGTGCCAAGAATCTGAAGGCAAAGGAGACTCTGAGACCTTGTCGGCTATCAAAGGTTCCTCAGAGCTTCCTGAAGCCAGATGAAAGCAGAAATTACGGAGTCAAAAGTGTCAGTGACAAGGCTGACAGTGGTTTTACCCCTAATGCATTTTGATTTTTTTTTTTCCCCCCCATTAATTTCAGCCCAGCAGTCGTAGCCTAAATGATGCCTTAACGCTGTCGGGGTGGCACGGGTCCAAGCTGAGACCCGGCCACGGGATCATGACCTCTTTGTCCTTCTTCTTTCCCCGTGCAGGCGTATGCCATGATGCTGTCTCTGTCTGACAAGGACTCCCTTCATTCTGCACCCCACAGTTCTCCCAATATGTGGCACAGTATGGCGAGAGCCGCCGCAGAATCCAGCGCCATCCAATCCATCAGCCACGTATGACATTGTGAAGTCTTACCCAGGATGGGACCAAGTCCAAACCAGTAGCATGGCTCTTTCCTAGATGACTATTTAAAAAGACTGCTGAGCAGAATGCCTTATAAATCTGCAGGGTCACTCATTTAAAGTCCGGTGACCTTAAACTGAATAATTTTAAAAAAAAAAAGAAAGAAACTATTTATTCTCAATATTTTGTTTTGCACAGCAAAGGCAGCTGCTGACTTCTGGAGGATCAATGCGACTTAAAAAAAAAAAA
This sequence comes from Calidris pugnax, assembly GCF_001431845.1. Taxonomy (NCBI): domain Eukaryota; kingdom Metazoa; phylum Chordata; class Aves; order Charadriiformes; family Scolopacidae; genus Calidris; species Calidris pugnax. Next base: position 1,345,611 of record NW_015090811.1, on the reverse strand, counting down.
TAAAATAAATAAAAGTTTCAGTGGATTATGTAAACCGGGGCCAGGAAAAAGTGTCTTCCAGTTCCCCCGGCTTTGAGGGGCAGGGGCAAAAGGGTTAAGACTGCATTGATACACACATGGGCACTCCTTTAAAGTAGGAACTGAATTGATTTTCTTTTTGTATGAGATAGTTTGACACAGGATTGGGAACAGTTGTTTTTATGTACAAATCTCTTCATTAAAGCTTTATGCATTTTAGCCCTTCAAAGAAAGAAAATAGTTCTATCAAATGCACACTATCCATCGTAAATGTAGAAAGAAGTAACAGGGAATATTTTGTTCTCTCCGTAATTCTTTTGCCTTCTCAACTGCATTGTTTAAAAAAAAAAAAAGGAAAAGCAAGAAAAAAAAAAAAAGAAAAAAAAAAAAAAGAACTCTGAGAAACAATACATGAGGCTTGTGTTTAAAAAAAAAAAAAGGAAAAGCAAGAAAAAAAAAACAAGAAAGAAAAAAAAAAGAACTCTGAGAAACAATACATGAGGCTTGTGTATATTGTAAACTATGAATGTTCACTACTCCAAGAAACTAAATCATCCAGATAATTCCGTGAAAGCACCGCGTTCATCGACAGCACCACTAGTTCAAATCATTGTAAGGAGATTTTAATTTTCGACAATCATGTCACTATTTTGTTGTATTGTTTCCTTTCCCCCCCTACCCTCTAATTTCTTCTTTGTGTTGTGTGTACCATGTATTTATTTGTTGGCAAACGATTGTTTGTTGATTGAAATAGCACTGTTCCTGTAACAAACAGCACTGCTCCCGTCCCCCACTGCGTTACCATGTAAGGCACCCATGTACTTCAAAAAAAGTGAGGTGAACTGATCTGTGTATATGGGAGTGCAAAACAGTGTTTGAAATTTTCTTACATTCCTCTTTTATTTTATTTTTTGCCTTTTAATGAACTAAATAACTAATAGATGCGACTTAGTATTTTTTTTTGTAATACAGTAAATTGATTCAATTGTATAAACAGTTATAATTTCTTCATGAAAGCATGATTCTTCTGATTAAAAAAAAAAAAACTGTACCCAATATTTTATGCTGGTTGTCTGCGAGCTTGTGTGATGTTATGTTCATGTTAATCCTATTTGTAAGATGAAGTGTTCCAAATTTATGTTTTAAAAAAAATAAATAAATAACGGAAGGTATTCAGTTATTTTTTGGGGGTTTTTTTGGCCTTTAGTGAGGGACCAGATTTATTTTTCCTTTTTGTTTATAATCTCATTTTGAAATAATCGGCAAGTTGAGGTACTTTCTTTAAATGCTTTGTACAATGTAACTGTTACGCATTTCAGTACATTACTATGGGAGGATCAACTTAAAAAAAAAAATAAAGGACTACAAAACTGAAGGGATCTTTTTTTCTTATTGTCTTGTTTTTGTCTGGGTCAGGGCAAAAATGGCCTATTTTGTCTGCAGTCGGGGGAGCAAGGACTGTATCCGTGGGGTCATTAGGATAAGGGTAAGCAGAGGATGGGACTCTGTGAAGTGTCTTGGACTTGGTTGTACAATTTGGGACCCACTGTAGGGCCTCTAAGTAGACCATTGGAGGGTTTTAGAGGTATCAGTAACCCAGAGCAGTCAGCAACAAACTTCAAAACCCTACCTTAGAAAAGAGAGCTAATGCACTAATTTTACAGGAGGGATTGGTTGAAGGTCACCTTTGAATGCTGTTATGGAGCCTGGAGCTCAGGCTGGTGATGTCCCTGCCTGCTGCTCGTGGGGATGATGTTGGGAAGCAGTGGAGTGGCTGGTGAATAACAAAACGTTCACTCACTGGAATGATAAAAATCCATAATTGAGAAGATAAATGACCTCCCAACTGTATGAAATGAGCCCTTAGGGTCTAAAAGGAAAAGAAAAAAAAAAGAAAAACCCAAATGTTTTAGTTTGAGCATTCCCTTTGAAATTGGGTCCAAAGCCCTGCTGCTTCTGGACAACCTGCAGAGAGGTGGGATGTCCAGGAGAAGCCAGAATTGGCCCGTGCCAGGCACATCTTCCTGCCCGTCCCACCAGCAGGGTGAGGAGTGAGACAGCTCCAAAGGACACCATGGAGATGTCCCTGCCTGCCAACCCTGGCCAAGCTTGGTCTTTGCAGCCACTGCACAGGGCTATCCTTCATGTTTAAGTGACTCAAGTGACTGTGGAGACTTTCTGTGTGGTGGGTCCAAGGATTGCTGTTAGCAACGCAAGCAAGCTGGCATGAGCAAGCAAGGAGGGAGCACAGCTCTGGGTGTCAGTAACCCAGAGCAGGCAGCAACAAACTTCAGATTAAATGCTGCACTGTCCCAGTGGGAAAGGCACTTTTAGGGAATATAATTTGCAGGAGATTTGGTTAAGTCTGGCTGCACTGAAGCCAGAAGTACCTCCAAAGATGGAGGTCTTGTCTCCACGTCAAAGGCCAGGGCTGCTCCTCTCCGCCTGTTTCACTACATGAAGACCTTTTGTAGCTCACCAGATCCTTAAGTTACATTTTAGAATAACCTGTATGTGTTGTCCTTCTCTTTAGCCCAGCTGAGGTTTGACTTGGTTTATAACCATCGTGTAGCAACAGGGACATCAGCAAGGCTGAATCCAAACCCAGAGAGGACAGGCTTGGGCTGCCCTCGGTTTGCTCTTACAAGCCCTTGAGCCTCATGCATGGGTTGATGGCAAGTTGAGACCTACAAGATGGTGGTTTTCATGCAGGAAACCTAAACCACACCTGGGGGGAAAAAAAAAAAAGAAAAAAAAAGAAAAAAAAAACTTACGTGCTTTTTTTTTGTTCTTGTACTCACTCCATTGGTCTGAGCCAGGTACATGCAGATAATTGCATAAATAGGCTATTATTTTTGATGCAGTTAAAGTCACCGTGAAACTTGGTTTTAGGTTTCTGCCAAATAAAGAGAACAAATAGATTAATCAAGTCAAGTTTTATCTGCAAACAACTTTCCAGATCGTTTTCCCCTTTAATTTGATGCAATGACAGTTCTTATCAGCTCTGCCCTCACCTGCCCCAGATGAAAGGGGTTTTGGGAGGTGGAGAAAGGGTGGGGACAGTTTCCCCTGGGTTTAATGTTCTGGGTTATGGTAGAACACTCCCATCATATAACTGTCAGGGAAAGTACTGCCTGAGCTGATCCCTTGGGTTAGTTTAACCTCCACATAACCAGGTCTATTGACCATCAGGGAGCAGCTGCCTCCGCCTCATCGAATCCTCAGGCTGATGTTCCCATTCAGAGCCTTGAGTTTTGCCTTTTCATATCGAATATCTGACCCAGCAGGGCTGCCTGTAAGGTGTGATGAGCAGAGGGGGGAAACACGGCCTTCAACTCTGTGTTGATACCTTGCCATGACCTTGATTTTCGTTGCCTTTTCTCAATGGCAGAGTTATTCACCCAGAGGAATAAGTGAAAAGCAAGCCCGGATTTGATTACCCATCTCACCCCCCAAATAAACAATGAAAACTGGATAATTTTTGTCTTTGCATCATACCCTCCCTGACAGACCACACAGATGCACTTGTCCAGATGCAAACAGATTGCTGAGTGACGACCAATGTTTCTGGCTTTCTGCTACAGTGATTTTATTTTTAAGAAAAAAAAAAAGAAAGATTTTAATACCTTTTTTAAAAAACCCTTCAGCTTATTTCAGCATCATCCTACTGTTCACCCCACTGTAGTAGTTTTCCATAAGTCAACAAATCATTCCCATGTGATACAGCAGCCCTGCTAGACGAAGGAACTGCATATTACCACCTCAGTTCCCATCTACAGAATCTAACAAAGCTCCACCGTGACAAGATGATTAATCAATATTTCACCCTGGCCCAGATCCCCAATACCACTGCGGGTCCGAGTCGCTGGTCCCGTGTCAGCCCTGCTGTTTTACTGCATTAATAGCCACATTTGCGGCGTAATGGGAGGGGAAGTTATTATAAAAACATTTGCGAGGCTGCTTTTGCTCAGCCATTCCGTTTGGCCCATTGCTCCGTGCGTGGCTTGAACTTTAAAACTTTCTGTCAGGTCTCTCTTGCTCAGACGTAGGGAGAATTGCTGCAAGCTCCTGGATCGTTTCACCGCATCCTGCTGCCTTCCAGCCATATTAAGTCTCATTTGTGGCTTTGCTGGTCAGTCATATCGTGGCACGGAAAAGCTAGTTCATTTTAAAGATGCTTCCAGTAATGATTTAAACAAAACAAAGGCATTCAGCACCGAACAGAAGACCCTTTCTCCACGTCAAAGACAGCGTACCTTGCCAGGACTCTGGTTATAAGAAAAAAGTCTTCTGCAGCCTGGCCAACACCATCCTCTTTCCCATCCTATTGAAAACTTGTGTAGGTTTGTGAGGATACCTAGTCTGTGGCTTCCAATAATTCGGTTAATTTATCTCATTTCTGTAGAGAAAACAGGCTCAGCTTTACAATTCAGAGTTGCTTAATGAAGTCTGGGGAGAGGGTGAAGGGGAAAACATCAAAAGGAGTTAAAAAAAAAAAAAAAGAAAAATGAATATATTCCTTTTCTTTTTTTTTTTCCCCAACTCAGATTAATTCATTACTAAAAATGAAAAACGAAAATTAAAAACAATTTCCAGCAAAATTTACTCCAGAATGGAGATTTTCATCAGACTAACATTGAACTAACCCCTGAAAAGAGGCCCCACTGCCATGCTGTGATTCAGGAACGTGTGCTGCGCCTTGCGAGACTGAAGCCTTTTTTCCCAAAACTACCAGCTAAATTTTGCTTGGGAGCAGCTTCCCCCCCCGGGTATGGCCATAAACCAGACTGAACACAGATCCCTTTGCCACCATGTGCTGGAAGCAGAGCCTCCTTTTATTTTTTTTGATTGGTTTTTTTTTTTTAATGCAGGAATGACCATATTTTCATGGCGACTGAAGCTATTTATAGATATAAATCCATTTGGGGGGAGTTTTGGGAACCTTTTATTACGAAAGGTGCTGTGGAAATATAAAAGTAGTCTCATGTAACTTGCTGGGTAGGAGCTTTAGCAGTGTCTGCTCTGTCTGTCTGAGTGGAGGGTCTGAAAGAAGGCACTTCCAGAAGGCACCCTCCTTTTTCCTGCTTTATTTTAATACTAATTAATTCCAGAAAGGCTAAAGAAATGTGATGAAACGCTACACTTCTAAGAAAAAGCCTTACCCAAGAGCCTTAAAGCAGGCCTCCCAGCTTGGGAGGGTCTAGTGGGAGAAGAGGGTTAGTGGTCATTTTGATGCTTAAATTATCAGTAATTAAGAAGTTGATTTTCAGGGATTGAGGAAAATTTTAAACAGCTGCTTCTTTCAGGCCTTTACTCCTCATTTTCATTAGCATGTGCTAAGGCAATCTGGAAAATATATTTAGATCTATATTATGCTATGTCAAGACCTCAGCATCTGTACCTTGGGGCAGATACATGTGAGATAGCCGAGGGTAGATGTGCCAGCACGCACATGTGGAAGTGTTCAATTTGTAATATGATTATAGCCCCAAAACAAAGCCTGCTTGATACCTGTGGCATATTTGTTTCATGGTAAGCGCAGAAAATTCTCCAAAATCGTGTCATGTTTCGCATCACCAGCCAACTCAAACTAGAGAAGTAGCGCTTTAATTCCTGGGGAATCTCTTTCAACAGGCGCGTGTCAGGCCCAATTAAGGTCCAGGCAGCCCCCACACTAATTGGGTTGAGGTATGCAGCAGTGGAACATGGTCATTTAGCAAAGCAGCTCCCTTGTCCAGGCCTGCGTCCGCCCTCGCGCCAGCCCGTCTCTCTTCCTAAGGGTGGATGGTGGAGAAACTCCTGCTAGAAAATAGCCTGGAAAAAGTTAACAAGTAGAGTGAGAGTTTTTAGTAGCAGTGGATAAGACAGCTCAGGGTGCTCAGATGGTGGCTCACCATGTGTCCTCCTGCATTAAAGTCACCATCGTGGGAGACAAACGTGGTGAGCTGCATCCTCTGCCCACCAAACACCAGCCATGGCTTCGGCATCCCCCATGGATCCTCTCTTGTCTCATCTGTAGATCTTTATGCTCAAAATAAAGGGTTTTTTTGTTGCTTCTGAAGTGGTAATATGCTAGAATAAAGAAAAAAAAAACGAAGTCATGCGCCTTCATATCATAGAGATCAATTTAAGCTTAGAGATGAATTAAAGCATTCAACATCTCCTGAATTTGAGCAGGATTTGTGTTAAAATCTCAGCGACGGACTCAATTGCAGGTCATCCATGATCCAAATGAAAGTGAAATGTTGGAGGAAAGAGACTTATGGTCTTCAAACTGATTCTTACAAACATTAACTGTACTCAACTCTTTAACAGACTAGTTTGGGGGAATCAATTTAAGCATAGAGATGAATTAAAGCATTCAACATCTCCTGAATTTCAGCAGGATTTGTGTTAAAATCTCAGCGATGGACTCAATTGCAGGTCATCCATGATCCAAATGAAAGTGAAATGTTGGCAGAAAGAGACTTATGGTCTTTAAACTGATTCATACAAACATTAACTGTACTCAACTCTTTCACAGAACAGTTTGGGTTGGAAGGGACCTTTAAAGGCCATCTAGTCCAGCCCCCCTGCAATGATCAGCGACATCTTCAACTAGAGCCCCATTCAACCCCATCTAGATGTTTCCAGGTATGGGGCCTTGACCACTTCTCTGGGCAATTTGTTCCAGTGTTTCACCACCCTTATTGTAAAAAATTTCTTCCTTATATTCAACTGAATCTACTCTCTTTCAGTTTAAAACCATTACCCCTTGTCCTATTGCAAGAGACTCTACTAAAAAGTCTGTCCCCTTTCCTTTGTTGCTGCCAAGCCTGTTGGGCACCCATCTGGTGTGTCTTCTCTTGAATTTATCTGTATTTTGTAGAGATCTTTCTAGCACCCAGCCTCTCTTGGCTCCTGTCTTAAAGGAGGAGAAGCTTTGCCACCCTCAGACCATCGTGAAGTCCCTGTACACTGACACATACCTACCCTGTCTCAAGAGGAGACTTCCAGAGGTATGAAGTCCAGTCAGCTGCAATCACAACCATGTATATAAAAATTTAGTTCAGAAAGATCCACAGACCCTCTGCTCTGTGTAACCGCAAGCCACAAAACACTTTGCAATCCACTGTAACGAAGTAAAGACCTTTATTACATTTAGACTTGATTCCCTGGTACTCTTCTTGGAAGCGGTTCTGCTGTTTTTATTGCCTAAGAGCTATTAAAACCTTAACCACTGTATGGAGCAACTCACTCCAGCTTTACACTCCTCCATAAAAACTTTGAATGGGAGATCAAGAACTACTTTTTGGACCTAACACCCTGTCAGCTGAGGAATGCCAGAATCAGGGCTGAGTTTGTCCTTGTCCCAGCTGAGTGTACAGACCAGGCTGAGAGATGCTGAAGGGCAGGAGCATGACCTGTAAATGGATTTTTTTTTCCCCATGCTTTTCTTTGCTGCTTATAAGGAAGGACAAGGAATGGGAAGCCACAGTGACCTCTCCTTCCGTCTTGTGTCGGGCATAAGCCAAGCTCTGAGTGTGCCACCCTCTGTTAGCTTGGAGGGAAAGTCACTGTGAGAAGAACTAAGGAGAACAGGACCAGTGACTGGGGTCAATTAAAAAAAAAAACAACCAGACACCCACAACAACAATCTTGAACCAGCCTGAATTGGGCATGGTGCTGGGGGACGAGAAATGTGCAGGATGGCACAGGGGTGTTGGACCAGCTCAGTCACCCCACCAAAAACAAAACCTCTCTGAAGCGCAAGTGTGAAACCAAACCAACCTGACATGCTGTAATGGAAAAGGCACAGGCCAAAAATGTCTATAAGGGACCTCCCTATGTCGCTCTTTACGTTGCTCAGATACTGGTGGTGCGTGTAACACAGAAGCTAGCTCAAAGCAGACACCCACAACAACAATCTTGAACCAGCCTGAATTGGGCATGGTGCTGGGGGACGAGAAATGTGCAGGATGGCACAGGGGTGTTGGACCAGCTCAGTCACCCCACCAAAAACAAAACCTCTCTGAAGCGCAAGTGTGAAACCAAACCAACCTGACATGCTGTAATGGAAAAGGCACAGGCCAAAAATGTCTATAAGGGACCTCCCTATGTCGCTCTTTACGTTGCTCAGATACTGGTGGTGCGTGTAACACAAAAGCTAGCTCAAAGCCTCTCATTATTTTCACTTTTTTTTTTTTATTATTATAGAGTCGAAAAATCTGGCTTTCTCAGCTCACCGCTAGTTCCAAAGCACAACTTCCTCCTCCTCCACTCTGCCACTGAATTTTTAATATTTCCTCTTTGGAAAATGTCAGGAGTCTCGGCGGGGTGTGGGTTTCTGCTAGAATACAGTTCTGCGGGGGGTGAGCGAGGCTGGGGTGTCTTAGGGCAGCACTTTGCCCTTGGAAAATATATTCTAGCTCCTCTTCCCACAGAGAAAAAAAAAAAAATTCCCAAAACCTGAGGAACCTTCCTCATAAATTATCCATTTATAATGTTTCTTCGTTTCAGCTGAAACAATGATCCCGGTACATTTTCTTTTAAACTTTGTCTCCCAGTCCAAGTGGCCACCTACTTTGTTGTCCAAATTTCTCGTGCAGTTCGAATCCTACAATGCGTAATCTCAGTAGGGTTATCAGTTATGTCATGCATTATACAGCCTCCAATCAGCTTAGTGGGAAACAACATTTTCATTTAATACCAGGAGAAACAGTGGAAGTCAGCGATTGATACCAACACAATGATGGGAAAAAGTGTCCAGAGGTGCTACTCACATAATCTCACTTTACAACATCTTGAAAATTCAATAGAAAGGACTTTGCTAACAATACCAGAATGACATACCACTGATTATTGTTCCTAAGGCTCTTAACAATAAGAAAGCTCTCTAAATATATCTCAACAAAAAACATATAACAGTTTTTTTTTTTTTTTTTTTTTTTTTGTTGCAAAGCACATAGTATTAGTCAACAATTGCTGCGTGGTGTCAGCCCATTAGGGTTGTTGGCTGGTAATGTTCTGGGAAATGAGCTCTTGAAAGATCTTTTTTTTTTCTTTTTTAAACATGCTTAACAATTGTATCTTAAAAACAATCCTGGAAGTATCTGCAAACTGCAAGGACCCACTCAACTTATTTTATTAAGACTAAAGAAAGGACTAACTACGCTTGCATTTTATTCACGCGCTTCTAAATTCGGCTGTGAGATGTAATTTTTTAGCTCGGAGAAGAAATTAGACCCTTTTTAAGGACCAACTGTTTCTCGTTAAGGCTCTGGTCTCCGTAGGGTTGGGTGAGTTCTCCAAAGCACACGTGAGCACTTTCCTGGTTAATGTCTCCCCAGCAGCCAGAGTCCTCGGCTTAACGTGACTTTAAGAAAGGGTTAAAAGTGCAATTAAAGCCAACATTAAATACGCCCTGACATTTCCCTCAGAAGGCAAGTTGAAATAGGCATATTTACTGTTAACCCCCCACACTTTGGAGGTTGAGCTTGCACCCACGTAGTGATCAGTGTCTACCACAGGAGAACCTTGAAAGGACTTGGTTGCTCAGCTCCCTCCAAGAGCAGCACCCGCCTTTGGGGCCGTTCCTGCTACACCAAAGCACACAAACGGGAGTAAAACCTTCCACTGGCTTTGCAGAGCCAGGCCCATAACTGCCTGTCATTATTGCTTTATTCCACAGCCCTTTCAGCACGCACGGCCATCCAGAAACTCGTCGGTGAAGATTAAATAATAATTTAAATTCCTTTGATACTGTTTACATTGCACAAGCAAACCCAACCCTTCCACGTCGCCCAAATCTTCACTGCGTTTATGGCACTCGAAGGCCAATGAAAGATCCCCAAAAATCATTAACTGAAGTAAACATTGAATCACGTTACAGAGTCAATAACGGAGAATTTTTGAATGAAATAAATGTGTCATGCTTGAGGATATCGAGTGTAATATCCACGGGATTTTCTTTTATTACATGCTTTTAATCTCTCTGTTTATTATTGAAGTGGTTAATAAGCAATTCCTAAAACAGATCCAGAAGGTGTCTTTAGCAGCCTGACTGTCAGTCCACACCATCAAAATATGTTTTCCACCAGCCCTTTGCAATCCTAGCTTGACTTCACCTTAAACACTTTTCGGAATGATTATTTTTGTTCTCTGAACTTGGACATTAGTTGTATAGATTCAATTTAGATTCAGTTAAGATTTGTTTGCCATCGATATAAACAACATTTACTGGGTACAAGATATACCAGAAGGAACAATTTTAATTTCTGAAGACATTTTAGGATGATCAAATGAACAGAACAGGAAAACAGTGTGAAAATCTGCCTTGAGCACTGGCTGCTTGGCACCGCTCTCCCTGCGGCATCACTGCACGGTGTTTGTTATTGCCCATCAATAAATCCAAAATTATTTAGAGAAACAGACCCATTATGTACTTCACTTGGAGATTTTTTCCTTCCCCACTCAGCACTATGGGAGTCCTTCAAAGCACCTTCTTGTACACTTTGTGGCACCTGATATTGAACCGTCTGATCCCTGCCAGTTGAATATATTTACAGAAACCTTTTTATTAAGTATTAAATATTAAGTCTTTATTAAGTATTAAGCAAGATTTTGTTTTCTTAGCCTTTCTCCAATATTTAAGTATAGATTTAATTAGCTGTGCTACTCCACATTGTAACCTGAATGAAGTGTCAGCTACATTAGGGGCTGACGCTCCCAAAGGCAGGACTGGAAATAATCCTGGGCTTGACGTGGTTTCCGAGGCAGCTTTGCACATTTTGCTGCTTTTTGCTCCTCCCTGATTTTATACACTTAACAACACTTACATATAAGTATTGCATATAAGAATAAGCACTTAGATATAAGTATTGCATGTAATTGCAGACGTACTTAGGCAGTTTGGAGATAGTGTTTATTGTTCACCAAAGGGATGGTGGTTGCAACAGTTGTGATTAACCCTGGGTGAAAGGTGTGGGGTCCAAGGGCCTGTGCCCGGCCGGGTGGGTGACTTCTGCAGCGGGGTGGGCGCAGGCCAACGGGTGGCAGGGCTGGTGGCTGCTCTTGCTGTTGTTGAGGGTTGGTTTTTGAAGTCAATTTGTAGGAAACCGCTTGAATGGCTGGAGCCAGAGCGTCTCTGCAAGGGCTGGCCCAGCACACACAAAAAAGCACATATCGGTGTTTAATTACTTTGTCGGTTTTTAATTTTTTTTTTTTTTAATCCCTGTTGAAAGGCTCCAGCCCGACGGTACCAGGGAGCGGGGTTGATGTTGCCAGAGGCTCCTCACTGTGAACTGGGTGCCTTTGAGGACGTGGGGCAAAGCACCAAATTCCCTTTACAAACCCTTTGGCAGTAGGCACCGTCTCCCACCTTTGTCCCAACAGAAAACTTTTCCAAATCCAGTCCTGGGAGCAAAAAGTTCATCCCAAGCGCTGCTCTTACATGCCTGTGAAAATATGTACCCTGGTGACCACACGAGTAAACACGTGCCTCATGAACTACATGATTCATATGTGATCTGAGGTTTTAGGAGCAAGGATTCTTGCTTTTTTTAAAAAAAAATACTATCCAGCACGTTCAAAAGCACTATCCAGGAACACAAAGCCTCTGTGTGAATGATTTTTCATTATTTATTATAACGATGTCTTCTTTTTATAGCTCAACCCGAACCTTATAGTGAAAAGTGGCGTGAGCTCTTTGAAAACAAAGGTAAAACCTCAACATCTGCTGGGGGTGCTGAGATTTTCCATGGGAGCATCAGAAACGTGCCCCGGCGATGGACGGGCTGCCCCCCTGCCTCCCCCCCAAGACCCCCTCCCCGCGCCTGCTTGTACGCACAGCATTTCTTGTCTGTATCAATGTATCTAACATGTGAGAAATAAAGTGTGGAAAACTTATTTCAGCTGCATTTCCCGGGCAGGCTCTTTGATCAGCCGGTGCCTGAGCATTATTCGGCACACAGGAAAATGGACAGCTTAGGTAAAGAGCAAGCCGCTGCTAAAGGGCTGTCGACGTTGCCAGCAGTCATTAGGCAGCCTTTGGCTTTGAACAAGAATATCATAAATTGGGGAGGGGTGTGGAAAACTCCCCTTTCCCTTGCACCGGGGCAACATCCCACAGCTTGAAACCCAACGCATCAATCCAGGGCTGAACCCGCAGCAAGTTGTGACTCAAAAGAAGGAGCGAGGGGTTGGGTTCACCCTGGCTTGAGTTCCCCGGCTGCGATGTTGTTTGAAGGAGGGGAATCCTGTAAAAGGCTTTGCTCGCAGTGATTTCTTTTTCCCTCGCCGAGCCCTCCCAGCCCTAATTGCCGGGTGCTCTCTCGTGGCTGCTCGGGGAAGTGCTCGCCGTCCCTCCACCAGCTCAGACCAGACTTTTCTTCAAAACAAATTAGAGAAAAGGGCCCATCGCCAACTGGAAGTAGCTCTGGAGGACTGTAAAGTCCCCAGTCAGAGGACTCTTTACAGCCCAGTACCCAAGCGCTGGGCTGCCGCAGCTCCTTTCTGGGCTGGTGTGGGGGAACAAATTCAGATTTTTACCTAATTACTGCCCGTTTGAGTGGCTAAGAGCTTGTTGAGCCGTGGTACCAGTGATGAACTCCTTGTGCCAGCAGCAAATCTCTCTCCATTAGCTGGTAGCTACTACAGTGATTTTGAAATTCTGCTTTACCTTTCCTTTTTTCTTTTTTTTCCAGTTATGACAAGTACAAGAAACAGAGTCTAGGTTAGTGTGCAGAGCCTTATACACGAGCCAGACCTGAGCAGTGCGGAAAGGCTGTCTTGATTCATTGCACTCATATGATTTTGGCTGCAGTAAATTCACTCTCCTGCTACAGCATGCAATTTGAGGGTTTATTGAGTACTGGCACAAACAGAGGGAATCATCAAAGTCTAGATAATTGCAGGGCTTGTTTTTGCTTCCGCTGTCATTGCTTGACCAGCTATTGTCTCACTGCTTGGGAAAGCGCAGCCAAATACCTCTCATAAGAAATAAAATATTAAAAAAGTGAATTTTATTCCTTCTTCTATTTCTTTTCCTTGTGGTAGGACTTACTCTTATGCATGATTTTTTTACAGTCTCCAGGAAGTTTCGCTTTCTCCTCCTATTTCAGTATCCTTTTATTCAGCACTGTCTCTGAAAAATGCTATACAAGATCCTGTCCTGTTTTTTTTTTGTCAGCACCCAAACTCTTGGCCCCTTTTTGTTAGAGATGGAAACCTAACACCTCTTTTTGAGAGCAGAAGGGGTTTGGGCTGTGCAGTCCCTGGAGAAGCTTTCTGTTCACCTCGGCGAGCACCAGACCGACCGCCGGGAGACCTCCTTCCCTCCTCAGCCTTCGCCTCCCATTTGTCTTCCCCGCTATCCCCGCGTTTCAGTTCCTCTAAAAATCACCCAGCGATCGTTGGCCGTTTCAGAAAAGACAACTGCTCCATCGCAGCCGAAATCTGAGCTCGCACATATGGTTGAAGTTAAGCTAAGGTCTTCTTCCCAGAAATGCTTTGTGAAGTTCTTCTCCAGGCAAGTCTTTTCCAGTAAGATAGTGTCTCCTTGCCTGCTATTTTGCTTAGTCTCGCTTTCTTTTATCTTCCTTGTCGAACTCAAATGTCGCCATTCACTGCTAGCAGATGTGGTTTGGGATTCCTACATTCTTTTATGCCTTTATTTCAGTGCTTTCATCACAGCTTCTCTTTCAGCTAGGTGAATCAAAGGCCTTTCCATAGTCCAGTCAATGCAAGCTATACATGATGGCTTGTTTTATTTGGCAATCTTCTCCAGTATGTGATTCATTGTCTGCAGGTGATTCATAGTTAGGAAATTACTTCTGAACCCTGCCAGTGCTTGTGGTTGATTAAAGTTCAGAAGTCCCTGTAGTCTGTTCACCAGCGCTTTTTTGTCAACTCAAATATTTGTGTGCAGTAAAGAACAGTAAAAAGTGGATGTGCTATTGACATGAGCAATTTACTTGAATGTTTGCATCCTTAGAAAGTTCTACCAAAATTTTTAGAACTGGCATGAAACTGTTTCACAATGTCTGACTAAATGAATCACGTTTTACAAATAAATATCTGTCAAATTGTTCAATTACTCGAGATCCAGTCATTAAGCAATAAAATAAAGCAGTAAATAGGAGACATCTGCTGCAAAGTGCTACAGAAACATAAGCATCTTTCTCAAGTTACCTTCTTTGCATTTCGGTATAATGATTCACCAAAAATGTCTTACCCAAGGCAATCAAACATCAGAAAATTGTCCCCCGCAAAACAATATTGGCATAGCATGGTACCTTACCCAAAGTAAATACAGCCCAACGTCTTGGTGGAGGCTTCCTTGGAACAAAGAGGAGAAGACTGATCAGTTGACGTGCTGCAGCATTATTAGGTGAGATCAGATGGCTCAGGATACCGAAACCTTGAAAGAAAAAATGGTATTGGAAGTCATTGCTTCTGATCTTGAATACATTTTTTAAAGATGTAAGTGCTGCCCTTCCTTTGAAAGATAATATTTCCCATAATAACCAAGAGAGAGCCCAACTTTCTCTTTACATCAGAGGTACTTTACATCAGAGGTGTTTGTAGGAATAGCATTAAAACTCAAGGCATGGATGGTTGAAGGGTTTAAACACTGAGCCTCTAAGGACCCCCTGGTCAAATCCATTGCAGCAGCAACCGAATATCGAAGGCTGGTAACTCCTAGGTAGCTGTGGTCACACCAAGGGGGGGATAACAGCTCATTTCGATCAGGCACATCTCCACATCACGCCTGCCACTTTCCCCAGAAGGATGAGGGGCTTTTTGGCAGCATCAGCCTACAGTGTGACCCAGAAAATGGTATTTCCAACAACACAAATGAATTAAAATACCTTTTGGAAAAGCACTCAGATAACAGAAAATTTAAGGAGCTGTAGCCTCTTCCTTTTACTTTCAGGCAGCTCAGGCTCATTGCTTCATCTAGAGTGTCAGTTTGCAGAGCAGTGCTTGATTCACATTTCTCTGAAAAAGAAAATATTTTTAAAACTTATCTTGATAGTTATAGAATTTCCTGTGAAAGATACATTTTTCCTGCCAAAAGATTCCTACAATGCTCAAGTAGTGCTTCAAAAATGGTAAAGCTGGAATGACACTTGCATATTTTACTGGTAATGGAGCATACTAAAAACAGAAATGGAAAGAATACTCAAGTGTCCAAAGCCGTATTATCACAGAAGTATCAGCTTCTTTCAGACCTTTCTCTGTCTGACATTTCAGCACCAGCAGCCCTACCTATAACTTGGCTCACAGCTTATGTTTAAAATTGGAATTATACGTATTAAACCCATACCGTATGAAGGTTTCTGTGTGTAATTCAAAATTCTTTTCTAAACAGAAACCCTGTCACTTCTCCGTGCTTCAGGTTGCAACATACCTCCACTTACAGGACTGGGTGGTTTTTGCCAAAAGGGAGGTTTCAAGTATCTATTTAGTGATTTTAGTTACTTACCACAGCTCTCACAAGCCTGAGAAGCTCCAGCAAGTGCAGTGTGTGTATTAAATCTTCTCCCAATACACTTGTTTAGACACATGTTTTGCTGTGTTCAGTTGCTCCCAGGGGAATTAATTTTGAGAATAATTGGTTAAAAAAAGATCTCCCCCAGGATTTGACTGAGTATAATTGGCAACAATTTCCCAAGAACTTTGGGACATCGTGAAAGGCAAAATTGGATTAAAAAAAAATAAAAAATAAAATCCCTGAAAGAGAAAGTTAGGACCTCAGTTTTCCATCTCATCCAAGAAATTGCATCCAGTGCAGTTTGAATAAAGACATTCAACAGCTAGGAGCTCAACGCTTGACTTGTAGCCACTCTTTAAACCTGCCTCAGAAGACATAGAAATGCTCCTGCTTAGGCAAGATTTTCCAAAAGCCATCAGCTCCTTTCTGCCGGCTGCCATGGGCATTTGCAAGTCCCCGCTGGCTCAGGAAACCTCCAGGTTAGATTTACCCCCTGAGATTAACCTATGACTCTCCTCTTTTATAAAAAAACCTATAAGCAATGACACTGAATTTGGCATTTTATTCATATGCAGTTCGAAGCTTTGAATTCCTGCCTCATTTAGCCAAAGATATTTGGCTTGGTCACTCTTCTTCTCTGATAGCTTAGATATCGGTGCACTTCGCCTTTATGCAACATGTGCTTTTTATTTTAGGCTGTGCAAAAACCATGTCATGACGCTGGGGAAAATATATTCCCCCGATTCCAGGAAAAAAAGGTGGTAGTCAATTCAAATTGGTGTCCACTCTTCCATGACAAGTGCATGCACATATAGCTGGTAAATGTATTTGTTTCCAATGTTTCTCTATGGCTCATCAAGAGAAGTGCAAGATCCACCATGAGTGGCAGAAGGACTTCCATGAGAAGCTGTGACTCTGTCTTATCTACTCTATTTCTAGATTATCTTTTTAATTAACCTGAAAATGTCCAAAACAACAAGTGTGTCTTTAAAGTAGGACTCAAAAGACAAAGCAAACATATTGACAAAACACCATAGTGTGGTTTTTGCTTTTTTTTTTTCTGAAAGAAACAGCAGCCTTATGATGAAACTCCAGTGTTCCTAGTTACGATACAGGGTCTCATCATATGTGGGGGGGAAGAGAGGAGGTAGAACAATAACTTTTTTGAAATAAAACCCCATGAGTGTGTGTGACACTTGATTACACACAAACAGAAGCAAGTGGAACTGTACCTGCAGACAAATGCCACTAGAGCTGATGTCCATGTGCTCCTCAGCTTGCCAGCCATCAGAAAATGGTGGGGAGGTTAACGGCATCAGGAGCTGACCAGTCCCACTGGCACGTTTTTAGGACATATAAAATAAGTTTAAAACAAACAGCGTGCTCAAAACTGTGTGCTTTGAGCACAGAACACTAACATGGTGAGACCCCTTCTTGAAAGCCTGGAGAGACTCCTTGGAAACAACAACTCTTCAGAATCATTTACAAATGCTGCCCCATCTGTAAACACAAGAAACATCCTTAATGTAAACAGCGTCCCTCGCTCTGAAAGTGCGAGGAGAAATGAACAGGAAGCAAGGCAGCAGAAGGAGGAATAAATCAATGACAGACTTTTATGAAACAAGACATCTTGGTCCTTACGCATATACTCACACACCAAAATCGCTTATTAACTCCACATGGATCAAGTGAACTCTTTGGAAGAGAGAGCCTAAAGAGATGAGGAACATGAAAGGAGCATCTAGAAACAGATGGGACATAACGTTTTCAATAAACCCGAACATAGATGGGAATCTCACATAGCAGCAGCTAAACTACCTCGTGCTGTGAGCCCATCAAATTTCACAAGCTTAACAACATTGGACTGAATCTCTACATGTGGATGAGAATTTGCAGAGGATAAATCTAGCATGTTATTTGAAGCTGATGAGCTGTGTGGTTTAGTAGCGGGGACGTTCCCTACAGGTTAATACAAGGTACCCACGTAGCACATCGCTGAGAGCAGCAGCTTCTCAATGCAAGGGCATAATCCTTCATTAATCTGCCTTGCCTAGTCTACAGTGAATTAGCTGATTTCCTTTGCCATTCTCTAAACTGTGACTGGGCCAGAAATTCTTGTTCTAGGCCTGGATCTGGGCCTCACTTTTAAATAAAATAAGTAAGTCCCCAGTGTCTGGTAGTATTCCACAGTTATTATTTGCATTATAGGAAGACCAACAAGTCCAAAAATCAGACCAGAGCTGATGTGTTCAGCTCTATGCAAATACAGTATCATTCTTCTTGCCTTGAAGAATTTACAGTCAAAAGAGGCAGAAATGGTCAGAAGTTCACAGGTAATTAGCAACGCAGAGAATAACCCCCCAGTTCCTTGATACCCCATGTACTCTCCAATCCTAGATTGTCTAGTGCCTTCTAATGACCACTCTAGGTTTTTTGTTGACCAGGAGCTGCTCTGCTACTGATAAATACAAGTATTCCCTGTGATAGAGAGGAAAAACAATCTTGACTGCACAGAGAAAGTGCCCCCAGGTGCAATCAGTTTTCCCATTAAAAAGCTTTGTATCTTCAGATTTGACAAGACACGAAGTCACCAATTAAACCTGACACAACAGATAATAAAAATCTATAGCTATCTTTAATACCTAACAGTGCCTACAACTTAATTGCCTTTTAATCACATTTACCCTTTCTCTGAGGCCAGCGATTCAGGACCAACCCTTCCACCGACCTCCATTAAGCATTTGATAAAAAGCACCTTTGAGGAAACCCCACACTTTACAAGAACACTCTATTAGGCTACGGATTAAGAAGGGAAATTAGTACCTGGGGTCAAATCATGTTGATACTATTTACATTGGAAAGAGACTCCCTGATGTATATCTCTATAAATATTATCTCCTCAGTAGGTGCCAGCTGCCAATGCTGGGCCAGGCTGGACCTCGTAGGGTGTAAATCAGGAGAGGCCGTGGTGTGTCCTCTGTGTCTGAGGCTGATGAGTCCACTTGAAGGGAAGGCCCCTATGGGACAACGTGGTGTGATGGGGCGACCTACCTGTGACTTGTTCTTGGTGATGGGGGTAGAGATGTAGGCTGTGACACAAGAGCCTTCATTTTGGGCTCCAGGAAATTTGAGGTGGAAATATGAGCCCAGAAACAAGCACCACAGGCACAGAAGATGGGACAATATGTATACACACCCATATATACTGGCTGTCCCGTTCACATCAACAGTGCACATGAATTAAGGGGTAGCCCAGCAATCTGTAAGCACTCCTTTAAGCAGGTCAGTCACAAGGGGTGAGCAAGAGACAAGTGTGGTGCTGGGCATCCCCTTCCTGCTCCAAAAGCTCTTCAGGATCCACCTCATCACCCCACGTCTTTCCAGGGCACAAGGCGATGTCAATGACTCCATCACTGGTTTTTGCTGTGATTTTGTGCAGTCCTGACCCATCCAGAAGGGAAAGGGTGATACCAAGGCAAAGAGCCTTACGTTCAATTCAGAGCTGATCTGCTGCCATGGGGGATTCCCAGCAGAGATGGCACGTCGGTCACCAAGCCACCTTCAAGGATCTTGTTTGTGAAGTGCCTTGGTTAAGTCAGCGGAGGATTTGTAGCACACAGCCATTTGCAGAGGTATTTGGGAGAAAGAACATAAATTGTTTGCTTTACCTTTCTGAAAAAGGCCCATGTCAGTTCGACTCAAGGATATTTTCGACAAAAGATGGCACAGCAGAAATATTTCAAAGAGGGAATCTGGATCACTACATACAGCGTTTTTCTCCTAGTCCAAGTGTTAGCAGGATTTATGGTAAGATTATGCCTTCAACTATTGCTACCGCAACTGTTAGTTCTACCCAGTCATTAAATATTGGGTTTTTGGAAGAGCTAAGAGCCTTTCATAGTACATAAATATAAGTATTCACATTTTACTATTGGAGAAACGGAGAGCAAGGACTTTAGATCTTCCCGAGATTTCAGTCTGTGAAACGTCCACACTGGAAAACCGCGATGCTCAGGAAAAAAAACTGATATGGGATCTAAGAAAGCTTCAACTGTTTTATAGAAACATTTACACACATCAAAACATTTCATCCCAAGCCACTGCCACTGCAGGTAGCTGCTAATTAAAATCTGGTGTGCTGTGGCTACCGTCTTTAAAACTCTGGCCAGCATATGTTTTATTTCTCTTCATTTTTTTTCTTGCTTTTAGCTTCTGAGCTTGTCTGATGATACTTTCAAAATTCAGTTTTATGTTTAAAGATTGAGTTTAATAAGCTTGTACAATATATAGAGATTATAATTTATTATTTGAAAAGTTTCCTGACAAGATGTCTACAAGAAACATGACCCAAACCACACCGCCTTGTAATAATACCTCTTAAAAATTCCTGACCTCCCACTAAACACTCCTGCAGACTTCCCTGCTTCAGTCCTCGCTGAATATCTCATATATGTCCCCTATAACATTACACAGGAGGAAATGAAACGGGAAAGTCATCAGCTCAGACAGACAAACGATGGCAATTATGTAGCTCCGTGTTATTTTCTCTTAGTATTGACAAAAAGCCCTTTTTCTGACTGATGGGGGGGGAGGGGGGCTGGAGGTTCACGTGAACAGCTTTGGGTCTCCCATGACATTTGGTGCATCTTCCCTCTTCTTAAAAATGGGCTACTAAGAATATGGTGCACTGGAAAAGGAGAAACGACACCGGGTGCAGTGAGGACAGGAGGGAGAGGAACAGGCAGGAGAAGTACAGGTATAAACATGAGAAACACAGTCCCTCCATTGCCAGCCCCAGCTTCCAGGGCTTTTGGGCTCAGATACCCACACCCAGGCTCAACCTGGGGTTGATCCTGTCTCCACCTGTGCCCAAGCAGAGCTTCAGGGCTCCTCCGCTCCTCAACCTTGCACCTGCGCATCGTCTTCGCTGCAGCAGAGGTTTTCCCACCAACAAGTGCTACTCCAGGCTGAGGGTTGTGTCTCCTCTCCCAATGGTTTCCACCTGCCTGATGCCCTCTCCCTCCCCATGGGAAATGGTTCTCTCCCTTCCCTGCCCTACACCACCTGAAGGGACTTCATCTGCAGTATGAACCACCATAAGCCATGGCTGTGGGCCATCACCACCACCAGGATCACCCTCACCACCACCAGGGCCACCCCCACCACCACTGCCCCCGTGTCCCCGTAGCTGCAGGTGATGACCAGGCTGGGCACGAGGTTGGTCTTGTATTGACACAGCAATTTGCCAATTTACGATTTTTGTCGGTATGGATTTCATATTTGCTCACTTCTGCTTATTTTTCCAGCTGGAAAAGAGCATTTGAAATTTTTTTTTACTCCTTGTGATAGGGGTTTGCAACTTTAGGAGCATTACTGAAAGAGAGCTTTCGTGTGAGCTCAGCCACAGCATGCCAGCAACTATTCATGATCACTAATAGGTAAAACTACTCCAGGATTTTAAAGCTCTTAACAAGACCTTGTCTAGACTGGTATTTAGTGGCAATACAATTAAATCATACTGCAAAAGGAGAAAAAAAAAAAAAGAGAGATTAAATTATTTTAATTACCTTTTGAAGCCACTTCTCCCCTGTAGAGGTCAGACCTTGATCTGATTTAAATCGGTGCCCATCAGGTGTTACTCCTCTGACGTAGCAGCAGTGCAAAGGTTAAAGGGAACACAGTGTTGGTCTGTAAGACTAGCTAAAACTTGGTCTATAGTACAGCTATATTTGCAATAAATTAGGGGGTTTTCTTTTTTTTTTTTTTCCTTTGCCAGAGGAGTACAGCTGCACTGGGTGGTGAGTCAGGAGCTCATGTGAAATGCCCAGGATGCAGACGCTGCCATCAACCTTCCTGGGATGCAGGGATGCATTTGCCCTGCCTGCTCCCCACGAGCATCTCCTCATCCTCACATGCAGCCTGGAGTGATGGCCAACAACAGTTTTGCTGAAGGCAGGTGCCAATGGGCTCCCATCAGTGACTGGTAGGAAGTATTTGTGGCCATTTGATGTGGCACTGACCCAGGGACTGTTTCACCTCTGAAATGGGCTCGTGATCCCCAGCCCAGAGTGGGAGAGGGCTGGTCCCTGTATATTTGTGCCGTATCCTCCCATTTATCCTTTCCCTGTTATGCTTGGGTGGATGGCTTTGCTCCTTGGGCTTTTGCAGCCCTTCATATCAGATGCATCTCCAGTGCCTGATGCTCTTTCCCTAGATAATTAAACCTTCATTTGTTGCTTCCTCGCAACTCCACATTTTAAAACTATACTTTTTTTTTTTTTTTGTGTTGGGTTAGGATCGCTTCCAACTTCCAATCCCCAATTTAGATTACATGCTCAGAAACTAACTCCAAACATTTACTGCGTTTGAAGGTCACAGTGCTATTGATTGATTTCCAGTTATAATGTATGTTGTCCTAACATGAGTTAAAAACATTCTGGGCTAAATCCAAAAATGCTGGGATCAAAGCATCTGGACTTGTTGCTTTCATGTTTGGCACATAAAGGGGCTGGCAGTCACCAATGTGGTCTTGGCTGGGCTATAGTTGTTTTCATTCTCTGATGTGAAACAGTTGGGAATCACAGACCCTCCAACAGTTATAGTGGACTAAATAAAAATTGGCTTAATAACCTGCCAAGCATTTGAAAGTGCCAGTCTCCACAGTTTTTCACAACTTATTGGCTATGGCATGTTTTTCTTTTCATTTCTCTTGGGTTTTTTTTTTCTTCCCCTCTTCTTTTTTTTTTCTTTTTTTTTTTTTGAAAGAATTTTCTATAAAATTGGACTTTTTCAGTTGAGTATTTGAAATAGGTAAACTCT
Organism: Calidris pugnax; assembly: GCF_001431845.1. Classification (NCBI taxonomy): domain Eukaryota; kingdom Metazoa; phylum Chordata; class Aves; order Charadriiformes; family Scolopacidae; genus Calidris; species Calidris pugnax. The sequence goes on along the minus strand of NW_015090811.1, from coordinate 1,323,299 downwards.
TCATCTCATCAGACTCAATTTATCATCTTTGATCTGACTTCACTCATTCCTTTGGCTGCTCCATCTGATTTTTTAATTTTTGAAAAAAAAAAAATATTATAAAAACATTTTCCCTATCCAACTTATCACATAAGAAAATAAACAAGGGACGATTTCTTGGCTAGCCCGCCTTAAAGATATCCCAGCACTGCATCTGCACATCAGCTTTTCACTTTCAAATTCACTTTAAACAGATTATTCCTAAAGTTGTTGGTTTTTTTTTTTATTAGTCTCCCTAAAAGTCTTCTATTTATATTTGCTGTTTATGAAATAACATCCAGAGGCCATTGTGCAATGCGCTGCACATAGTCAAAAGCCATCCAGCTCTGGAGACAAACAATGGAAATACTTTGCAGATGGGAGCTGTTTCACAGATGGCGTACGGGGGCAGGAGCGACGCGAAGGTTGGGGAGAGGAAGAAATATGGATGTTGGCCATGGCTGCGAAAGAAGGCAGTGGCAGAGCCAGGCACTTAACCCACCTTCCCATCCAATCACTTCCCTATTAATTACTTTTCCTCTCTCATCCTTTTAGAAGACACGCTATAATTTTTGACCCCCTTCTCTCATGTTTCTGAAAAAGTAAAGGGCTGACGATTGAAATATCTAGTTCTTCATGCCCAACACATATTTTTTAATCATTTGGGCTAATTTCAAGGAACTTTGTGCTGGCTTCGGGGGTGATGCTTTGGAGCTGAAGCAGGGGCTGCCCATGGTGAAGGCATCCTGGGGCAGTACTAGGAAGTACTTTTCCTCTCTCATCCTTTTAGAAGACACGCTATAATTTTTGACCCCCTTCTCTCATGTTTCTGAAAAAGTAAAGGGCTGACGATTGAAATATCTAGTTCTTCATGCCCAACACATATTTTTTAATCATTTGGGCTAATTTCAAGGAACTTTGTGCTGGCTTCGGGGGTGATGCTTTGGAGCTGAAGCAGGGGCTGCCCATGGTGAAGGCATCCTGGGGCAGTACTAGGAAGGTCAATGTCTTCAAAGCAAAAGAGCTGCTGTTATTTCCAGCCGGGCAACAGCATCTTGTTGCACATCAAGTTGAAGGTGACGCTCAGACAAGTTTTAGTGTAGCCTATTGGTCAGAGAGAGCAATGCTGCCCCTCTCGCTTCCCACCCTTGACAGCTAATCCACAGGAAAAGTGAATTTATTGCAGCCCCATCAATGGTCCAGCCTCACGCTAGACCTCAGCGGTCAAGATTGATGCGATAAATGTTCTTTGCTCCATCCCTGCACGGCTTTCAGCAAACATCTCCCCAGGGGTCGCGAGCTGCAAAAACCCTTTTCACCTGCCCAAGCTGAGCTGAGATTCCTTGAATTCATGCAAAAAAATATCACCAGGAAAAATAGGAGAAAAAAAAATGACTGTATGTCCTTAAACCTCTGAATGAGGAGCAGGGTCTGGCTGATTTTTAAGCAGCTCATTTTCAACGTCTCCAACGTGAAGCTTCCAATCAGTTCTGGGACAGTGAGACTTGGATGGAAGAGAGACTAAAACGAGTGTTTTAGAGACAGTCAGGACATGAGGGATGAAGTGTTTAAGTAAAGAGATGATTTCAGTTCTGGCACCTTTGGCAGGGCTAAATATCTCTTTAGGACTCGTAATAATGAAAAAATGAATCTACCGCTGAGAAAACCAATGGTCAGCATAAAAAGCATATTTACCATTAATATGTAGTCTAGAGACATCTAAAAGTAAGATTATAGTAAAATGAATGTAAATTTGGCCTGCTAGAGGATTTTAAGGACTTTTCTGTGTTCAGGTGAAACATTATCAATTGGTGCTGTGTGTGGCTGTATTTATACAGTTTGCTTTTCATATTGCCATTAGAAAACCCTGTGCACATTCTTTCTGTGTAAAATAATTTTGTAAAATAACTTAGTCCAACAGTTACACCTAGTCTGAGTATCAAAGATTTTTTTTTTTTATTTTTAATGTTTTGATTATAAGTGAGTAAATGAGCATATGTGCAATTAGATTTTGGGTGCAATAGCTTCAGCCACCACATTTTGGCATTTTATTTTATTAGCTAAAAGCTCACATATGGTTTCCATGTTTCCAATCTGGCTTTAAGGATGCAATGGCTGAATTAAGCAATGTTTCTCCTCACTCCAATTCCCTTAGATATACTTAAAAAGTCCATTCAGATTATAAAAAAAAGTAAATTAAGGTTTATATATTCAGAAGGTGGCCCATGGTAGTGACTAATACAGTGCTATCTTGTAAGTGCCCTCGCACCCTGCAGAAACTGTTAAAAGCCATGTTTCATAGTTTAAAATATTAAATCACTTCTATGATCCTGTGGGGCAGAGTCATGCCTGAATGCCAAAATTCTTCTTTTACGAACAATGATGCCGTTATACCAGCGCGGGGGCCGCCAGATAATGGGTCACCCCACGTGGCCACGGGGATTTGCAGGTCTTCCAGCACCTCCCAACGTTGGACCCGGGAGATTTGGGGAGGAATTTGAGAGCCCCTTCTCAACATGATCTGACAAAGCCTAGAAAAATGACCTGATGGAAGGAACTCAGGGCCATTTGACGCATGGCCATGAGGGTCATCAACAGAGGCCAAGCAGTGGATGGGGATAGAGGTCTGGAAAAGGGGCAGGGAGAGCATCACTGGGGAGCAAGGAGTGTGCTGCAGCCCCAGAAACTGCCATGCTTGGGAGAGCAATGGATCTGAAGCACCATTATATGTATAAATATACATATATGTAAACTTGAGGAGAATTGAAAAGGCGCTTGTGTTCACATGGGAGATGTGCAAGCTACCTCCCAAAGCAGAACGTGTGGTTACAAAAAGAGACAATGAACAACTCTGGATCCCGTGGGGAAAGAAAGTGCCTGCGTTTGCAGCAGAGGTGCTGTGCTTGGATGTTGAGGCAAAGCTCCCCAACTGCAAAGGTCGTGAAGGCTTAATGAAAAGAATGAAGTTAGCGAGTCCCTTGAGACGAGGTTCTCAATAACTGCGCAGGCAAACACATGTCAGGGATGGTCTTGGCACCAGTGCAGCAGCTTGACTATGTGACCCCCCAAGGTCCCAGCCAACCCTGCATTTCTGTGAGCTCATGGAAACGTATCTAGCGTGTCTGGAAGCACAGGAGCGTGTGACTTCTTGACTGCCTCCATGCAGACTCAGGGTATTTCTCTTTTATATTGCTCTTCTCCGGGCTACAAACCTAACCAAAAAGCAAACTCCTGTGGTCCCTTTTCTGGACTTTCTAATTTACTCTGGTCCACACATTTCTGCTGTCACATGTTTGCTGCTGACCATAGGTGTGTCATCAGGGGCTTTTTCAAAGGCACTTTCTGAGCATGGCCACTCTGTGATTGACGTGAGGTGCTCAAAGACTGAATTACTGTGATCCAATCTGTATCACATTATACAGACATAAGATAAAAATGGGCAGACAGATAGTGAGCGCAAACCTTTACCAGTTATCATTGCTGGGAGGGAAACTGGTCTCCACTTTCAGTCAGCACTTACTGGTTTTAATGACCAATAAGCAATCTGCCTGAATTAAGACCAAAGGATCAGAAATACAGACTTGCCTCTCTAGATCTTTAAGTTTCCATTTAAATCCATCGTAATCCAGCAAAACACGCAAGTTTGAACCTAAACTATTCCATAGGTACACTTAAGTATGGGATTAAACAGTTTGCTGAATAGGGTCCCTATGTTACTAAGGCATTGGCTGCTAGTCTTGGCTCTTTTTTCAGCTAAATTGAGATGGGAAAAGGTTTCCACACTGGGATCAAGCCAAGGGTTTTTTTTCTCTCCCTTTCTCTCTCCCTTTTTTTTTTCTTTTCTTT